>NC_041015.1:49573476-49904893 GCF_004193775.1 Glycine soja | reverse complement strand
AATGCTGGATGCACCTAGCATCAGCCTAATTGTTTGTTTAGCTGTGGGCTAGCCAAATACTAAATGGGCCTTTACGAAATTTTCTAAAGGGCGATGCTAGGTGCACCAGCTCTATTGCTTGTGCACCTAATATTTTTTGTTAATTCTAAAATTATCCTACACCGAAGATACGCAAGTTTGTGGTTGATCAATATAATTTGTACAAATGAACTTGATCCGTAAGTATAATTTAAGCATACGGATCAAGTTGATCCATATGAATCATATGGATTAAGTTCATCCATATGACTCATATGGATCAACATGATCTGTATGACTCATACAGATTGACTCATATGAATCAACTTAAGTGAAATACATTTTTATCCAATCACTTAAAATGCTAGATGCATCAACAATAATGCTGGATGCACCTAACATCACCTTTTTCTAAAATATTAGAACTTGGGCTGCACTGAAAATCATAGAGTCCATTCAAGCTTTTATTCGATTTTTTTTTTTGTACCCATTGAAAGGATGATTGAAAGAGAGCATTATATATAAATTGTTGCATCATATAGAATTATGGTATTAACCCAGCGACTATAATGTCACAAAGAATTATACGATAAAATTAAAAAGAAACATATTTGAGTTGAAGTTACATCAAATTAATATGAAAAATAGTATTAACTTATTTCAATTGAGATTCTCAAATTTAAAAAGAAAAAACATTAAAAATTTGTTGATTAATCAATTGAGAAAATCTTTCCAAGACAAACATTTAAAATTATTTAAGTTTATTATTTTTATTTCATTGATATATTTTTTATAATTAACTAAAAATAAAATATAATAACATAATAAAAATATGGACCCACATGCATTTTTACTTTGACTTTTATGTATACAATATTTGTAAATTTTTGTCTTTTGTATATAGTTCAATTTATTTATACTTACTGTAATACACATAAAAAATAATTTTATTTTAATTTTTGATGTGCTTGAAAGTTTTGTTTTCAAGGGTGACATTTAAACTAAATAATTTAAGGAACAAATTAGTAATCACACTTCCCAGCCAAATATTCGTCTAAAAACTGACATTACTGTTAACAATTTGGAAAGTGACGCAACAAAATAAGCAGTTAAAACTAATTAAAGCGAAGCGTAAGTTGTAAGAGAGTGTCATCATAACAGAAATCAGGGATGAGGATGTAATCTGAAATTCTTTATTCATACCATTTTCGTTGGGCTTCGGTTTTCATAGAGAGAGAAAGAGAGGAAGAGGAAATGGGAGTGCTGTCCAATATGATCGATCGGGAACAACTGAAGCCCGGTGATCACATTTACTCTTGGAGGCAAGCGTACATCTATGCACACCACGGTCTCTTTCTTAATCCATTTCGTTTTTTTTTTATTTTATTTCTACATTCGTCATCTTTTTCGGATTTTGCTTTCTGGGTGTTCATCGATTGCACTTGAATTTGCTTCAACTCGATAGATTTTGAGATTTTTTTGTATTTCCCCTTTTGGTAGTTGTTTTAAATTAGGTTTGGATAATGTTTTCGCTTCCTTGCCGTCATCAATTTTGAGGCCCAATTTTTTTTTTTTCTTGTTAGTGTTGGTTAGAACTTGGAGCTGTTTATATTTTGTTTGTTTTCGTTGTTCTGTTGTTGCATTGGAAACTCTCAAATGGATGTGGGGTAACTAGGGTTGACATTTATTCAGTTTAGAATGTGAATTGTAGATACAGAAGTTTCACGTGTTGGGTTTGCAATATAATATAGGAACTGCAATTTTCGGCCAAATTTAAATTTCTGCATGCTGAAGGGCTCTAGCACCTTAGTTATTGTTGGATCAAGCTTAGTTGCTTTACTATTCACAAATGATGTTCCTGAATCAAACAAAATTTACCATAAATTTAATCGAGAGAGATATAAAGGGACAACAATAAGGATTGTGTCTTTGAACCTGTAAATTTCCCCCAATTCTAGTGGGAGAGTTGGTTCTTGCTTTCTGGTGGGGGTTGTTGGTGGGTGGGTGATGTAATGTGGTTGTGCTGTAACTCTTGGCTTGTGTCTGGTATCTGGGATAAAGGAGATAAAAAAATGATAAGTTTGGGTCTTTATTCAATCTCAAGTGCCCAACTGTTCAAATTACTAGCAATCTTTTGTGTTCAATTATTCATTAATGAGTAGGATTTGGGAGCCTATGATTTAAGCCCTACAGTGTTGACATTCAAAGTTCAAATCATTCTGTATAAAAAGCTCATTAATGGGATTGATATTTTCTAATGACTAAGGAATGTTTTGTAGATTTGTTTATGGAATTGCATGTCGTTGATAGCACTTATCATTGTACCAAGAGCACCTATGGAGCTGGAAAGATAGTTTCTGCTTTAACCATAAGAAGAAGCTAATGCAAAAACCCACTAACTCTGATTTTTGCATAGTGTTTATTTGTTACTTTTTCCAGTATGTGGACCATTATCTATTTAAAGAAGTCCCTTTAATACCGGTTATGTCTCAAGGTTTAGAAAGTTATGTCTTAAGAAATGAATTGTTGAATGTCTTCATTTTCTTCTAAAAGTTATAACTAATAGTTTTTTATAATCAATTTTACAATTCTTGTTATTTTGCTGAACTGTGTTAATTATTCATTTGTGTGATCAGTTGTGGGTCAATCTTCTATCTTTGTAGTTTTACTGTGTTGTTCCTTAAATACAATGGAAATATGTAACTTCTACAACTGGACAAACATATGAAATAAGTTTAAAATTAAACTTTGTTTAGCTATTTATGTAAGCCAATGTCGAATCTGATATTTGATTAATTTGGAAACGAACATTTCTAACTGCATGAATTATGTAACCTATTGATTTTAAGGGATATATTGGACGTCAATGTGGACACGTATAATGTGGAGGTTGAATGCTTTGCTAGACTGGTTAATTTTTTGTAAAAGGAATGGTAGGTGGGGATGAGACATAGGCTGTGTGAATGTGCTACTCTTTTTGGTGGGAGACTTAAACGAAGCTTAGGCTCTATGATAGAACCACTGCTGGGCCTAGTATTAATGAAAGGCCCAATCCTGCTGAAAGGCCCAATCCTGCTGTGTGGAGAGTGTACGTTCGTAGGAGTAAGAAGGTGGGGAACCATTCTGTTAGGGATATGGCAAAGGGAATCCGTGAATATCCCTGAATTATAGGAAGTGGTTAGCCGTGAGTAATATATGGGGGGAGGAGTAGTGTTTGTGGGCATGCACGTTTATTGTTATCATTGTACGAGGAGAATCTTTTCTCTGGAGGAGCATTTGCTCTGGATATTTGCTGTAGTTTTCCCAATATTTCCATTAATCAAAAACCGTTGCATTCTCTTTACCATTTACACTGTTTAATTCATACAATTTATCTGTGAGTTCTATCATTGGTCCGACCTGCCGGATCGTTCGAAAGGAACCAGTGAAGGGTGATTTATGCCAAAGAAGATGACAAGACTGGACGAGTTGGAGGATCGGGTAACATCCATGGAGAAGACGTTTGAAGAGCGAGTATCGGCGTTGGAAGAAACTTTTCGTCAAACGTTTACAGAATTCCGTAACACCTTGACAGAAGAGTTTGCAAGTTTTCGCCGTGAGCCTGAAACAACTCCGGTGTCGTCGGCGGCGGAAGAGACGATGTCAGAATATCGGATGGCAGTGAAGAAGGTGGAATTACCATCGTTTGATGGTGAGGACCCAGTGGGATGGATCACGCGTGCTGAAACGTACTTTGAAGTTCAAGGTACATCAGAAGAAGTGAAGATTAGACTGGCGAAGCTAAGTATGGAAGGAGCTACAATTCATTGGTTCAACTTGTTAAGGGAGACAGAGGACGACCTGACGTGGTTGAAGCTGAAACAAGCCTTAATGGAGAGGTATGGTGGAAGGCAAAGTGATAACCCTTACGAAGAAATGAAAGATTTGCAGCAAACAGGGACGGTGGATGAGTACATCACTGCTTTTGAGTATGTGTCGTCACAGGTAGGGAGACTACCAGAGGAGCAGTACCTGGGTTACTTCATGGGAGGACTCAAGACGGATATTCGACTGAAGGTGCGGACACTGAATCCACGTTCAAGAACTCAGGCGATGAAGATTGCTCGTGATGTGGAGACGGAGATGCGTGGGTCGTTATTGCCTAGGGGTGGTGTTGGTGGGCCACACAATTGGAAAGGAAGTGGGTCAGCAGGATCTGGGCTTAATTGGAAAATGGGTTCTGGGTCTCATCATAACCCGAGTTTGACCCGAACAGGAAACGGGTCAAATAATTATTCCAATGGGCCGGTTCAAAGCAAAACGGGTTCTTCTCCATCTAACCCAAGTGGGAATGCGAATTCAAGCAACAGTACCACGAAATCTGGAAGTGACGAAGGAAGAAGGTATGTAGGCGAGCGCAATCGTGGCCTCAAACATCTACCTTATGCGGAACTGATGGAGCGTAGATCGAAGGGGTTGTGTTTCCGGTGTGGAGAAAAGTATCACCCTCTTCATCAATGTGCTGAGAAGCAACTCAGATTGGTAATTTTGGGAGATGATGAAATGATTAATGAAGAAGGTGAGGTAATAGCCATTGAAGTTAAGGAAGATGAGGAAGAAGTGCTAGATTGCAACTCTATGGGATTGTGTGGAATCACTGAATCAAAAACAACATTGAGCAATAACCCTCCTACTACACTACGCCTCAAGGGAAGTTTGAATGGAATATCGATTGTGGTCCTAATTGATAGTGGCGCCAGTCATAATTTCGTTTCACCTCATGTGGCCACTGCATTGGGGTTAAATGTGGAACATGGAAGATCCATGGGAGTAAAATTGGGTGACGGTCACCGAGTAACAACAAAGGGGAGATGTAGGAATATGGAAGTACATTTGGGTAAGTTTACCACTCAAATTGATGCTTTTGTTCTGGAATTGGGTGATCTAGATATGATCTTGGGAGTGGCTTGGTTACAAAGGTTTGGAAAGGTGACTTTCGATTGGGAGAAAATGACCATTAGTTTTGTTTGGGAAGGAGAAAGGGTAGAGTTGCAGGGCCAATTTTTCACCACCCAGGATGTATCAACGAACAACACAGTTCATACTTCAATGGATTCCTTGCACAGCTTGTTAGAAGCAGAGATGGTACCAGCAGTGAATAAAGACACACCAGAGTTGATTGGGGCACAGAAACAGGAACTTGATGAATTGTTGAGCAAATTCAAAGGAGTTTTCGAAGAGCACAAAGGGCTGCCGCCAGAACGGGAGATTAATCATACCATTGAACTACAAAAGGAGGCAGGACCAGTTAGTGTAAGGCCCTATCGTTACCCTCATCACCACAAGGGGGAGATTGAAAGGCAAGTTCGAGATATGTTGAGTCAAGGTATCATTCGAAACAGTTCCAGTGCTTTTTCAAGTCCTGTCATTTTAGTTAAGAAGAAAGATGTGCATCGATTATAGGGAGCTGAATAAGGTCACAGTTCCGGACCGATACCCTATACCTGTGGTGGATGAACTATTGGATGAGTTACATGGGACTAAGTATTTTTCTAAACTGGATTTAAAATCCGGTTACCATCAGATTAGAGTGAAGGAAGAAGACGTGCAGAAAACAGCATTCCGAACGCATGAAGGTCATTACGAATTCTTGGTGATGCCGTTTGGATTGACAAACGCACCGGCCACTTTCCAATCCATTATGAATCAGATTTTCAAGCCACACCTCCGTAAGTTTGTCCTAGTTTTCTTTGACGACATCTTAGTATATAGTAAAAGTTGGCAAGAGCATTTAGCACATTTGTCTCAAGTGCTAGAAGTGTTGCAGCATCACTGTTTTGTAGTTAATCAAAAGAAGTGCAGTTTTGCGAGTAGAAAGGTGGAATATCTGGGCCATGTAATTTCTGAACAGGGGGTGGCAGTAGATCCAGCTAAGATTAATAGCATTTTAGAATGGCCAATCCCTCACAATGTTAAAGGAGTGAGAGGATTCTTGGGGTTGACCGGGTACTATCGGAAATTCATTGTTGGTTATGGCAAGATAGCTAAACCGTTAACCGAGTTAACTAAGAAAGATGGGTTTCATTGGGGACCAGAGGAACAGAAGGCCTTTGAGAATTTAAAGAGCGTTATGATTCAAGCCCCCGTCTTAACCCTTCCAGATTTTACACAACCTTTCGAGATTGAATGTGATGCATCTGGGAGAGGAATTGGTGCGGTATTAATGCAGAAAAAGAAACCCATCGCTTACTTCAGCAAGGCTTTATCTAAAAATAATCTGAGCAAGTCAGCATATGAGAAAGAGTTAATGGCATTGGTGCTGGCTGTTCAACATTGGCGCCCTTATTTGTTGGGAAGAAGATTTGTGGTGTATTCTGACCAGAAGAGCTTACGTCACTTGCTACAACAACGTATCACTACAGCTGATCAGCAGAATTGGATAGCTAAGTTACTAGGCTATCACTTTGAAGTAGTTTACAAACCTGGTCCTGAAAATAAAGCCGCTGATGCACTATCAAGGATTCATGAAGAAGTAGAATTAAAAGGAATAACTTCATTCCCTATATGTTTGCAAGAGCAACAAATTCAACATGAAGTCAGGAATGATCCTTATTTGCAAAAAGTGGTGACTGATTTACAACAAAATCCTACATCTCAACCGGGGTTCCAATTGATAAAAGGAAGGTTGTTTTATCATAACAGGTTGGTGTTGTCTTCAAGTTCTGATTGCATACCTTTAATGTTGAAGGAATTTCATTCTTCCGCTACTGGTGGCCATTCGGGGTTTTTGCGCACGTATCGAAGAATAGCTGGAAACCTTTATTGGGTAGGAATGAGAAAATCAGTTCAGAAATTTGTGCAGAGTTGTGATGTGTGTCAACGCCAAAAATATTCTGCATCTTCTCCCATGGGTCTGTTGCAGCCATTACCAATTCCGGAGCGGATTTGGGATGACATCTCAATGGACTTCATAACTGGTCTACCAAAATCAAAGGGGTATGAGGCTATTTTTGTAGTAGTGGATAGATTATCTAAGTATGGACACTTTATTCCCTTAAAGCATCCATACACCGCAAGAAAGGTGGCTGAGATTTTCACCAAGGAGGTGGTGCGTCTTCATGGTATGCCTCAATCTATTGTCAGCGACCGTGACCCCTTATTTGTCAGCTTATTTTGGAAAGAGTTATTCCGTTTGCAAGGGACGGTGTTGAGTATGAGTTCTTCCTATCACCCGGAAACAGATGGGCAAACCGAGGTGGTAAATCGGTGTTTGGAAGCATATCTTCGTTGTTTTGCATCAGAACAACCGAAGGAGTGGTCACGATGGATTTCTTGGGCAGAATTGTGGTATAATACCACATTTCATGTGTCTACGGGTACAACACCGTTTGAAACAGTGTATGGAAGAAAACCACCTACTGTGGTGAGATTTCTTCAAGGAGAAACTAAGGTGGAGGCTGTAGCTACAGAGTTGATTGATCGTGACGAGGCTTTACGTCAATTAAAGTATCAATTGATTCGAGCACAGGAACAGATGAAGCGATATGCTGACAAGAACAGAAAGGAGTATTCGTTTGAGGTTGGTGAGTGGGTATTTCTGAAGCTTCGACCTCATCGACAACAGACGGTGACACGACGCATTAATCAAAAACTTGCTCCACGATACTTTGGCCCTTTTCCTATCCTTAAGAAAGTAGGAGCTGCGTCCTATAAGCTGAAGCTGCCTGAAGGAAGTAGAATTCATGCTGTGTTTCATATATCTCAACTTAAGAAGGCCATAGGGAACTATTCGGCTGAACCACAATTACCAGAAGGATTAGAGGTGGAGCCAGAGGACTTAGAAGAGCCGGAAGAAGTTTTGGCTTCAAGGTCGGTCACGGAAGGTGGACAGCGCGTGCGACAATGGTTAGTGCGTTGGAAGGGACGAACGATAGAAGACACCACTTGGGAGGACGAATCAGTTCTGAAAAGTCAATTTCCCTCCTTCAGTCTTGAGGACAAGACTGTTGCTTCTGGGGGAGGCAATGATAGAACCACTGCTGGGCCTAGTATTAATGAAAGGCCCAATCCTGCTGTGTGGAGAGTGTACGTTCGTAGGAGTAAGAAGGTGGGGAACCATTCTGTTAGGGATATGGCAAAGGGAATCCGTGAATATCCCTGAATTATAGGAAGTGGTTAGCCGTGAGTAATATATGGGGGGAGGAGTAGTGTTTGTGGGCATGCACGTTTATTGTTATCATTGTACGAGGAGAATCTTTTCTCTGGAGGAGCATTTGCTCTGGATATTTGCTGTAGTTTTCCCAATATTTCCATTAATCAAAAACCGTTGCATTCTCTTTACCATTTACACTGTTTAATTCATACAATTTATCTGTGAGTTCTATCACTCTATCTGTATAAAGACAACTTGAGGACAGAAAAGATACCATCAACAAGAACTCTAGGATTAATAAGCATTTTGGTCAAATTAGTAAGATGTCAATGCCATTGATCCTGTTGCATGGTTTAGTCCTTTTCTATATTTGAAATTTAGAAACTTCAACTTGAATTGAGCTAAGAACCTGCATTTTTCTGTTTATTAATGTATGGTATTGAAATTGTCATCTTGGTTTTGCCAATTGATTTCATGCAAAATACCAGGAATATATGTCGGTGATGGAATGGTGATCCACTTTACCAGAGGAGCAGGTCAAGAAATTGGAACAGGAACTGTGTTGGACAATCTCCTTTTCAGTTCATCTCCCTCTCATTCTTCCGACACTCCGTGCCCAAGATGCGGTGATCAAACTAGGACTGATGGTGTCATCTCTTCCTGTTTGGATTGTTTCCTTTATGGTGGTAATCTATACATCTTTGAATATGGGGTTTCACCTGCATTTTTTCTAGCCAAAGCTCGAGGAGGCACCTGCACTCTTGCTCCTTCTGATCCAACTGAAGATGTCCTTCATCGTTCTTCATTTCTTCTTGAAAATGGGTTTGGTGTCTACAACATTTTCAAGAATAACTGTGAAGACTTTGCTATTTACTGCAAAACAGGTCTTCTTGTATCCACAAGTGTCAGTGTTGGTCGCAGTGGGCAAGCAGCATCTTACTTAGCTGCTGCTAGTACTTTAGTTTCTACACCGCTTCGTTTTATGACCACCAGTTTTAGTGGTTTGGCATTGGTTGGTGTTAGCTTTTACTGTGTTGGCAGATTGATGTCTGATATTGGAGTACGCCGTGATGTGTCTAAAGTTCCAGTGGAAAGGCTTATAGCTTCACCTGGTTTAGATGTACCAGAGAATACAACTGAGATGGCCAAGGAAGATTAGAGTTGGTTGGGGAAACTCTTATACGTAATGTTAAAGCTTGTTTGATGTTGTTAATGGCTACCTATATACAAGTGAAGTTACATTGAACTCCCTCCAATATCTGCTGTTTTTATTTGTGTGACATGTTCTGTACAAACCATTATTTTATTTGGATATTATTTTATTTGTGAAACATTGAATCGGCCCTATACCTTGACTTCTGCTATCAAAATAACTTGACTTTTCATTACCTTAACCATCCTATTCTAAGTTGATTAGAGCAACTCAGCACTGAGGTGTTCTTGCTTGTTAAAGTGCATGCACCTTTCTATGATGTGTAAAATGAAAGATTGAAAGGGTCTTTGCCTTTCGCAGATTTATGTTTTTTTTTTCAGTGCATGATAAGATGAGTATATGGATGGATGCATATATACAGAAAAATGTGATGCAAGTCTTTTTAGGTTCATCAATAAATTTAATCGTGTATAAAAGGATGTGAGTGTAAGAAAAATGTGCCAAAGATGATTCATGAGATATTTAGAGAAACATTTAGAGAGTGTGTTCTTAGTGTTCCTCTTTTATATATATATATATATATATATTTTGTGCTCGCACGGTTTTGGTTGGTTTGTGGTGATATCAGCTTTTCCGAGCATTGTAGTCAAAATCTATTCCGGTACCACCCTTCCAAGAAAAAATTTCAGAGATTACTCCTCTTCGTAAAAGAGAATTAACGCGTTGAAAAACAGGCGTTTCAGGTTCTGATACTGTCAAAGTCTTTCCCAAACCAAGTGTTGCTTAGTCCACTTGATAAACAAACAAACATTTCTTGCGGTCATACTTATGTCAACATAAAGGGATTGCAACTTTGCTTTTCCTTTTCTCAGAAGAAATGTTTTTCCTTATGCAAAACTGATTAATTACTGTAGGCTGTAGTCAGCATTATAGAACACCAATGACCTACCTACTTAACTGTCAACAATAAATCACGTCTGAAATTTGAGAGCAGAAAGGTATCCTTGAACCTCTAACCCCAGTTTAGCAGACAATAGCTGCAAGATAAATGCTAATAATATACTTTCTACCATATTCTACTTAATGAAATTTATGTGAATCCAACCATGCACCGGACTCAAATTCAGTCCATTGTCATAAGATAATTACCATAGACAATTGCCATTTAAATAGTGAGTCTTGCTTCCTATTCAACGAGCCTCATTTATAGTTCTTGTAAGTGTGTTTTTTCAATTTTAGTCCCTTTGATATTTTAATTTTTCATTTGTAATTCCTATAAACTTGTGCTTACATAAACTAAAATTAAAAATATTTAAACTTATAAGGACTAAAATTAGAAAGATGAACTTATAAGAATAAAAAATAAAAAAGTACGAACTTGGAGAAACCAAAAACATATTTAAGCCTATAAAATAAGATTACAAAGGTATTTAAAGAGTTACAAATTATCTTCCAACAAAATTATCACATCGGTAATGAGAATCAAACTCATCTGTGATTAGTATATTCCTTCGAATTGGACCAACTAGACCAACTTTTTGTTAATGAGGCAAAGTTATTCTAGGCAATATTGTGAGTCTTTATGTTTTGAAATATCCTTCAAAATACAACATATCCAAGACATATAAAGAACCAAATCTCGAAGGACATAACTACATATATATTTCTAAAGCAAATTTTAGTATTGGAGACATCCCAGAAAGAGATATTTTGAAGTTTCTATGTATATCAACGTGAAAAACTGTCTGAATTGTTTGTAATAATATTCCCTGGTTTCAAAACAGTAAGAACGTGGGGAGGGAATGCTGCGTTTGGGGGAAGCCGGGAAGGGTTACTGTTAGTTATGAAGGGAACACACTTCGGCTATATGACATATATTACATCTTTCTGGATGGTAGGCCTTAATCTTGTAATTTTGATATGGGTATGTCTTTTATACCCTTTGCTTCTTTTAATAATATTCTATTTTTGGTTGACAAAAAAATATAACTAAGTAACTTTTAAATAGATGTAACCAGTTCTTCAATGTTAGAAATTAGATTTTTTATGAGATTGATTCAATCCTACAAAATTAATTTATAAAATAAGGATTATTTTTTAATTATATAGTATATTTTAAATTTTTTTTATTCGATGTAGAACTTCAATATGTCACGTCACTACAAGTCGGAGTTTAGAAGTCTAAGAAATCAAGCAAATCAACAATAAATTAGATTCAGATCCTAAGAATGCTATCTAGAGTATACTAACAATTAAGAATCATTCTTCTAGAAAAAAGCCATTACGGCACAGTTAATGTATTTTTACTACAATTTTTTATAAACAAAAAAAAAATGCATGCTGATACCAGCAGCAGCCGAAAGACCAAAGAGAATGACGCTCAATAAAATAACTATTGCAAAGAATAGCGGGTGTCGTGGTTTACATATTATAGCATTCAACTTTATATGTTATTTTCTAAGAAATATTGCTAGGGTACTTGTATTCAGGAAGAAGTTAGTATTAGAAGTGTTCAAATTCAAAGCAATAAAAATTGAAAAATGAATCAAGTCGATTTTTTTTAGACTTATTTGAATGATTTTTTTTTCTTAAATTCATCGATTTGTGATTTGTGTCGTTGAAATGAAATTAAATCACAACACTTATACTAATATTTATATTACTTTAACATTTTATGTATTTTTTTTTGTGTATATCACTTAAATTTCAGAGTATTTTATAGTATTATATATAAAAAATTTATACAGTATATATCATATTTTTTGTATGACTTTTTAAATATATGTTTGGTTTAAAATAAATAAAAAATTTAAAATACTTTTATCACAAAAAGTTTAATATACTAATAAATTTCATAAATTGTTATTAGCGTTGAGTTTAACATACAAATAATTAAAATTCATTCTTCTAGAAAAAAAGGTATATTTTTATATATTTAATTTTACACTTTAAAATTAATTCTAGTTCATAATTAACTCTAAATAAAAAAATAGATAATTTTTATGTTAAATAAAATATTTTATATTTCCTTAAAAAATATTTTATATTAAATTTTACTATTAACTTGCATTTATGATAAAAAAAAAACATACAAATAGGTTGAGAATTAGATTTCCCAACCCAACTTCTCAACATGACAAAACATATAAAAAAAATAACAAAAACTCATTGAGAAGTCGATGTAAAAAAAAGTGACATTAGGTGGAATTAATCTCGAGGGAAACGAGTGCGATATTAATTTGTTTTGGGAGTTATGTGAATAATAATGATAAAAATTAAAAAGGTCCCAATGTCTGTACTCTGTAATGATGCCACCCAAAAAAAAGAAAAGAAATCATGCTCGGTACTTAATTGTGTAACAGTGCATCCAACCGAACCAATAATCAGTTATTAAACTATTTATGAAAAAATAATAACTAAATACATAATAAATAAAAAATATGGCTATAAAAATATTAATGATTAAATACATTTAAGAAATTCTAAAATTAAATTTTAATCTTTACTTTTAATTACTATTTATTTTTTAAAAACATTTTTATTCTAAAACTACTAATTTTATTTTCTTTACTCTTAAAATTTATATTCACTTTACACTTTCTATTTATTCTATCTATTTCATATTCAGCAAAAAAGAAATTTATATTCACATTATATTATATACACTTTTCTGTACCTCTTTATTCGCTGCATCATTTCATATCATTAACCATAGCCTTTTTTTTTCTTTTCGTACGTCACGTTAGATGATTAGATTCGTTACAGTCGAGACCTCTACACATTTTTTAGAAATTAGGGAATCGAAATGCTTGAATTACTGTTTTTCCTCTCATTTATTTTTAAAATTTGATTTGTTATTCTAATTATTAAATTATTTAATTTCATCTTCTAATTTTTAAAAATAACTCAATTAGCTCATTTCGTCTAAATTAAAGTTAACGGTGTTAATGAATTAGAGATACATATCACTTTTATATTTTATGAAAGTTAAAAACGATTAATTACTAGTTTTCACATATTAAAATATTCAAAACGACCACAAATTATTTTTAAAAGCAAAATTACACATTAGTTCTATAAGAACCATAACCAAATCTCAAATCCAAATTAAAATTCCAAATCAAATCAAATCTCAAATGCAAGTCACAATCGAGATAAAAGAAAATCAAATCCAAATTAAAATCTCAAATTCAAATTAAAATCTCAAATGCAAGTCATAACGGAGATTTTAAAAAAAAAAAAAAAAAAGGAAAGAGGAGCAAGAGCAACAATCTGAAAACCCTAATATTTGATCTCAACCACCGTCATGTTCTCCTCTATTTCTGGCCACTCTCAGATCTATACTCTACAGAGCCACAAAACATTATCACAGTGGACATGCGACACTTCAATGCTGTCAATCCCATGCATGGGAACACTAAATCTCATTAAAGCCACATGGGATTTTTTATGGTTTAAAGAACATGAAAAAAGAGATTAGGGATTCGAGCTTTTTGTTTTATAATAATTCAACTCTTTTTTTAATTTATAAGACAATAATAATAATAACACAACAACAAGGAGACAATTTTTAATCATCACTTTATCTAATGAGATTTATTGAACAAGGAGACAATTTTTAATCATCACTTTATCTAATGAGATTTACTGAATTATCAGAAAGTGTAAGAGAGTCACGTGCAAATATGGACGAAAAGATCTAACTAAATCATTCTTAAATATTAGAGGAAATGAATGATTTAACATATATTTCTCCCACATCACTACACGATCAGCAAGACGCTGTGTATATACGTTCTGTTCATTCATTCAGAAGCAGCGTGGGTGTGTGTTTTGCTTCAGAGAATCTTTCTCCTAATGGAACAGCTGAAGCCAAGCGCTCCTAACTCATCCCCTCTCACTCCACTCGCCTTCTTGGACAGAGCAGCCACCGTCTACGCCCACGTCCCTTCCCTAGTCTACAACCACACCACCTTCACCTGGTCCCTCACGCGCCGCCGATGCCTCCAGCTCGCCTCCTCCCTCTCCTCCCTCGGCATCCGCCGCGGCAGCGTCGTCTCCGTCCTCGCCCCGAACGTCCCCGCCATGTACGAGCTCCACTTCGCCGTCCCTTTCGCCGGCGCAATTCTCAACAACATCAACACCCGCCTCGACGCCCGCACCGTCTCCGTCATCCTCCGCCACGCGAACTCCAGGCTGGTCTTCGTCGACTGCGCCTCACGCGACCTCGTCCTCGAAGCCCTATCTCTCTTCCCTGAAAACCAAAATCAACGCCCAACCCTAATTCTCATCACAGACGAAACCGTGGAGAAAGAGAAAGCCGCACCCGCCGTTGATAATTTCCTCGACACCTACGAGGGGCTTGTAAGCAAGGGTGATCCGGGATTCAAGTGGGTCCTACCCAACTCCGAGTGGGACCCGATGGTACTTAACTACACTTCTGGAACGACGTCGTCTCCCAAAGGCGTTGTCCACTGCCACCGTGGAACGTTTATTATTTCAGTGGACACTCTTATTGATTGGGCTGTTCCGAAGAACCCGGTTTATCTCTGGACTCTTCCGATGTTCCATGCTAACGGGTGGAGCTTCCCGTACGGGATCGCTGCTGTGGGCGGAACTAATATCTGTGTCCGCAAGTTCGACGCTGAGATTGTTTACTCTCTCATAAAACGCCATCACGTGACTCACATGTGCGGCGCGCCGGTGGTGCTCAACATGCTAACCAACTCCCCTGATAATAAACCGTTGGAGAAGCCGGTTCAGATCCTCACCGCCGGAGCACCGCCGCCTGCGGCGGTGCTCTTCAGAACAGAGGCGTTGGGGTTTGTCGTGAGTCATGGATATGGCTTGACTGAGACCGGAGGGTTGGTGGTGTCGTGCGCGTGGAAGGGGGAGTGGAACAAGCTGCCGGCGACGGAGAGGGCAAGGCTGAAGGCGCGGCAGGGGGTAAGAACGGCGGGGATGGCGGAGGTGGACGTGGTGGGTCCCACCGGGGAGAGCGTGAAGCGCGACGGGGTTAGCATCGGAGAAGTTGTGATGAGAGGTGGGTGTGTGATGTTAGGTTACCTGAAAGACCCTTCAGGAACCGCGAGTTGTTTCAAGAACGGTTGGTTCTACACCGGGGATGTTGGCGTGATGCACGAAGATGGGTACTTGGAGATCAAAGATAGGTCAAAGGATGTTATAATCAGCGGCGGCGAGAATTTGAGCAGCGTCGAGGTGGAGTCGGTTCTGTACGGACACCCGGCGGTGAACGAGGCGGCGGTGGTGGCGCGGCCGCATGAGTATTGGGGAGAGACGCCGTGCGCGTTCGTGAGCTTGAAGAGAGAGATAAAAGAGAAAGAGAAACCCACTGAGAAGGAGATAATTGAGTATTGCAGGGATAACATGCCGCATTATATGGTTCCCAGAACGGTGATTTTCAAAGATGAGCTTCCTAAGACTTCTACGGGGAAGATACAGAAGTTTGTGCTGAGACAAATCGCCAAGGAGATGGGTTCCTTCACGCAAAGTCGAATCTGAGTTACTCTGAAATAGTTGTGGTCCCTATAAATTAAATGAGGCATGTCAAAATCAACAAGCTTTTCTTAATTGGTTGTTCCTATTCATGTTGTCTCCTTCTGCAACGTGTTTTTGGCATTTAGTTGATGAATAGCCATGCTCTGCATCATCAAGTTCCTTATTGTATACCATTATCACTAAGTAAAGTTTATCTATAAGTTTTGTTTTGAATAAAATAAGAGTTTACATTAAAGGTGTATTTTGATTATACAATGAATGTTGTGTAGTGGAAAATTGTAGATTATTTTTTGTGGTTATTTTAAAAAGTTATATTTAGGGTGTCACGACCCGAAATTCAACTCTTATCTTTACGTGGAATAAAAAATTTAAGATGGATGATGCTTATTTTAATTGTTTTAGAAAAAAAAACAAACAATGAAAGGTGAATAATGATAGTGACACTTGGATGTTGATATTTGTTCTCCTGATCTCTTAAATTCGACATTTCTAAGAATCCGTGCATAATTATCTTTCAATTAGATATATAAAATCAAAAAATATCATAAGTAAAATTTAATAAAATAATACCTTCAGTATATTTAAAATAAAATTTATAAGTATAACTATTAAGTCTTGGGTGGACAGAGTTAATTTTGAATATCAATTATCATGCTCGATTATTGGATAATAAGTTTGTCAATTTTCAAAGTCCCTTCTGTTGAATTTTAACTTTCAATTTTACTAGAGAAAAGACAAGACATACTTTCGAATGGATCAAGCTAGCACAATCGATCTTCAGGCTATATATCATCTAAGGGTCTTCCTTTGGCACCAGGTGTGAGTCTCGTAAACCTCTTTTTGGCACTTTATTCTTTTGTTTATAAAGATGAATTTGTGACGAGATGGTGATACCTTGAAAAGTGCTACGAATTTTGAAGATCATTCTAGTGAAAACCCTTTTATTACAATAGTAAAGGAAAGAAATGAAGAGATCGAAGGAGTTTACGTATGGAACAACAAAGTAAGTAGATGAACAAAATGCTAAGTTATACATGACATTGAAAGAAAACATGTAGAATCATATATAATTAATGACAAATTTGAAATATATTCTAAGAGTACTATATATTTTTCGAATAGCAGACTGGAAATGCTACGAGCACTCTTTTTCATTAAACCAGCATAATTGTCTTAAGTATAAATACAATGTATCATATACTAAATCTGTTAAAGCTTAAGACAATTATCTAATGCACTAATCATTAACAAATTTTATATATGATATATATACTATGCACACTAGCTATATATAATTATGTAAAAATATATATTTATGTTTAGATAGGGTATAAAATTTTCAAATTTTATAAAAGAAAGTGGGTCATGATTTAATTAGCCATCCACTAATTTGAGTATTAATCTAATGATTCAAAGTCTTGACTTGATCGATTATCAAATTTGGTTTTTAAAATTATATGTAAAATGGCTGGACATTAAAGTACAACATTTTTTTTTTGGTTAGTAAATAATTGTTTTATTAATATAAGAGGTACCAGATGTACAACTTTACACATACACGTGGGTGACCCCAGTGGTTAACAACTATTAATATCATAAAGGACAACAAATAGCACTTAACTATCATTCCGAAACTAAGCCATGAATGGACCAAAAGAACACATGCACGTCCCACCCATCAAAGTGCTAACCAAGTAAATGTACTTTGACGACGCATTAGGTGATGGAATGGCTGTAGTAATGCCATGAAGGGGTGTGGTTATAATTAATCTACAAACTTCTGTTTGGTTGGAGAACAGAATATTCAACACTAGGTATAATGCTGCTGGTACTTTCTGCTTGGTATATTTATTGTAGTGGTGCTTGTCTGAATAAAGGACCAACATTTAGGACTTGATACAAAAGATGGCTAGAGGAGATCAAGAGAATGAAGCCTGAACTTCTAAAACATTTAATCCTACTAAATACAAATTGAGGCCAGATTTTGAAGATTTTTCATACTAAAGCTCTTCAATTTTCCACCAAGCAAAAATGCAATAATAGGTGGTGGCAAGAGAAAGTTAATTAAAGAAGGATATTTCAGGATTTTCATATGATCAGGTCAGATTTCATAGGTATGTTTGAAAAATGCGTGTTTAAATTACTCGGTAAATGAATTGTCGAAACAATCGTACTTTGAATCCAGAGAACTAGAAGATGATTAACTGAAGGTTTTATTTTACAAGAATCAATCACAACACAGTGGATATGGGTCAAAGTGTAATTTGATGCTTCACTTGCTAGCAGCCAAGAGAATAATGGGCTACGTGAAAGGAGCACGAATTTCTTGGTATTTGGATTGCTAGGGTATTTGGATTCAGATTGAAGTGGTGATAAATCTGATAGCAAGAGTACTATTGGCTATATTTTTATGTGTGAAGGAGCACGAATTTCTTGGTGCTTGAAAAAGAAATTTGTGATGGCTTTATCCTCATGTGAAGCTGAGTACATTATAGCTTCAATGAGTTTTTGTCAAGCTACATTTCTTGATACATTAATACAAGAGATTAAAGTGAAGAACTCAGGAGAAGTCAAGTTATTTGTAGACAACAAATCTGTAATAGACTTAACTAAACACCCAGTTGCATATGAAAGGAGCAAACATATAGAAACTAGATTTCACTTTCTTAGAGAACAAGTGAATAAAGGACAATTAATTTTGGAGCACTGCAAAACATAATTATAAGTTGCAGGCATTTTTACAAAGGCCATGAAAGAGATAGGTTAAGACATTTAAGAGATATGCTAGCTAGTTAGATATGAGTGTTATTAAAGAGGAGTTGTGTCTATTAGTCATTCAAATTAAAGAGGAGTGTTATTAGTCAATTCAAATGATAGTTTTATGTTATTTTATCAATTAGTTAGTTAGATATGTAAACCGAGTGCATCATGTGTGTGTTATATAAAAGGGTGGGTATGTAGTTGTGTATTGTGTGTGCGCACTTGGAAAATCAATAATAAATTACATTTGTGATTTCTCATCTATCTTCTTCTATAGAGAGGGTGTGTGAGTGGTTAATTCCCCAATAGATGATTAAGCATGTACATACACCTTACTCTTGGGATGCTTCCACACTCTGATCATTGCTTCTTGACCCTGATCGCACATAATGGAATTGTGGTGATCAACTTCAGGTTAAGCACGATGGCAAATGGGTCAGCTTGAGGTCACTCTACTTTCTATTACAAAAAGTTTTATGAAAATCATATTAATATTTTTTTAAAAATTTTATACCAACTCTTTTACCCTAATTAAAATATGTGGGGGGTGTTATATAGAAAATGTCCTGTTGTATATTTCATCTCATTCATAAAAGAATTAAAAAAACCAATTCAAATCCTCCACGTTCGTAGATTTATATTTGTCCTCACATTCCATATTTTTAAACTTCTTCTACTTAATATTAATAACATATTGCCGGAAAAAGAAACCTTTTATTTATACCATTATTAAATCAAAAGTAAAAAGAAACCAAATCAGCATTTTCCTTATTCAATAGCAAAAGAAGAGAAACACATGGGCTGAAATAATAGGAAGATCAATAAAAATGAAAGATCGTGTAAAAACACCAGAAATGAACAGCCCCTAAAGACCACTGGTTGGTTGATAGTATTACATTACATTATGGACAACAACTACCCATGCTGAACTTCATTAAGTTCACCTTGGACCATACCCTGTGCCAACACAATTTATTGAATCACATATCTATCACTCAGTGCACACAATGTATATATGAATCTTGAGTGTACTAAAACTGCACCATCCCTTACTATTTAAGAACCACATCACCTAACATCACCACTACACCTTCAATATTCTCTTCTCCATCACTACATTGCAAACAACGATTCATGGAAGACCTAACCCCAAACCCTGCAAACTCACCACCCCTCACTCCACTCACCTTCTTGGAAAGAGCAGCAATCGTCTACGGCGACTCCCACTCCATCCTCTATGACCGCACTTCCTTCACCTGGTCCCAAACTCACCGTAGATGCCTTCAACTCGCTTCCTCCCTCACATCCCTTGGTCTAGGGCGCGGCCACGTCATCTCTGTTCTCTCCCCGAACACTACCTCAATGTACGAACTCCATTTTGCTATACCCATGTGTGGTGCCATTCTCAACAACCTTAACCTACGTCTGAATCCTCACACACTCTCCGTGCTCCTTCGACACAGTGAATCAAAACTCGTCTTCGTCCATTCTCACTCTCTCTCACTAATCCTCCTCGCCCTCTCCAACTTCCCTATAACCACACCACGCCCTTCCCTCGTCCTTATCAAAGACGATGCAGATGCAATAACACGCTCTCCCGTCATAGACACATACGAGGACCTTATAAGAAAGGGTAACCCGAACTTTAAGTGGGTCCAGCCCAACTCCGAGTGGGACCCAATAACCCTAAATTACACTTCCGGCACGACGTCGTCTCCCAAAGGAGTAGTACACTCCCACCGCGCAACCTTCATAATGACCCTAGATTCTCTCATCGATTGGTGCGTACCGAAACAACCAGTATATTTATGGACACTACCAATGTTCCACTCTAACGGGTGGACCTTCCCGTGGGGGATCGCCGCCGCAGGCGGCACCAACATCTGCGCCCGTAAAATCGACGCGCCAACGATCTACCGTTTGATCGAATCACACAATGTTACACACATGTGCGCCGCGCCGGTGGTTCTCAACATGCTCTTAACTAGAACCGAACCGGTGAAGAATCCGGTTCACGTCCTCACCGGTGGATCGCCGCCTCCGGCGGCGATCCTCACGCGCGCGGAGGAGTTGGGGTTTAGGGTTAGCCACGGGTACGGCATGACGGAGACGCTGGGAGTGGTCGTGTCGTGTGCATGGAAGAAGGAGTGGGATAAGTTTCCGTCGACGGAGCGGGCGAGGTTTAAGGCGAGGCAAGGGGTGAGGACGGTGGCGATGACGGAGGTGGACGTGGTGGATCCAACCACCGGCATTAGTGTGAAGCGCGATGGTGTAACACCGGGGGAGATAGTTTTTCGCGGCTCGTGCGTGATGTTAGGTTATTTGAAGGATATAGAAGGAACAAAAAGGTGTATTAGAAATAATTGGTTATACACCGGAGATGTTGGAGTTATGCATGGGGATGGGTATTTGGAGATAAAAGATAGGTCAAAGGATGTGATAATAAGTGGTGGTGAGAATTTGAGTAGCGTGGAGGTGGAGTCGGTGTTGTACGGTCACCCAGCGGTGAACGAGGTGGCGGTGGTGGCGCGGCCGGACGAGTTCTGGGGGGAGACGCCGTGCGCGTTTGTGATGTTGAAGGAGGGGCTGGTGGCGCCGCCGTCGGAGAAGGAGTTGGTGGAGTTTTGCAGAGAGAGGTTGCCGCACTTCATGGTGCCCAAGACTGTGGTGTTTAAGGAGGCGTTGCCGAAGACGTCGACGGGGAAGATTCAGAAACACGTGCTGAGGATGAATGCGAAGGCTATGGGGTCCTTGGTGGCTCCACCACCGGCTATACCTAGTCGCATGTAGAGTGAAGTTGTTGTCACTTCGTACAAAAAGAGTGCAATATATTGTCGGGTTTTTGGTTTGGTACGTTGTTTGAATGAATTAAGGTTGATGAGTCAAGATTTTGATTAAATTTACATGTGTTAGGAAACGTGGAATTAATTATTTGTCATGATTCAGCAGATTTGGTTTTGTTTGTGTACGTGTGTGTGTTTTTAATGAATGAATTTCAATTATTATGAAGATATCATGAAGAATAAATAGTGATGTGCATATGTGGTGGGGCATTGAGAAGTGTGTTCTATGACGACCGGAAAATCTATTAAAAGAAAAATTATACATTTATCATCACTCTATAAAAATACTGTCTCCATTTCAAGATTTCGTGAAAGTAGAAAATGATAATATATAAAATAGTTTGATTGGCTCCTATCCAAATTAATATACTCCTACTCCAAAGTTTTTGCTTCTAACTTCAACTCTTTTAACTCAAAAAAAGTTGTAATAATGCAATCTAAGAAGTTTAGGGGAAAATAAATTATTATTGACCATAATGAAAAAACTTTTTAGACTTAAAACGATTTAGTACGTTTTCATCACTTTCTTTTATAATGAAGTTGATTAACTCAATCAACATTCTTTTTTTAATTGAATTGTCATATTCTATTTGGTTGAAGGAAAATGGAGAGGATTAGAGGAAAGAAGAGATTTGCTTTTTTTTTTTAAAAAAAAAAAAACTTTATCTGAATAGTTACATTAATTATATTTAGAGGTGCAACCTATATAAGAATGAATTTTCTAAAGATAAAATATATAAGCACTAATTGGCCTCTCTCAAGTTTCAACTCCGATCCTTTAGTCATTTTCACTCACTTTTAGTTACATATTTCAATTTTTTTTTTATCAGTTTTAATTTGAGATTTAAGGTAATACATACATTATATTTCATGTACGTAATGATATAGTGAATTATATTTTAAGTTATTAATAATGTAAGGATTGATATAATTTGTACTAATATATATAATTTGATCTCTTGTATGTAAATACATCTTTTCCCATTGGCTAAAGAAAACACAATTCAAGACCCTTTGTAAATTTCACTTTGAAACATTGGGTATTTACCAATTTACGGATGACAGGGAAATTGATTATTTAGATAGGGTTGGTCTGAAAGTAGTTGACATTTAGTTAGTCTAGCTCTCTTGCATGTTAAGGGGGCATGTGCCATTAGTTCTGTCTTTGCAATAGAAAGCAGGGTGTCCCCATATTAGGAGTTTAGGACAGTACTCTCGACAAGAACTACTATTATATATGTATGTAAAATTGTCGCTCTAGCTTTTTCTTAGGGTAAAGTTATTTATAAGAACTTTTGCATTTAAGAGATTTTTTGGGGGAGGGTATTGTGTTGAACTTTTTGAAAGACTTTGGAAGAAGAAACACATAACCTTTTCTACATTTAACATTTCAACAAATTTTTCGAAAAATTTATTTGTATCTCAATTCCTATCTAAT
This sequence comes from Glycine soja, assembly GCF_004193775.1. Lineage (NCBI taxonomy): Eukaryota > Viridiplantae > Streptophyta > Magnoliopsida > Fabales > Fabaceae > Glycine > Glycine soja. Next base: position 49,882,031 of record NC_041015.1, on the reverse strand, counting down.
ACTATAGTCAGAAACAGAAAATGACATCAATACTAAAGTGACACAAGCCAATGACCATGAAAGAAAAAACCACAAGGGAGATCGATCAACAAGTTGCTAAACAGAGCAAATTCCCACCACAAAATTCTGCCAATCTGGTGACCTCCCAGCTTTCCTCCATTTTACAAAGCAAAAACTTCCTCAATGGTGAGATGAGAAACACCAAAAATCCCACCACCAAAAGATTGAAAAACCGAATATTCTTTTTGCCAAAGCTTAATTCCTCCTTATATACATATTTGGAAATAAGAAATAAAGTAAAAGTATAAACAATACATTTTAAAAATAAAAATAAAGAATTCTTTTTTCTCTAAAGTCTAGCCATTCTTAAGATATATATGATCCAAATGTATTTTCTTATAGTGAGTGAACTTCATGCTTTGTAGAGAAAATATTCATATTAATTAAAGGATTTGAAGAAGAAACAATACAAAAATAAAATTAACATAATTAGTTTTTTTAAAATGAGTTCCTCATAAAATATTTGCTTTTGTTATCAACCAACCTTTACCCTTAATTATTTTTTATTTAGTTTTTTAAATATCAAAATTTTATTTGATCTCTGAAAATGGGAATCAAATGAAAAAATTGTGATGTTTTGAAAAACTAGATGTAAAACAATTTAGAATAATTAAGAGAAAAATCTACAATATTTAAAAGAGTCAAATAGAAAACAAAAATTACAAAAAACCTATTTGATAAATAAAAATATTTTATTAAAGGCTCGTTTCAAAGAAATAGATGATAAGGATCATCAAGCATCTGAATCAACTTGGTGTGAAATTATTTCAACTTAAGTAGAAGTTTTAAATTTAAATCCTAGATATGAAGTTATGTTAAATATTTGGAAAAAAAATTGTTATTTTCCATAATAATCATATTCGACTCTAATAAGATTTCCTCCATAAAAGATACTTGTGATTTTGGAAAAAAAAATAGAAATAAGGGATGAAATATCCTTAGCACAAATTTCCATACCAAGTATAAATTTTCCTCAGATTATTTATAATTTTTCAAAGTTTAAGTGAACACTCAATTCAATAATAGAATTGTGCATGCACCTAAGCTCGCAATATGCAAAGTCTGCATGCCAACACATGCTCAATTTTAACAAGTCCATAGCCGCCCCACATAGCCCACGGGTTTAGTGGAATGACCCGCATTTGACAAAATACAATTTTAAAAAAATAAAACTTAAAATATAAAATTTGATCCATTTTAGATCATTTTAAAAACTAACTACGAATTGTCCAATAAAAAAATTATTTATCCAAAATGTTAACATAATTTGCATGTTAAGCCACTTAAAAAATATCTTTTTACATTATGTTTACTTAATCTATAATTCCATCTAAATTAAAATATTGTATCATCATTCATCAATCATTGAACCATATAAAAATACTTAAATTATATATATATAAAAATTTTATTTTTACTCATTTTCACCCATATTTATTAGTATTAATTTTTTTATATTAAATATAAAAGCCCACTAGCACTGGTGGGTTAAGCGGACTGAGCTAAAAAATCCCCAATTCAAACATGCTCAAAGTATTAAGATCTATATACCGTGCGGGTTAGGAGTTTCGCGGAAAGCCCATGGATCTAAACTCAAATGCCCAACTCTATTCAATAGGTTATGCCATACAAAAAAAATAAATTGAATAAACACTTTTTCGTTAAATAAATTATTCTGATATATATATATATATATATATATATATATATGCAATAAGATGTTACACCTATAGCAATGCATCAACCTTAATATCACTAATAGGGTACGTCTAATTGTTTGCGGTATTTTACTTGCGAAAAATAAAAGTTAAAAACTGCAATATAAGAGAACACGAGTCTATAAGTGGTTGGAATGGATAAAATACAATACAATACAGAAACATGTCGTTTTACTAGTAAACTTGGTAGACCTTATGCCGTTTTGGATGGCAAGTAAACGACATGTCGTTGCATAGCGGCATCAAATTCCTCTTCTTCAATTCTTTCTTTTGCCCCCTTCTCCGTCTAGTGCTGAGTTTTGACTTCAGAGAGAAGAAGAAGAATCATGGTGTGGGGACTCTTCCCCGTCGATCCTCTTTCAGGTGCCCATATTGATCAATGAAAGAATAAGCCTCTTAGAAGAAGCTGTTCTTAACTTTCTATTCTTTTTTGTATGATTATAGGTCTGGTGACTACGTCTGTTAACATTTATCAAAAAATTGTACTTTATTTTTAGTTTTTTCTAAAATTTGTATGACAGGTGAAGATAAGTACTACATTTTCAAGACTGGACTTTACAAAGTTGGTCGAAAAGGTACTGTAATTATGGTTCCTTCTAATTACTTTTCAAAACTGAATGCTTTGTGTAAGTTATTTGATGATTAAACATTTATCTAGACACTGTGGCTGATGTGTTTGATTGGTTTTCATTGCTAATGGTGAAAAGAGGATTCACATGAGTCTCCTTTTTGGTATTGCTCATTGCCTTACCTTTGATAGAGTGAAAATGTAGAATTTGGGTATGACCGTATGAGTCCTTTTGTCAAAGAATGGTTTGGCAGAAGGGATTAATCTGTTTAACTTAAATCCCATGAATGAATTTTACCTCTAATTCGCACAACAACCCTTAAGGCTTGATGGGTGGATATCTGCATGTTTCTTTTGGATTATTTTTTATGATACACTTGCTTTTTGTTAAACCCCAAAAGATCTCGATGCTACTAAATAAAGTGATTTACTTTTTAAAATAAGTTAATCCAAACACAGAGACCTTGTGCTGAATCTAGAATTTGTTTAGAATAACAAGGGGGTAAAGGTCAAACACCTGACAACATGATTTGAGGGACTCTTAGACCGAGTCCAGAACCAATTAACTCAAGATTAAATTAAATGTTATGTGGAGGCCTAGGAATCATTTCTACCTCCAGAACTTTGAAGATTGTACCATAAATTACAGCCATGTCTGTCATTGTCCTGATTCAGGAGTAATAACAGAATCATTAATAAAGTATTGGTGCAGATTAACTGAAATGAAAGCAGATACAATACAACAACAAAAAAACCTTATCCAACTGGATGAAGTCAGTTACATAGATCAAATGAGACCATTTGGCTCAATTGAAGACCAAAGTTTCAGATGTGTTATTACCATGAGATCCCTCTTGACAACTTCCTTCATTGTCCTTCTTGGTCTCCCCTCTCCTCCTTTTCACAGAAAAGAAAACATAATTTTAAAGCTAAAACTTTTTTTTCCCTATAGAGAAAAGTGAAATGCTGGTGGGCTTTTAGGAATGGATGGTTATGACAATTTTCTGTTTTTTTTTTCCTTTTTTTTTGTTCTCATTTTTAAAGTTTTTTCCTGTTATAGTAATTACTTTTTATTGATTTTTGGATATCATGATGATGCTTTGTATAAACTTGCTACTAACTTCTTACAGGTTGTGATGTAATAATCACTAAAGATAAAGGAGTGTCTCGGGTTCACGCAGAAATAGTTGTTAATACAGTGAACCCGGTAAATCCTTTACCAAATGAACGCTCTCATTTGTCAAGCAGTATACATATTAGAGATTGCTCCAAGTATGGGACATTTATTAACAAGAATGGGGGGGCCAAGAAAAAAGTTCATGAGCTACCAAACAAAGAAACAGCATTAGAGAATGGTGACCTTGTTTCTTTTGGCACTGGTACTGCTACCTACAAGTATGTTAAATATCTCTTTAGTGTGCTTCTATTCCATATTTTGTGTCATTCACTTTTAATTTTTAGAAAATACTCTTGCGGTACTTTTCTAGATTTGGGTTTGTATAGGGACGGCAATCTCGTTACATTTGTCTGTTTTCTACTTATGTCTGCTTAAATGCTTTCAAATTTAATTTGACAGGTTTTGCCATGTACCCCTCGTTTTTTTCATCTGTTCGTCAAATAAAGTGGATCAATCCCTTGAAGAGAAAATTTCATCAATTGGTCAGTGGGGAAAAAACTTGTGAAGTTTCTTCAGTTCTTATAATTCATGAATACATGTAGTGTAATTTCTATAATATATGTAGTTACTTGCACATGATATCACATTTAAAATTAGTAAAGAAAACAACACTTAGCTGAAGGAAATTTGTGCCAGAAGCAGTATTTATAGTGTGACCATAGATCATTGGTTTTGAAAGGCCATTATGAATGTGCCTTTTATCCCATGCTAGTTGTGTAGTTTTAATATTATGAAATGCTTAAATTTTGTTGTTTCAACTTTCAACAAACATTAGTAATTATTGCGAGAAACTGATAAATATATTAGTAAGGAAGTAGAGTTTGCATATCTTTGATAGTGACTTGGTAATTAATTATGTAAATGGAAATTATAAGATGTTCAGAAAAATCTTCATTTTGCTACATTGGCTGTATAGACTCAATATATTCAGAAAAATCTTATGCCATGTTGTAACATGAGTTACAAATTTACTGTGCTTTTCTCTTTAAACAGGAAAAGTAATTTTTCTTGAAGAATTAGATTCTTGTCTTCGTGTGAATGCTGAATATTGACCAACTTATACTTTCAATGTAGGTGCTAGTATTACTCATACCTTAGGTGAAGGGTGCACACATGTTCTGGTGGATCAACTCATGCCATTGAAGAAAGATCTTGTTGATGCTGTTGTGGCCAAAAAATCTTGTGTTCTCAAAAATTGGCTTGAGGTATAGAAGCATTTAGTTTTATGTATTGGTTCTTAATTCATTATGCTATTAATTTGTTACTGTCAAGTGATCACTCTTATTCATAGTTTGTTAGTTGCTTACATGCTTGTCATATTTGTATTTTTTACTTGATTGCTTTATTATTTTTTAACATCTGAAATAAAATCTTTTTAAGATCGACATAACATTTTTCTACAATAGAATTCGCATAGCGAAGAGCCTCTGGGCAATGGGGTACGTAGTAAAAAAGAATAGGTTATGTAAAAAGAGAGTTGATGTAAATGGATACAATGCTAGAAGATTCTTTTACAGTTTACACAGAAATAATATATTTAGACCTCTGCTACCTTCCCAAATTGTAGGAATAATTTGCTAAGAATCAATTCAGAGTTAAGTTACAACCATAATCATAATTTTTCATTTAGCTTGTGGATCATGTTCTTTACATGAGAGTCTTATGATCTTAACTTTTAAAGATTAGAGTAATGCACTATGAGCCTACAACATTTTACATGTTCGCTAGTTATTTTGTGTTTGCTAACTGCATAGACCTTGAATTGTACAACAGAATTTGTATTCTGAATCCTTACGAATGATAATAGTGGTAAAAGTCATTTATCATAACAAATAATCAAGCATAAACACATTATCTAATTTATAGTCTAGAAGTGTTATGTTTGATAGAAGTCTGCAACCGGTAGAGAACTTTTTCTCATGTTCAAAGTCTAAATTGTGACTGTTTGTTCCCTTCCCTGCATAGTTTTTTGCTGAAAAGAACATTAGCACGGAAATTCCTAGCTGTCATTCGTAAGTATTGCTTTGACTTTGGAGTTTGGTTCTGCTAGCTTTATATTCCATGACCTTGGCACCCGTTAACTAAAGAAGCTTTCTTTGTCTTCTTTTTCTTCTCTGTCCCGTCTTCCTTGTCAAGCAGATATATTCCAACAGTGTCAGCAGAAGGAGAATCTATTAAAATTGCTGACCCCAGAATGCGTGAAGATTGCTTGAAAGGATACACTTTTTTGTTGGAATCTGAGCATTTGGTATTTGTTACCCAAAGTCTTTTTTACTTTCTCTAAAACCCAACTTAAGTATTATAGTACTATTAGCTGGTACATTTTCTGTACTTCATTCTTGGAGCAACTATAAAATGGAAACATGCTGATACTCTTGGAGCATAGCTCATCTTGAAAATAATTCTTTTTCTTGCTTGCAGTATAAATTTGGGGATCAGCTAAAACCTTTATTGGAAGTGGCTGGTGCAAAAGTTGTTTCCTCTGAAGATTTTTCTTCAAATAGCCAAGTTTGTATTTCATTTCTTTCTTTTCCAGTTATGAATTCTTTCGGTACTTTGTGAATGATATAGTTTTGATCAAGGAATTAAGGGAGGATATAAAATTGAGCTTTAGAGACATGTTGAAATCAAAGGGTTTTTGCTTGAGTACAAATAAGATAGAGTATATGCCTAATGCATTGCAATTTTGGTCAGGAACAAGAGGAAATTGACTTAGAGGTAAAAATTGAAGACGTCACATTACACAATTCTATGTTTAAGTATATCAGTTTAATATCATAAAATGATGGGGAAATTTAGATGTCACACATAGGAGATAAGCTAGGCGGTTAAAATGGAGAAATGCATCAAGGCTTATTTGTGACTGCAAATTGCTTATCAAGTTCAAAGGGAAGTTTTATGGCATTATTATGACAAGCTATATTCTATGGTAGTGAATGTTGGGCTTTAGAGGGACAATGAAAGAAAACAAGTGGGAGTAATAGAAATGAGTAAGATGAATGTATGGCTACACAAGAAAAGACAGGATACAGAATGGTTGTATATTGATATTTGTGTGGCACCTATGGAAGTAATTATAGAAAATTGGTTAAGGTGGTTAGACATGCAAAAAAGGCCATTGTTGGCACTAATGAGGACTGAAGAGAGCAGTTTGTATGATTTTAACCCTGTGAGTAGAGGTGGAAGGAAACCAAAAAGGACATTGTAGAAAACTATTAAAATGGATTTCATGATGATTTATATCCCTGAGAATTTGATTTTTAACCAAGTTCAATGGCGACGTTCGATCCCATCTAGTTGACTTCATCTCAACAACACTGATTTCTATGTTTTAGACATTAGACATATTCTTAGGCAGATTATCTTTACTTGAAAGTTATGTACTTCAGTATGGTAATTCTCATTTATTTCTTGTAGGGTTCTGATTATGGAGAGGATAATCATGTGGTTTGTGTCATCCCAGGAGGACCAGCATGCAAGTCTAATCTCTTCAATAAACTAAGTTCCTTGCTTAGAGTGAATGAGATGGATGTAATATGTGCTGCTTTCAGTGGACAGTTAGATCTGTCTATTTTGAAATCACCATGCGGTAAGTATTCTTCTTAATCTCACATAATGTATTTGCACTGTCCAAAACTTTTGTTTTATTCCCTATAAATGAAGAACCTAATTCAGTAAATATTTCAAAAGTTTACTTTCTTAATCAAGATCTCCTTTCATTTAACCAAGTAGCAAAAATTTATACATTGTAGGAATGAGATGAGCACTTTGAAACTTAAGATCAGTCTAGATTTCTGAATTGCTTGATCACCTCAGCGCTGAATACACACATGCACTCACATGCATATAATTACATTTTATTAACGAATGCGCTTGCATATAATTACATTTTACTAATGAAACATGACGCAATCAGAAAATAAATATCTAATTACAGGTAATAAATCAACTAACTAAATACAGAGATTCTATAATACAATCCCTTGTTGTAGGGATTAAATCAGCATATTATCTCAAATAAATCAGCATGTTATGTAGACAGTGGCACATATTCCTTTTGTTATGTAGTGGACGGAAGGCTGATAGAAAGGGCTTATTTAAAGATTGGCATGATTAATGCAATACATTTTTCAAATAATGAAACAGTTTGTTACGAATCTATTGTTGAAAGGGGCGACATGTAGTTTATTAAAACGTTTCCTCAAACTTATTTTTCAGTTGAAAAGCATAAATTTAAACTCCATGCTCAGTGGCAAAATCTGAACTTCAGTGAGTTAACAAGCTCTATGTGCTATTGCAGTACTAGTTTCATCATCATGCTCGACAGATGAGACAATTGTAGCAGATTCAGATATTGAAGTTGAAACAGCCACATCAGTCCGCTCAAATGATGCATTCAGCAATGACAATAATGTAAAATATGAAAAAACAAAAGAATTATATGTTGATTCTGACCCTTTGGATAAGAGAAAACATGAGAGAATAGAGGCATCCTCTGATGATGTTTTGCATGACACTAAACGTGCAAAAACTGAAACATCCTTGGATGGTGCTTCTGTCAGATCACATTCTACCAGCTTCAGGAATGATAATGATGGTATCAAAGTAAAGAAAGACAAAGTTAATGATGATGAAAGTGGAAATTCAGATATAGTTTATAGCCAATATTTAATTGTTCGAGATACAAACATTCGTACTAGCATAAGTACTGCACCAAACAGCAGTGTTCCAAATTTTAAACGCTTCAGAAAGGTATGTTGTGGTATCATATCTCTTGCTTACAGGGAGCTTATCTATTATCATAGAAAATTGAAACTAGACATGTTTTGGTTTTCTAATTGAATTTTGCCTGGCATCTAAATTCCAACAAACCTTATTGCTTTATGCAATGCCAATTATTAAATTTTAACATGTATGATTAGTGTCACAGTTCATGAAACATGTGCCTAACCTGTCCAGTTTTCTTTTAAATGGAATTGCAGGCACAAACTCAATCTGGTAATAGCTTTGAGAATCTTGTTCCATTTGGAAAATATCCATACAAGTAAGAATAATATTTTATCTAATGTTATTTCGAACAAAAATCTAGCTAGTCTTTGCTTCACTCTTGTTCTCCTAGTGATAGGTTATGTTATATTTCATTTGTTTTCTTCCCCAGGGATTCTGACTGTGGGAATGAGGATGTGACTGAGCTTGTGAAGGAGGAGAAAAGGCGAAAGAAAATGGAAGCTATGGCAGATGACATGTTTAATAATGAGGTAAGTCTAATACTCTTCCCATACCAACCCCAAAAAGACAGAGAGAGAGAGAGATAAGGTCCATATTTAATCTTGACTTATTGAGTATCTATGTTAACGTTTTAAATATCCCACTGCAGGCAAGAAAACGAGGCTCAGCTGGTTCACGAGGCACTGTTGGTTCTCTTCGTGGCATTCTTACTTCATGAAGGTAATGATGAAACTTTAAATTAGTGCAAATCTTTTTGTGCTTTCAAGTTATCAAAATAATGTTTTAATCAGTAATATGACAATGGTCTGATGTGATAAATGCGGGAAACTATAACCATTTGTCATCACGCAGAGGAATGAAAAGGGATCTAAGTTTTTTAAAAATACCGAGTTAGAACCTAAAAGAAAGATTGGTTGTACTATTTTGCAAGGCCATTTATCCATTTTAGTGCTCCTGCTTGACTGAATGGGCTCTGAGAGCCCATTAGGTCCCTTTTGGGCTCTTTTTTTAATTGTTTTTTATATATTTTATTTTTATTAGCATTATCTTTCACTCACAAACGGAATTAGGGTATGACAAATATTAAATAATAATAATAATATTTTGTGCTTTATTGTGCATTTTTTCCTCTGAAGTGGGCATGGTTCTATGCTATAGTAGAGAGCTTTCTCCAAAGATATGGCTTTGAAGATGCTGCACATTTGATGTGTGTTCCAATTGAAGGCTAAATCGTTCACTTGTCTCTGTTTTGATCGAGAATGAAGAGAGGTTATTGGCCATATATGGTGACACTCTTTGTTATTTTTGAAGGATCTATCTAGTTTCTCTTGTTAGCATATGAAGTTAACAAAGAGCTCATATTTCAGATGAGTGAGATGACCATGTCTTTCTCTTGGACTGTGAAATACCATATAATGTGATGTGTTGATATAAATCACATTTTTACCAATTTAATTTATATGGTAACCCTAAAAAATGTGTAAATCATATTTATTCTCCTCTTGCAATGTCAGATAGCATGTTACTGCACCTTTCCTATTCTTTTGGTGCGCGTGTACAAGACTACAAGAGAAGAGTGATGAGAAGAACTACACCCTAGTTAAACGTAAAAAAAGTGAGGCTAGTAATTCTATTGAAAAATTATTAACACATCAAGATTCAAAGGACACGTTTTTTTACCATAAAAAAAGGACACCTTTTTACCTCGTTCAATAGTTTGCCTCGAGTTTAAAAGTGAATGCTAAGTCAACGGGAATTTGTAGCCTAGCCTGGATAATTATATTTATGGATTTAATTGAAATATATTATTTATAGTGCAAGTTTTTTACATTATTATTCAATCCTAAATTATCATTTAAATTAAAAATTATTCATTTTTGTCGTTATCAGTCATGTATAAGGTATTTTTTAATTGGTTGATAATGTAAAAAAAATTAATAAAATATCAAAATCAAACTTGTTAATTAACGTTGCGTAAGTTTTGTCATAGTTTACCGGTTGATGATCCATTAACCATGCCAATAAATTGAAAATGGACTAGTTTTTGTGGCAGCGTAGCTTCTTTTTTTTCCTGAAGAAATTGATCTTGTGTGAGTATCCTAATTCTTACGTTTGCATCGTATCTTTAAGAGAATGTTTCTATTTGCTGAACTAAGATTTTAAGCCGAGTAATGAAGATAGGTAACACATCTTAACCAATATATCAACAATTACCTTGATAAAAATTATAAATCGAATATTAACACAATCTGATACTAATAAGATGAAATAATAGAATAGATATACAAGTGATACAAGTGTCTTTTCATTAATTAATTTAATTCACTTTTGACTAAGATTAGCAGCCTTAAGCTATTCATATTTTTATTGTGTTCGTCAGGCTTTTGGATTAAATAAAGGGTAGTCCGAATCAGTGTACGAAACGAGGTGATATCTACTACAGTATCTTGTTGATATCTCTAGTTGTATACTTTAAGTTACCTAACATCAAATTCAGTTGTTAGAATTAATTATCTCTGATTAGAGAAATCAATTTAAAAGTGTAAAACAAAATAAAAGAATGAAAACAAGTACGCGGCTTCTCTTATTTCTTGGACATTGAGTTAGAACAGTTAAAACAAAGAGTGCAAAATCGTATTAATGTTAAACCTTTGTTAAAAAAAATTCTCTTCATGCCAAGGAGGCGAAAACCATTTAAAGTCGTGAAATCAACACTACAAATTTACATTTTATCTTTGACATAAACATACGAAAAAATATCCAAAAAATTGTTAGCTATTTCATGTGATTCCAGATCTAGTCTATAAAAGTTTAACAATATTCAGCATTAAACTTGCAGAATATCAATATATGCTATATATAATATGTAAGAAAACTGACTGAAAAACCAGAATCAAAAGTACAAGAACAGTATCTCAAAGTGGTGATGTAAATAAAGAAATATCCATCTAAAAAGAAATCTCAATGAGAGACAATAAAAGAAATAAAAAAATTAAATAGTAACAAAGCAATTAGCATATCCTCCTATAATGAATATGCTATATAATGATACAAAATAAAAATAAAAAATCACAGCCTAAACCTGAATTTACAACTACTACTCTGAATTCTAATAGAACTATTAGCACTAAGGCTATCCACCACAATCCTGCACCTAACCCTGAACTTGATTTTGAACAGCTTCAACTTCCCAAGCTTGATCCTCACAGGCTGCTTCACCCTCAAATTAAGAGGCACATTCCCAGTCTCTTGCAGCTGATTCTGAAGGGTATTTTGCAAGCCGGTAGCATCCTGCGTTTTCCCCGTAAGAGGGATACTAAGAATCGTTGTGTTGCGGTGACCTTGATAGAATTTTGGCAAAGACCCTTCACATAATTTTGTGTCCATGTACCAAGCACTTATGTGGCTGCCACCCCTATAGTCTATTCCAATCTTCTTGTTGGGGTTTCTGGCAGTGATTGTCAAGTTGAATGTCACTGATAAGCTGTTGTTGTCTGCAAGATCAAAGTTTGTGACTTTAAGTTCATCCACTGAGTACTTTGGAAGCTTTGGTCTGAAGACAAGGTATAGTATTCCAATAGTGATGCCAATTGCCACAATCAGAATCAGCAATATGCTAATTAGCCAACAGAAGAACCTGCAGCAGCAGCTTCTTCTTTTCTTTGTTGGTGGCTTGGTGTGCTTCACAGGAATGTGTTGCTGCTGTTGTTGTTGTTGTTGTTGTACTACTACTACTCTTTGTGGATCACCAGCATCAGATTTTGACATGCTCCTTGGCACCAATGGTGCTGAAGGGTGGTTTTGTGCCTCAACATCATGGTGCACAGGGTGAATTTTCTGAGGGTCTGCCATAATATCAATTTGGTTTAGGACAATTAATCTCACAAAGAAGCTGTTACGTTTGAAGTTTTGTTTTGGTTGATTTCTATTTTCCCTTTTGTGTGGTGTTAATATATATATATATATATATATAGAAGGTTGACATGAACACGTTTTGGTTGGAGCAAGTCTTGAAGTAATTAATAATGGTTGAAGCCTTGAAGCTTCCCATTGTTGACTTGAATGGCCAAAAGTGTAACTATCTTTAGGGTGAGTATTGATGTTCTCATTCACATGTCATGCATGTAGGGTGAATTTCAATGTTTGTGTCTTTTATAAATACTAAAACAATGCCGCCGAAGGTTCTTTTTTTAATTTCTTGGTTTTCCATTAGGGTTCTGTGTGCATGACGTAAATATGTTATTTATACTTTCTAGACATTTTTTTTATTGTATAGTCAATTACTCGGTTACATATACAAATCTAAGGAAAAAGTTCACACCGTATACGCAAAATTGGGTTAGATACTAGATACGTAGGAGGAAAAAGAGAGATGAGAAGAAACATAAAAGAAGAGAAAAAGTAAAAATATGATAATGATTATACAAAATCTATGGACGATGTTGTTTTCTCTCACAGCAGTGTCATGTATCTCGTACGTAATGTAATGATATATATACTTTATTGTTTTAAAAATAATAAAAAATGTGGCTAATTTATTGAGTGAGATTAGGTTGTTAAAAAAAGTAGTAATTGATTATTCACACGTCTTTTATTTAATTTAAATACCCTTTTCTTACACTTTTTTCTTTATAAAAAGAAGGAAACATAATTTTTCTCTTTTTAACAAAGGAAAAATGTGCGAGGAGAGGTATATACAAATGTATGAAATAATTTTATTTAAAAATTTATTATAATGGAAGTACCAATTACTCTTTTATAGTTATTATGTTAAAGAAATAACCATTTAAAAGAACAAATAGCGTGTTAAATCAGGCACATAATAAAAAAAATTTGGAACTCAAATAAGGTGGCTATTTATTATATTCTTATTATTTAGATTTGTACTAAAAAAATTTGAATAAATTTCAGCTAGATTTGAGAATATTTGTTAAATGAAATGAGAAGTCACTCGATTATCTGAGTATTAATAAACACGATAAACATGAGAAATTATTATAATAAAAAGTTTGATAACTAAGTTCTTGTTTCTTCAAAATGTATTCTTCTATTTTTTTTATTACATTGGCATCTATATATTTCGTATGTTACAGTATTATGTTTTAACGTTTTGTTACATATCCTTAAAGTATCTTTTCTACTATTGAATAAAACATAAATATATTTATTATCTTTCAAATATAAATAATAATATTTTATTTAATTAGTAATTAAAAAATTATCACGATGATTGATTAATAGGGTTTATAATTTTTTTTATTCCAGATAAAAGAAGGATTTTAAACTTTAAATTGAAGGCAGTAGTAGTCAATGACTCGTCTGAAAAATAGGTTATTATGAAGAAGAAAAAATTCCTTAGTTTATAAGCCATTGTTTTTTTCTTTTTTATGGAGTTTATATGCCATTGTTGAATAAAAAGAAGTAGCCGTATGCATATTGTTTTACAGTTTGAAACGGAACATCATAAAATGTTTGATAAATTAATCTCAAATTCCATTCACCAATATTTTGCGTTCTCCTTCTGTTAAAATATTAACTAAAAATTTAGTCACCATCGTGTAATACTCACCAATAATTTGGTGAGTAGGTTAGCAAACCCAATATATATATATATATATATATATCACAATACATAATTGTTACAGCATCATATAAATCATTTACAAAATAACATCGTACAATTAGTTTATAGTCTAAATATTTGACATTATTCTTCTTTTTTTTTTCCTTGACTTGAACGAAAAGCTGAATTGTCCCTCCAAAGTCTGAAGTCTCAACAACATAAGTATCACCTTTTGCTTACAAGTAAAACGTTTCCTTTCACATAAAGAGGTTAAGTTTAGACGGTTTCTTGCGTAATTTACACATATAATAGTTGTTTCGCCCTAGATACGCGTATGTTCAAAAGACCGTCAAAGCCCTGAAAGCCATAAACTATCAATACAAGTTTTAACGAAACAACTATAATTCTATAATGTGTAAATTCTATAAACAATAGAAGGATGCACCTATCAATTCTATAATTTTAATTTAATAGTGTTTTGACTTATGAAATCATTCAGCAAAAACTTTAGGTTCTGTAGTATCATGGATGTTAATTTAATAGAGTTTGAGCAATTACTGCTTTTTCCTTGCGGAGCAACCTTTTATGTGTTAAATATAATGTGTTTAATCATAATTGGTTCAACGAAGTTCAAAAAATCTTTTAAACATTGGTTTAATTAAGTTGATACACAAATTGAGTTTGTAATCTTCCAAATTGCCTATTCCAAAAAAATTAGAGTATAAACATAATGTCACCGCACACAACACAAGTTTGGGAAGAATGACAAAAATTGTTCATAAACAGAACAAGTAACATGGTAAAGATGAGTTGAATTTGCCTTGATGAAACAAGAAACAGTTGCAAGTCTGCAACTCCAAACAGAAGAAATGTCAACACCTCATTGAATATCTAACATACAACACAAATGGTGAAATTCATGTTTCAATTTTCATCATCACACACACACATACCTTTGTTAGAACCAAGCCTGCCACGTCCAATGCCACTGCTGTGCTCATGATCACACTCTCTCCTTTTGCTGTTCAAGCCCTTCTTCTTCTTGGCTTCAGATGACAAACTACATCCCAATTCTAAGGGGGTTTTCTGATCCTCCTCCTCCTCTCTGAAGCTCAATCTTGAAGAAGTCCAGCAATCTGTGGAGTCAGCAGAATTTGGTTCCCATGAAGAACAGGAAATGTTGTTCCCCCAATGATGCTGTTGGCCACTGCTACTCACAGTGAAGCTGTTGCTTCCTGAAGACTCTTGGTCCTCCATCATGTCTACTACCCCACCACCTCTTTTCACTGTTACATACTTGTGCAAGCTTGGTTCCATCACATCATCACTGACAGCTACTTCAGATTCCACAAAAGGGTCCTTGTTGGAACTTGCCACTTTCTTCCCATAGTACTCATCCCTAATGGATTGCTGAGTGGATGGACTTCTCTTGTCCTCAGTGAAATTTGAACTGGTGGTGGAGTTGAGATCAGCAACAGCTTCAAGGATGGAGCATGCCTTGTTGAGACAAGCTGGGAGAGAAATAGAAGATTGCTGTTGTTGTGTGTTCTTTTGATGGAAGTTTTGGATGTCCTCAAGTAGTAGGGAGGCATAGGAGTTTGTAGGATTCACCACAGCTTCAGGATTGCTGATGTCTAAGTCTCTAGATCTTCTAGAAGATCTGCTTCTTGTTAAGCCTTGAGGTTTAAGGTTGTCAACCCCTGATGACACCACTGTTGTCTTCACAACAGCACCAACAGGCAATGAAGACTCTTCCTCATGTTGCTCCTTTGTCTTGCAATCCACACTCATTCCCTTCTCCAATGCAACTCTGCCATTTGGTTTCTGCAGTGGGAAAGGGAAAAGATCATCTTTAATAACATCATTAACTAATGATATTTTTTCCCTATCTAATATTAGTTAATGTAATTAGGACAATGATTTTTAGGCTTTCATAATTACCCTTAGGCCAATGATTTATGCTTTCCTTATAATTGCATTAAATAAATAGGCTAATTTCATTTAATCATTATGCCAACAATGATTTAAACTTTCTTAATTACCCTTATGCCAATAATTTACGCTTTCCTAATTACATTAAATAAATAGGTCAGCTAATGATTACAACAAACAATGATAACAAATCAATATTCCTCAATAATAACACAATGACATCAATGCTCATTGCTTAATCACATCAAGAACAAAATTCTTTCCAGCTACTAAGTGCATACCTGAATGGCTTCTCCTTCAATCTTTGGCTTGTTCTGTTGCACCTTTCTATTAGTATCAACCTCACTGAGAGGGTTTCTTCTGTAAGGAGATTGTTCAGCTTTCCTTGAAGAGTTATGATCCACCTCACTCTGAGGGTTTCTTCTGTAAGGAGATTGTTCAGCTTTCCTTGAAGATTTATGATCCACCTCACTCTGAGGGATTCTTCTGTAAGGAGATTGTTCTGCTTTCCTTGAAGAGTTATTACGACTAAGAGAAGGTTGTTGTTGGTGCTGCTGATTCTCATTTAACACTTTATCCCTTCCCACATTCCCATTAACTCTAGCAGGAGATTGAGCACGTGGTGATGCAGTACCCCTTGAACCAGCATCACCAACATTCCTCTTAACAGTGATCCTCTTGGCGCCAGATTCTCCACCACAATTGTTACTCTTATCCATAACCAAAGATGAAACAGTGGCTGGAACAGACACCATTTTCCCAGGCCTAGAACTTGTGTTGTTGTTGCTTGCATTTGTAGTGTTGGTGTCAGATGATCTTCTACCAGGAGATCTACTCACTCTCCTTTCTCTGCCACTGGATTGGTCTCTTTCCCTACTTGGAGTCCTTCTCCTTCCCTGAGACCGCCTCGGGGATTGGTGGTGGCGGCCGCTCTCTGAAGCAGCCGCCGCCACATCATTCTCCTCCCTGCCATTGCCATTGCCCTTGGACTTTCTTTGGTCATCCTCAGCAGAAGTAGTGTCATTGTCACAGTGGTCAAAATCAAAACTTCTCTTGGAGCCTGAGTACTTTCTCCGAGAAGAGCTTCTGCTGAGCCTCCCACACTGGATCAGAATTTCATCCACCTCATCTTTTGTGCAGCTTGAAGTCCTCACTCCCACAACACCAATGCTTGGTGTGGATGGTGCAATAATCTTATTAACAACCATTGTTTCTTCATTGGTGAAAACCCCATCACCTTGTTGTGGAGCAATGCAAGGTGATGGGGTCTTGGAGGTTGCTGTTTTTTCCCTTTCATCATGGCTCTTCCTGTGTTTGATGATGAGTATCTCTTTCTTCACTTCACCTTCATCTTGTGGTGCTGATTCTGAGCCTTGTTGTTTCTCTTGCAGTGTCTTGTTCTTGAGGCTCACTTCTGGCTCAGTGGGTTTGGACAAGGTGACAGTGACACTGTTCTCAGAATTCCTATGCTGAGAATCTGACTTGTTGGGTGAGGTAGAGGACCCATTCTTCTTGCTCAAACAAGTACCCATAAGGAGCTAGAGAATGGGTGGTAAATGACAAAGAGAGAAATAGTTGAAGAAATGGAAGGAGTTTAAGGAGATATTTGAATTTCAATTAGATTAGATAAAGAGAGAGCAGAAGAAAAAGGTTGTGATTTGTGCAAAAGGGAACGTTGTCCAAGAAGCATTTTAAAAAAAATATATTAAATTTAATGAGAGGGGGAGAATGGGAGAGAGAAGAGAGAGAGAGAGAGAGAGAAATTCAAATTTTGACGAAGAACTAGAAGCATATGCAAGGTTGGAGAGTTATGCAGTGTGGTGTGGTGTTGTTGTCTGACCCAGATGACCCCACTTAGTCACTGCCTTCAATTTCATAACTTTTTTAAATTATGTGCAAAACAATTTGGATCTTGACTGCAGATACCAGATGGGTATCTCCAACGTAACATTTTCTGTTTGTCCTTCTCTCTCAGGATTCAAATTTTGTATAAAATAACGGCTAAATTCGTTTGGATAAACAAACAGTAAACCTTGAAAGTTGCCAGTGTTTTGTATTATTATACAGTTAAAAAAAAATAAGCAAAAGCTATATGCTTTTGGATTCTTCTTGGTATTTGGTTTGGGCCATGAACCAGAATGTTCACACTCACTCACATGGACATAATTTTACCAGCATGCTCTTGTATGCATTTTTTCAAAATTAACCCATCCAAAATGTAACATTTAATAACAATTTAGTTTGAAGGACTTATAGAGTGTATTTGAATTGGCTTCAAGATCAGAAATAATTAATTTATTTTCATGGTAATAGAAGTAATAAATAATTTTTTTATAGTGTCATTATAATTTTCTGGAATAAAATTAATTTTTGTGGATTATCTAAACACGTTATTAGTTAATTCTTTGAACACGCCACTTTACTGCGCCCAAATATTTATTTCATTCAATTGTTATCTTCGATCACTTCAATCTCTTGGATGCATGCTCTCTTTGTTTCCCACTAACAAAATGCGAGAAAATATTGACAGAATTAGATATCTCCAAAACAGATTGATGTTGTAAGAAATATGTTATGCTGTATAATATTCCTTTAGAGTATTTGTTTTTGTGTGCTTTATTTTTTTTTTATTATTATTCTGTGAGTTGTTTTGCGTACTTAGAGGTTAGGTTAACTTTGATACAGGTATTATAATTGGATATGTTGATGAGCGATCTGTAAATTCAAATTTGAAAAGATTATTATTTTTTTGTTCTATAAGAAAAATGTTTACAATTTTGTTTGTCTTGTTTTATCCTACACATTCATGTGAATGACAGAACAGGGAATTACAGTATCTGCTTTTAATGCTATAGGATTCCATTTTTTTTTTAAGTAAAAAAAAAAAAAACAATAGGAGAAATCGTGAAAGGGATTACGATTTGTTTGTTAGAAGTCGTGAAATCATATATCACTTCATTGATTTTATATTTTCTGAAACTGAACACAAATTGAATTCTTTTTTTTTTCCATTTCATTTTGACACAAAACAAATTGAATTCTAAGAAGATTTCACGGCAACGGCAGGCAACGTATTAAAGTGGATGCACTTTATACTTCATGGTGCACTTGTCCCTTGGATCGTCTTTAACTTTTGATTTCTTAATTTTCATCCTTATATTTTATTTATTTAATGTATAACTTTGATTCTTTCTTTTTAAAAATGAAAATGCAAATTAGTGATTAATATATGCTAACTTTTCATTTTAAATATTTATTTGCTTTGTTAATGAGTAAAAATTATCGTTATTTATTATGAGCAGCATTGATTTAATGTAAATAAAAATTAAATTCGTCAGTTGATTATAAGAAACTGTTATATCTTATTTCTTTCTTCTGTAAGGATAAGTTTATCCAAATCATATACTGATTTTAACTTGTGAATACATTATATTTTCTTATTTTTCTCCTCGTACAAATAGTTGCTTACTAGTTTTGTTGGGAGTTGAGAAGTTGGAGCCTAGAACACCATACAATTCTATACATGCATCAACTTGAACTTGCATAGTAGAAGCAACAACCAAAATCAATTTGCTGTGTTGCGTTAAATGCCACATTTTGCCCTTTAAACGCGTATTTGACAAATGTATCAAACACATTAATGATTTTGATGTGGTTTTCGTCGTTCTTGCATATTAGTATTACAACCACATATTTCACCCACAATTTTCTTATAATAAGATACACAATCTTACTGATCAACATGTTTAAGACAATAATAAAATTAATTATCTTGTTCAATAAAGTTTTCTAGCTTTGAAAGCATTTACCTAATACCTACTGCCATTCCCCGATGACCAAATCAATACCATCATAACTTGGACACACACAGAACACTAACAAGCCAAAAGATAAAGACAGGTTCTTCATTCGATTACACCCACCAACTGCTCTACAAAATTACCAAGAGAACAGAACAAAATCAAACACCGGTGGATCCAAACCCACCTTCACCTCTAACAGTCTCATCCAAATCCTCGACCTCTGTAACAACATTCGGTGTCACAATCTTCTCAATGATAAGTTGCGCAACCCTGTCCCCAACCTTCACCTCAAAATCCGTGTCCGAATGGTTGAAAAGTATAACCCCAACCGGACCCCTGTAATCCGCATCTATCACCCCCGCACCCACGTCGATCGAGTGCTTCCACGCCAACCCCGAACGCGGCGCTACAAAAATCAAAAACTAAATTTTAAAAAAAAAATACAAAATAACTAAAAATACCTTCATGTTGCGACCGCAATTTAAAACAGAAAACCCTAAATCGAAGAGAAAATTTTTTTACCAACGCGAGCATATGTGCCCTCTGGAATCGCGATGCTGATGTCAGTGGCCACCAGAGCCTTCCCTCTCGCCGGGACCTTCGTCTCCACCGCGCTACAAAGAAAATTTAATAAATTAATTATTAAATTTTTTTTAATAAATAAATGTAGTGAGTGAGAGAAAGGGTTTATACCTAGAGAGATCGTAACCGGCGGAGAGAGTGGAAGCCCTAGAGGGCAAAACGGCCTTGTCGGAGAGCTTCTTGACGCGGAGAAAGGGAGCGGTTGCGGAAACGTCGCCGTTTTGGTGGAGCTTTGGGATTTTGAGCAATGGCTCGTGTGAGCCATTGGTGGCGTGGGACTCTGGTTGAGGCTGGGCCATTGAAGAAACTCTGTGGTGAATGGATAAATTTGACGAGAGAAATGGAAATTGAAGGTGAGGGTAGGGTTTATATAGAGGAAGAGGAAGAGAAATGGCGCGAAATGTTCTCATGGCACTGAATTTTCCCGCCATTTTATTTCCGTAGGGTTTGAATTGTCAATCAAAAACGAGAATGTACCATCCATACAACAGTGTCAGAGTTCATCCCTCCAATTAAATTGCCTTTGCATTTTATATGACTACTAAATTGTACTTTTTTGCGTGGTCATTTTTATTTATATTTTATCTGCCATTTATTTAATGCTTAAATCCTTTCATCAATTTTATTTCTTCTTTTTTTAAATGATTATTTTCTTTATAGATAGATGCCGACTATGTGGTTATGTATGTTATACAGATGTAGATGACCCGTGTGGATAAACTAAGGGTACATTTTGATTTAAGAAAGAAAGTGAAAAAAAAAAGTAAAAAATATATCTTTTTTAGCAAATTATAACAACATCTATGAGGTTTGGTGTAATTATATATAACTTCATCCTTTTTATTTTCTTATGTTGATTCTTTTTTAAGTATGAAAATATTACAATGCTATTCTCTTGTTTTAAAATATTACACTCACATCTGGTAAAATCTTACACTAACACTTCTCATAACAAAGAGAAAAAATAATGAATAAAAAAATGGAATGTTTGTTTAATTACATGAAAGCATAAGGATTGTTGCTTTAATTTGCTCTTATAAAAAGAATGCATGGTTAAATGTTACTCACAGTCTCCAAATAATATTATTACTCAAATAGATGATGACAAGCTGCCAAAGAACTTTGACTTGAGAGTTGAGAGTGAATCGTAGATTCATATGAGGTACTTCATTCATTTTCTGCTTCTATAAATCATTAAAACTCGATTTAAGGAAGATGACAAACTGACAGAGGACTTCGATTCAAGCAGGGAATTGTATGTTGATGTCTAATTTACTTTACTCATTTTCTGTTTTATAACTCACTAAAACTCAAGATTGAAAAGTGATTGACATCATTTGAATTCATGAACAAGATTTTCATGGTAGACAAACAGAATTAGATAATCCAATAATGGTACCTATTGTATATAGAAATCATACCTTAAAAGCAAAAAGGAGGGAACAGTTAATGTTGTTTTAAGATGGGCAAGAATGGAAAACTCATGTGATAGGACTAGAGTGCAAAAACAATGTCCTTCATGTACCCTATTATTTAGTAAGAAAGTGGGTCTACATCTGATGCAATTTGTATACTGCTGGTAGTTTGCATAAGACAGGGCAGTTTATGAAAGATACCACAAACATTTATAGACCCCCCTCACCTGCTGGCAGATACTGTGGATTCTGTTGGCCATCACAAGCATTTGAGAGAATATCTGCTTGCTATTCCTTGCCTGCCAAGTTTGGACAAAAAAAATTCAAGTTATCAGCGTCACATCACTTTGGCATGATTTGCTCTATGATCATATCTGCACCTTAATCTGTGTCCCTGTATTTGTCTGGGAAGATACATAAGTAATGGTTCATCTTACGGTCACTAGCTAACAAAAGTGGAATGTGGTTTAGGGTTTAGTTTTCAATCAGTAATTTCAATCAAAAATTTAGGGCTCAAAGTGTGGTTTCGATCAAAGCTTTAGAGTTCAATCTGTAGTTTCAATTGGAATCCAACTTTCTTCCAAGATTTTACAGACTCAATCTGTTGAATAGTATGAAATTAAGCCATGGGCTGTTTAATAATGTCTTAACCTTTAAAAAAACAACTTAAGCAAAACCACAAAAAGCCATGCCAAATAATGAGGTGGCTAAGGTACAAATGTCAAATTACTATTGATCCACATAAGAAGGATATTGAAACCCTTAGGGTAAAGAGAATTTACTATATTGAAGTTAAAAAATATATATTTGATGATAGCTATGCTGCACCGGATAATTCAAGCAAAAAAAAAAGTCATAGGAGTACACTTTGTGATATTTTAAACCAAAAAGAAAATGATGTGAAGGGATGCTATAGAGCATTAGGCAACTAAGGGAAATCAATTCTTATGTTGCATCCTCCCACTCTCTGAACCAGCATAGGGATCGATCACAACATTTACTACAGCTGGTTTCCTAGCAGAGAAGGATTCTGAAAGGGCAGACTTGAGTTCATCAGGCGTCCCAACAAGATAGCCCTTTCCACCAAAAGCTTCTATCAAAGCATGGTACCCTGCATCTGGGACAAAATCTGTGGGGGCAGGATCATCTTTGTGAGGTCCATCTATCTCCTCTGCGCGTCTACGGTCACCACCATATACACCACCATTGTTGAAAACAATCACGACCACAGGCAGCTGGTACCGAACCAACGTCTGGATAAAAGATGAAGTGTCACAAACATGCTTGAAACCAGAAAATTAATTGCAGCAGTAGCAACAAATGAAAGCAAAAACATATGGAACCATATGGTCATATTAATGGAGAGAGAATTTACATACACATATAGTAATAAAAGTATTTTATAAACTAAAAAAAATGGTTCTAACAAAATTGAATTTCTCAAAGTTATTTAAACAAGAAATCCATTTAGATCAACTAAAATCCACAAGCACTGCCATTTCAAACTCAAAGAAACTTATTTTCCCAGTTCAGGCTAGAACAAGAGATATAAAAAAATTTCAAGTCTTTGGGAAAAGATAAGACCGAAAACAGCAAAACTTCAGAATCACAACAGACAAGTACAGTAAAAACTTGTTTAGAAGTTCTCATAAGAATCCAAAAATGAACATATCTCATGCTACTGAGATTCTACTGTCAAGCAAGCCCAACGCATGATGAGAATTGAGATACTCTCTCATCCACATAGATAATGGGCACTGGGATTCTATAGTTTAGTCTAATGCATGCTGAACTACTTTTTAAAATGTCAAGGACAGGAAGGCAAATAAACTCATCACAATTAACAAATCTATTTACACCTTCATGAACATCATCCTAAAATCTATTCCAACAGAAGGCAAACATGTGATGTCAATTCCAGGACTAGATTCAGTTTGCATAGGACAGTCTGAACTACTTTTTAAAATGTCAAGGACAGGAAGGCAAATAAATTCATCACGATCAACAAATCTATTTACACCTTCATGAACATCATCCTAAAATCTATTCCTACAGAAGGCAAATGTCACACACACACATTGCACTAGATTCAGTTTGCATAGGACAGCAACAGGAATATAAACAAAAAATGTCACACACACACATTGCACAAGAACAGCTAAGTAGTTATTATGCACAATGCACAAGACACGAGTCAAGCAAGAATGTACCTCAACTTCCATAGCACTAAACCCAAATCCAGAATCCCCTTCAACCGCAACCACAAGCCGCTCGGGCGAAGCAACCGCGGCAGCAATACAATAACCAAGACCAACCCCCATGGTCCCCCAGGTGCCGGCATCCAACCTCGTTCGGGGCTCGGTCTGAACCAACACAGACCTCCCCACATCCATGGTGTTCGCCCCTTCCGAAACCACAACAGGAGCAGGGCTCCCCAAACCCGCAATGGCATCCCTTATAATCCTCATAGGCGTCAAGAAATTAAACGGCACAACGTCCTTCTTCAGCTGAACCTCCATCCTCGCCACATTCTCCTTTGCCTTGTTCGAAATCGCCTCCACCCAAGGATGCGTGCTCCCCAAGCAAAACGGATCGTCCTTAATCTCCTTGTTCAAAACCTCAATCACGTGTTTGGCATCACCAATTAACCCTAAGTGAGGCTTCCTCAGCTCAATCTCCTCTTCGCTCACATCCACCAAGATGAATTTCACGTCCTTAGACCATTTCGGTGGTTCACCGAAGTGTAGAAGCCAGTTGAGTCTCGCTCCCACCACAAGCGCCACATCACACTTCCCAATCGCTAGTGACCTGGAGATATAAGATTGCTCTGGTGGTTAAGAAAGAAGTAAAGGAGATTCGATTCACTGCTAACAAAAACTAACAAACTAAACCACTAAAAATAAAAGAAAATCGCAGGTAACCTTGCTGCAGTAGCCGCAAGTGCGTGGGTGTCAGGTAAAATTCCTTTCCCCATCGGAGTTGGGAGAAAAGGAATCCCAGTGGAATTCACCAGCTTTGTGAGCACGTGCTCTGCACGTGCATACGCAGCTCCTTTTCCGAACACGATCAACGGCCTCTCCGCGTGTCTGAGAAGCGAAACCGCTTCCTCAATCTTTGAATTGGAAAGAGGACGTTCGATTTTAGGTTCGGATATGGAACGGTTTTTATCTGCTTCAGTTAAGAGTTTCTCTGCTTCGGACTCGGAGATTTTTTGATGTAAGACGTCGGTGGGGAGATCTAAGTAGCAGCCGCCGGGCCGGGCCGATTGGGCCCAATCGAGAACCTGGGCCACGCGGGCCGGGATTTCAGTTATGTGAGACGCTTTGACGGAGAGTTTGGTGAAAGGTTTGGTGGCTTCGATCTGGTTGAGTTCTTGAAAATCGCCGCGGCCGACGTCGTTTTGGTCGCAGGAGCCGGAGATCATGACGGTGGGCCAGGTGTTGACGGAGGCGTTGGAGAGGCCGGCGAGGCCGTGGACGCAGCCAGGGCCGGAGACGGTGAGGAAGACGCCGGGGCGCCCCGTGAGGTAGCCGTAGGCGGAGGCGGCGTAGCCGGCGGACTGCTCGTTGTGGAAGGCGATGAATCTCACGCCGAGCGAGACGGCGCGGTTGGCCAGCGAGGTCACCGGAATCCCCACGACGCCGAACATGTGCTGCACGCCGAAGTGAACCAGCGACTTCGCCGCGAGAACGTTGCCGTCAATTTCCATTGGAATGAGTGGTTCTGTTTTTGGAGACTTACGTGGAAAGTGATAGGACGTGTTATCGTGTGGAATTGTGATTTGGTTTTTTGAGTTGGGATCTGTATTTATATGAGTTTGGAAGTGGACTTAGCAGGAGGAAGCGAACCTGGACTTGACTCTCAGATAAGTGATTCTCAGATAAGTGATTCGGAATTTAGAAATTGATGACGAAGAAAAGTACATAGTTTGAAATCTTAAAACAAAATATTTACACACGTGTATGATGAGATGTGATAGTCCGTAAGTAAGAAAGAAAAAAAATAAATTAAATATGGAATTTTTTTTATTGCAATATAATTTGATTGCTATTTTAATCCTTTAACTGATCAATTTTTTAGTTTTAGGTTTAGATTTAATTTCATTCTCTTATTTTTAAAATGTTAAACTTAATCCTTTAATTTAATTGTTATATTATTTTTAATCATAATTTTCAAATTATCTTAACATGATTTTAATATAAAAAAGGTCATATTTATTAAAAAAATTAATGATATCTTCGAAAATATCATTGAAAAATTAGATACTAGAAACACAACTACAGTGATTTTTAATGCGTCCTTGACGTGGTTTTTAATATAAATAAAGAAATCTATATTATGTTTTTAATTGATATCCTAACGAGATCGTAGTTTCTCCCTAATTGTCTGTACAATTGTACTGTATAAATTGAGGGAGGTTAAAATAATAATAAAAAAAAAGTATTAAACATAATTTCATTTCATTCCTTGTATTTAGAGTGAATGACAAACTAGCCCTTAAAAAAAGCAAAATTGTTCTTTGACAATTCAAGGCGTACAATCATTTGGCATGATTGCGAAAATTGACGCAACTTATTGTAACTTGATTTGCTTGTGAGTCTAAATTTATATTAGAATTTGAAATATTAAAAAATTATCATCTTTGATTAAATTGGTCTACTTATCAAAACTATGAAAAAAAAATCTGAATAATTAACGTTTTAGGAATTAAAATATTTCTATAACTTTAAAGAATAAAATCGGCTAGTATATTTCTTGGTGAGAAAAAAGATTACCATTTCGAAAATTAACTTAATATTTTAATAATATATGCTGTATTTATTGAATGACACATTAACACTTTAAAAAAGAAGCAAAGTTGTTCTTTAGCCTTAAGAAAAATATTGCGTCCAGCCCTCCACCAGTTACACCCTTGTCATCCTGAGCCACCACTGGGCCTAGATAGAAGTAGAACTACTTACTTTTTGCCTCATAAATTATGTACGACATTAAAAGGTGTTTCTTTTTTCTGTTCTTTTTCACAAAAAAAATAAAATTATTAGGGGAACTAAACTAATAGATAAATTCATCTTTGTCAGTCACCAATCAAGCAGCTGAATAAATCAATTGATTTAAGATTGCTTTAGTTTAATAATTAGAGATCTCAAATTCTTCCACTTCCATAAAGAATATATATATGTAATTTAAGAAGAAAAACTCATCTTTGTCAACCATTTTCCCTTCTGTGAATATCAAATGCTAATAGTCAAACAACACTTCTTTTTAAATTTTTATTACACATATGATCGATGATTTTTTTTTAAAAAAAAATTATATGTTTAACTTTAAGTTACCTATTTTGTTACAAGATTAAAGTAAGTATTTTAGCTTCTAGTCAACTATATTATAAGTGTTTCGGATTAATCTTAAAGTCAACTAAATTCTTACACATTTTATTTTTTAATCTATAGAAATCAAAAATAGAATTAGTATGAAAGAATTTATAACAACTCATACATTTTATTTAATTAAATTTGTCAGACTCCCTTAATTTCTAGCACACTCTTTACATTGTTTCTATACATATCTCCAAATAAACATATTGAGTATGTCTTTCGATTGACGAATAGAAAATCAATACTCAATTATATTTGCTCCACTCATCTAATCACTATTTATCAGTAAGTGATATCCAACCTTATGCTTGATCCTCTAAACAAATTTACCACTCTACTAAGCTTAAATTAAGCTTACTTGAGCGTCGAGTACTTCCAAATGATCACTCTCATTATGCACTTGGGCATGAGCATCACTATTGCGATGGAGTTATTCAAGAACTTGATCTCAAGTTATCATCTTATATCTCTTAATTAAATTTAAATGTTTCCAAGCTTGGAAAAGTCAGATCTAGTGTTTTATTTTACAATCAACATGTAGGAACTTGCACATTCCCTTGTAAGCTCTTCCATCAATTAGTAAAGTGTTGGAGAATAAACAAGATCCACACACATGGGAAAAAATAAAGAAAAGTGTATATGAGTTGGGAGTAGTATGCAAGTCTAGAGTTTTTGGACAATATGGTACCTCTAATACTAAAATACTATTGGTTTCAACCACATTTAAGTTCAACATGATATAAAAGTCTATTTTAAATTCATTATTAGATTTTCTACTATGTACCAAGTCAAATAATGTTGGGCGTAAATGAGTATATTGAAAAAAAAAAATTAAAATCTCACCTATAAGTGAAGAAAATCCTCATTGTACTAACTAATTAACTTTTAAAATTGAGTTTGATTCAAATTTATATTTTAAAAAATGAGTCATTTAATCTAATATTATATTACTTTATTATTTGTTCATAAAAAAGTTCATAAAATCTTGAAAATGATTTTACAATAAAAAATAAGAATAAACACTTAACTTTTTAGGAGACATATAAGTTAATTAATGTCTTAAAAAATATTAGATAAATATTATCTTTATTTCGGTCAAATTAATTTGAAGATATTTAAACTATTTGATAATTTTTTATTAGGTCCCTAAATTATTTTTTTTCCATTGAGTATTTAGAACTTGCATTTATTTTTTAATCAAGTCTCTTTGGAGACTTAGTTAAAATAAGTTCAAGGATCTAATTGAAAAAAAAAACAGTTTAGTGATTTATTTAACATTGACAAATATAGTTCAAAGACTCAATAAAAAAATTGTCAAGTCCCTACAACCTAATCACTTTTGCATGTCAACATTCTCACTTTTACAAATTGAAAATACTAAATTTAGAACATACAAAGCTACAAAGGTGAGAGTACTAGCTTGCAAAGCTACAAATATAAGCTTGTTGAGACTTGATAAATTTTATTTGACTAAAATATATTTTTCGTCTTTATAAATATATCAAAGTTCATTTTTCGTCCCTACAAAAAAATCTATTTTTCATCCCTATAAATTTATATTGTGTTATATTTTGGCTCGGATTTAGTTGAATGACTCTAAATCTATGTGTCTAATATTGTGCACAGAAGTTGATCTATTAGTCAATTAGACTTCGACACGTGTTCAAACCATATCTTCTCTCTCTTTAACCTGTGACTCTCTCTAATCTTCCTTTCAATAATCCCGCACCCGACACCCTTTCCCTAAATCACCACGCCCTCGTCTTTGACCACCATATCTAGTTGCTTTGGCTTTGAATTTGGTTGTTATAACACCACAACTAGTTGTTCCAACACCAGATCTAATTGTTTCAACACCAAATCTAGTTTTTCCTTGATCTAAAATTGGATTGGGTGTTGTCAGTTGTTGTGCATGATGACACATTGAGGATGGATGGATCTTTTTGACTCATAATCTAGACAAATGTACCTAGTATAGTAGTAAAGAAACAATAAGTGTTGTTTATGATTTTTGAAAGGATTTTTGGAGCGAAAGATAAATTCAAAGATGGAAAACATTGTCGAGATGAAATCCATAGTATTTTACATATGTAACTCGAATCCTAAACAAATTCTAAATTCAATGCAACCAAAATTCAACTTAAGTGATTAATACTAATTCCTTAGGTTATTAACCCTTGACTCCTAAATCAAATTCCTAATTCATTAGGTAATTTAACCTAGAACTCATAACTTGAAGAATGAATCTCTACAATGCAAAAATGTGATTTCATTCCTAAAATCAAGTTCTTACACAATTTCAATTCAGATAGAGGATATGAACTTGTTTTACAAAATTCAATCCCTAAAAGCTAAGTCGATCACTTTTAAAAATGCATCTAAGTAAAAAATTGAAATAAAATCACATAACTAAGAAAATTAATCAGAAATGAAGAATTACATACTTCAATCCCACTTTATTCACTTATCAACTTGCAAATTTAGTTCATTTGAATCTTGATTGATCCAAATAGAACTTGAAAATGTGGATTACAAATGAAGAAGAGAGAAATATTTTCATAATTTGTGAATTCATGATTATTTGTAAGACATTGAGCATTTGTTTGTATGTGGAACTTAATAAAGACTTGTATTAATACTAATATTGGTTTTTATTTGAGATATTAGGTATTTTATAATAACAATTATTTTAAATTTAAAATGTTAAATGATTAAATTATGTTATTTTTTATATTTTTTAATTTATATGAAGTTAAACTGCTGAAACTTTGATTCGACCTGTGATTCAAATCATTGGCAAAAGAAGACGAATAACATCCCCGTGAGATGTGGAAAACGAAGCCAGTGTCGTTTTGCTGACCCAATGGCGACTACCCTTCCCCACTAAAAGACAAAAGGTTCACAGGTTTAGGTGCCCAGATGATCCCAATCACAACCAGCAGACATCGCAAATAACTATTACAGATAATGAAAATTTTGATAAAATGTTTTTTCTTAAAAAATATAGAGAAGTTTATTTGAAAAACAATAACTGCGCCTTTTTATTTTATTTATACACTGAAATTGGATTTTTTTTTCCGCATAGGTTTTACACATTATATTTTTGGATTATTAGGGTTTGAAACCCTTAATCGGCAATGGATAAGAAAATTTGTGTGATATATATACACACTTTGTTGTGCACATTGATAAACGCATAATTAATAGTATACATTAATAGCTTTTTTGCCTTTAAATTAGAATTTTTAGCGTCTTTTACCTTTATTTTGATGTATTATTGCATATTTTTTATTTTACATTTTTATAAGTTAGTATTTCTTTTACTATTAATTTGTATAAAATTTCTTTAGTTTGACTTTGAGGACCAACATTGGGCACTAATAAGATTTCAGCTACTACGTACTGTTTTAAGAACGTTAAACATTGAATTGCAACACCAAGCACCAAGTGTTTGAATATGACATACTTTAGACTTTAGGGGTCTTAAGATAAAAGACAAGGGGTTCTTTTCAGATATTCAAAGTTTTTGCGAGTTATTAGAAGTGTTGGAGAGAGTTTAGATGTTAGAAACTCTAACGATTTGAAAGGAGTTAGATATTTAGATCTAGCACCAATATGACTTGTACCTGTTCTCTTTTCTTGTTTTATTTGTTCTCTTTGTATAACTAAAACCCTCTGCTAGTTTAATGATAATGAATATATGACTTGAATTTCTACGTAGTTTGGAGTTATTTATCTAACATAATCTGATTTTTTGCATCGTGTGTATCTATCTCTTTATTTTATACTTTTTTTAGATTCTGTAATTGTAGTAATGGATAATTGGTTTTAGTTGGTGATAGAACTGTGATAGTTTATCCAAGATTTATGTGTATCCAAGAATATAAAAGTTTTTTAAGATCTTTTTTTTTTGTTTAAGAATATATTATTATTTCTTAGGCATGTTAGATATTATTGAGAAATGTTATCACTAATCAATGGGTTTTGGAGTTGAAAATTCCAACCCATGTCTAGCTCCAATATTCTTGCAACTAGGTTTGATAATAAATAGAATAAACTTAAAATTAGTTTGAAATTTGCTAATTAATTTGTGAAACTTAGTTGATGAATCAGACGAATTAAATTTGACACTACTATAAAACTATAAAAAGAGGATTCTAACACACTTGTTCAACAACCAATCTATTAAAATCAATGTCTAAAAAACACTATTACACTTTTGTAAATAATTTGAACTTGTTAGACACCCATTTTCACAAAATCTTTGTAGAAATGACATTTCACACATGTTTCTTTAATTACCCATGTTGGGTTTCTCCTTTTCATAGTGGCACTCTCACTTCTGGAACCTAGCTCTCACTATGTGTCTCTTGCGCCCATTCACACTCTCGTGGCCGTCGTGCTGGCTCTATACCATTGTGGCGCCTGAGTTGCTCTCTCTTGCACCCTCTTGTGCCTAAAGTTGCACCCTTTCGTGCTTGATTTGCGAAGCTACGTGCCACATAGCCTCACTTCATTGTTGTGTTGCTCCTGCTACGCTGCCTTTGGCACTACCTGCCATTTTCGTGTAAGAATTCATCGAGGTAAGAATCCTCTCTCACGCCCTTGAGATGGTTGTGTCGTGGTTCATTCGTTTATGGTTTCATAAATTGTTATGTTTTTCTAAGGTTCATTTGTGGGCTTAATTTGGAAAGTGATCTGAATTGTGCTTGGTGTGGACAACTTGAGGAATCTACACTAAACCTGGTATGCTTAATTTGTTCTTTTTCTTCACAGTTTTGTGTTATTTAGTGTTTAGTTGGAAAACTTGGAAGGGTGTTGTTATGGTTTTTGATCTTATATGTAGTTAACTTATGCTTTAGTTGTTTTCAATTTCTACTTCATTTGGTAGTTCGATCAATTTCTACATTCATAACAAGTATTGAAGGTATCAAGGATCAACATTCATAACATCTTTTTTTTCTTCTTCAGTTTCTACTTCGTTTATTAGTTCAATCACATGACAAAACAAAATATGTTATGAATGTTGATACTGAAAATAATACGTCAATAGTACTAAATTTTATTATTTTTTAAAAAAGATTCCCTGCCAGTTTTAATAACATATTAGCACACATCATTACTGTTAGGTAACAAATAAGATAGCCTATATATGTCATAATAAATCATGAACCCATCTTTCTCATTCTTTCTTCCATGATTTTGCGTAAGAATTTTTTTTATATATATATATTTTTAGTAAGGTTAAGAAATCTAAATTTTAAATCTTTAAAGAGATTAAAACATTCTAGGCTAATTATACTAGTTTTATTTCTAATTTAATAAGACATATATAATCCACTTTCTAATAAGTCAAAAGTACGTTACAAACATATATATATATATATATATTTTTTTTTTTTTTTAAATCTGAAGATTCCCAAATATTTATAAAACTTGAGCATAATCAGATACAACACTAACAAATAGGTAACAGATAAGATAGGCTGTCAGCATCTTGCAAATTGCAATAATAACTATACGTAATAAAGAAATTGTAATATGGATAATGTCATAATCCAAAAGTATAGTGAGGGCCCCACTCTCACGGTTATTGTGAGATTTTGAGGAACAAGTCAAGTGTTGTCAGTGTCTTACGAGGGTAGGGCTCAGCTCAGCCATATTCTATCTCTACGCCGCTAACTCTCTCTCACTCTCGCGCTCTCTCTTTCACAACCTTCACTTTACTCTCTCTGGTATTCTCCTTTTTCCTCTGATCTATGTACCCTTCTTTTGTTTGAGCTTTGTAAATGATGGATCTGAATACTAGTTTTTTTTTTTTTTTTTTTTTTTGAGTTCTGGTTGATATGTTGTTGTTCTGAGCAATCATGAATAAAGTCTAAGGGTCCACGTCTCACCTATGTAAATTTAATTCAAAAGGGGTACCTTGAAATGAAATGAAGGCTTCTTTCATGGATTTAATTTTAGTTAACGCTTCTTTGATGCTGATGTGTGTAGGGTTGTGTTGTGATTAACTGTGTTGATTGATTTGGTTTCTGGGGGACCAGTTTGGTTTTTGATAAGCTTTTATATGTATACATCCAATCCATGATGAGCCTTTGGTGATCTAAGAAACAAATCTGAATAGAGAGGAGAGGTGAGAGTGTGGTTCAATTTTCCCTGTTCATTTTCTTTTTTTGGATTGGATCTGTAGATTTTGCTTTTGTTTCATTGCTTTTTTTATTTTTTAAAAAAAATATTTTGACATATTTTCAGCTTCTGGTACTTGTGACTTGTAAGGTGATGGATTCTCTTTCTCTCCCATGTCTCAGTTTTCAAGTTTGTGATTCTTTTTTTCTTCTTTGAATTAATGAAGTTTAGTAAATCAAATGGTTTCAATGATTTGATCCAATTGTTTGTTAGCTGGAATAGAGAGTTATTTGGTTCTCCTTTTGAACTTGGAAGATGCAATCCTGAATCCAATTGAAACAAATATATGCAAGTACATGGATCCTGTCAAATTCTTTGCAGAGTGAAATGCTCATCACTGTTTTTCCCCTTGAATCTGTGACATTGATAGACTTGAGACTGATTAAATTGCAAATTCTAATATGTGCTATCTGGTTACAAGACAGCTAAAATGCAAGGAGGATTTCAATCATTTTTGTCACACGGGAATGTCATTAGAAATGCTGTTCTACAACGGGTGCGCATGGTGAACCCCCTGTTACAGCCAATTGTCTCTTCGCGGTTTGAATCTGTTACACCTGCTCGCATTGAGGAGCATGGTTTTGAGAGCACCACAATTTCAGACATCTTGAATGATAAAGGCAAGGGTGCTGATGGCTCCTGGCTTTGGTGCACCACAGATGATACCGTTTATGATGCTGTTAAATCGGTAATGGATATTTGATTTTTGTTGCAATAAATTTGTAGCTGTTTATACAGGATTGATGAAATTTGCTGCATTGGCATCCATTGCAGATGACCCAAAACAATGTTGGAGCTTTGGTTGTTGTGAAATCTGATGCGAATAAGGCAATTGCAGGGATTATTACTGAAAGAGGTATCTGATAAGATAAGGATGTAAATATTTTTTTTTTGAAGGGTGTTTAAAGTAACTTTTCCTCTTAAAATTAAGTGTAGTTTATTAAATGAATTTCTGTAAGGAATCAAAACATGAATGTGCAATATCTTTTATGCTAATATGTCCCTATGGAATTCTTAGTTAATGCAAAGTAGTGAATTTAAATGTTCTATGTTATAGAATCAAAGGAAGAGTGGGAAAAACTGCTTGCTTATGCTCTTTCATCTCTTGCTCTCTATCCTTGCCATCTATGATGCCAAAATTCTATATAATCTTAGGGAAATAGTTTCGGTAAGATAGTTCAATTCTACTACATGTTCTGCACAATAAGCTCAAGCAACATATGCATAATTGCATAACTGAACAAGCAAAATGAGATTGCAAGCTTGACACTGTAGGCATT
The DNA here is from genome assembly GCF_004193775.1 of Glycine soja. Classification (NCBI taxonomy): domain Eukaryota; kingdom Viridiplantae; phylum Streptophyta; class Magnoliopsida; order Fabales; family Fabaceae; genus Glycine; species Glycine soja. Next base: position 49,847,641 of record NC_041015.1, on the reverse strand, counting down.
TGGCATCTTGTAAATACAAGAAAGACAACAACGAGATGGGTGATATTAATCCAATGGTGCATTTGGCATTTGAGAATCTTTATCAAGTGCTGTAAATACCCGCATGTCCTTTGACGAGAATGATATGATTTATGTTGAAAAAGCAAAATTGGCTAACTAGCTAATGATCCTGAAAAAGACGCATATTGTAGTGGATGAAAATTGTGTGGGTTTGTATCAATATATTATAGGATGCAGTTAAATGGTCTAAATATCTACAGCACTGTATGTTGATTATGTTTGTCCCTGGGTCATTGATGTTAACTATTTGGTCATCTTTTTATCCAGATTACTTAAGAAAGATCATCGTGCAGGGAAGATCATCCAAGTCTACCAAGGTTGGAGATATTATGACTGAAGAGGTGTGTATCATTGTACTTTTTGTGTTTAGCTCAGCTTATTTGTAGAAATAATGGCTTATTTTTGCCAGCTTGCTGAAAGAGCTTTTGAGAAATAGACAAATATTTTTTCCAAAATCAAGCTTTACCAAACTTGCTATTATTGTAAAGGGAACCTGCAATTGAACTGTTCCCCTAGTTAGTGGTTCCTCCATTCATGATATCTAAACTAAAATTCGAATGTCCTGGCTGCAGAACAAACTTATCACAGTCACCCCTGATACCAAAGTTCTACAGGCTATGCAACTGATGACTGGTATGTGAGCTTTTACACTATTAACAATAAAAAATCATTCTTGGTATGACTTCTGAGATAGTTACTATCATAAAAATTAACAAACTTATCATACGCCACGGTTTGTAATTGGATGGCAGTATAAAAAAACATTACATTGTCAGTGCATGTATCATTCATTTTAAAAGATATCATATAACTTGACAATGATCATTATTATGATATGAAACAGAGAGATTACATAAGCTTGTAACTCAATATTTCTTCTCTTATTCTGATTTTTTTTTACAGATAAAAGAATCAGACACATCCCTGTCATAGATGAAAAGGGAATGGTTGGCATGGTGTCCATTGGAGATGTGGTTCGTGCTGTGGTGCGCGAGCACCGACAAGAGGTGGAGCGCTTGAATGCTTTCATACAAGGGGGTTATTAGATATGATGATGAAAATTTCTCAAGGGCACTCAAGCTAATTTGGATTATGTAATAAGCTTGAGTGCTTGTAAATATGTTATGGCCACAGAGCCTTCTTGTTTGCTTTCATGTAATTTCAGTTTTATGGACATTAACCCAGTGGAGTAGCAGCATGTTAATAATAACAACTGGATGCAGTTTGAATTTGTTTTGAATCATGTTTCACTAGTGAGTGCATGGAATGGACACAGTTTGCAGATGTTGACTTTTTTTTTCTTTTTTTTTGCAGTATCAGAAAATTATGCTACTATTCAAAATGCTACTTTTAGAAATACTATTACAAAAGTATTTAAAATATTAAGTTTGGTTAATTATGAAAAAGAACTTAGTTCAAATTTTTAGAGTAATTATGATTTGATTAGTTTGTTTTCTTGTACTATTAATTTAGCATTTACTTTCATACTAGTAGATGAGTGATGCTGATGCATGTGTCATAGTTGCGAGTTTTACGGTGGCAATTGAAGGTTTAACAAAACTCATCTTTTCTTTGGGCTTGGGAACTGATTATGAGGGTTTGAGCAGAGTTAAATGAATTAAAATTTTTATATTAATCATAAAAAAAATCATAACCTTCCTCCATTATATAAGAACAACAACAAAGCCTTATCCTCCATTTTATAAGAAAATTCAAAACATTAATGATCTGAAAAGTTCGTCATATTTTTCAATGAACATAAAAATAATAAAACTAAAGAATTCTGTATAAATTAAACCTACTACTGTATAAATTCGTTGTAGATTATATAAAGTTTATATATCAATTATTTGCAAAATTAAAGTTTAAGTTTGATTGTATAAACAAAGTAATAAATTTACTAACATGTGGTTGGTCCAAATGAAATTAAATTTAATTTTCTTAAGTAAATTTTGAATTTGAGCTTTCTGAATAAAAAAAATATAATTAAAAGAAATTTTACTATAAAGGTGACTAATCATATATTTCATCGAAGACAGCTTACCCATAAAATTAGTGATTACTTTATAATAATATCATTGTGACCCCAATAAAAAAAAAATAAAACCTTAAAAGTTTGTTTGAACTTGATCGTTTAATTTAGTTTTTTATTTATATGAAGGAGTTTTGGGTAGGGAGTGTACTGTATACGTGTTTGTTAAGAGAATTGTTAGCATTATGTTTAATAACACAATCAATTATTAACTAGAATTTTTTGAAAGTTATTCATTAAAATTTCTTGAAAATCATGTAATTATTAATGATATTATGTTTATTTTTTATTTATTCGTTTTAAAAATAATGTTACGGATTAAGAAATATAAATAATTTTTTTAGATTTGCAAAATAATAAATAAATATGAATAAAAGTAATAATAAGTGAAAAAAATAGAAAGGAATGGAAGTAATATATTCGTAATATTTTGAAAATTATTAATGGGCCGAGCTACATGTGATGCGTCTTCTATTAATATGGGCCATGTTATTCACAGTTTCACACAGTTTTTTATATTCTCACGCGTATAATTTTTGTTTTTTTAATGAATTTCTAAAATACCTCACTTTATTCACCCCTTCACTCCCCATTTTAAAACTCTTTCTCTTACTAGCTCCAACATTTTCTCACTCCCTTTCTCATTCCTCCCTTGGCACACCCCTTCGTCTTCCTATCCCTCTGGCACTAGGTGAGTTCACTGTTCACCCCCTTCCCCTTCATCTTTGTTTCACATTTTTTTTATCTCGTCGATGGTGAAAACTTGTTTTGTTATGTATGAATTCCAAAAAAATACACAACAGAAACAAGTTTCCGGAGGGGGGGGGGGGGGGGTGTTACTATATCTTATTTTAATCCATTGTTTTGTAAGACAATAAGATATGATAAAATAATTTTATCATCCTAGTTAAAATTTTATTCTATGGTGAAGTGTGGGATAAAAAGTAACAGATTAAATAGGATTCAGGAATATTTTTCTCACTCGTCCTTCTTTATTCTTCCGTCCCTTCCTTTTCCTCCACATCTTGTTTGCACTTTTATGTTCATCATATTCACTATACAATTTTATGTTATTTATACATTTTTTAATAATTTAAACTAAAATATAAAAATTAGCAAAAAAGATATTAAAGTTATGTTGGCGCAAAGGGTATTTGTTATTTAAATATGATTTATTATTTGATCCATTTCAAATACATGTCATGATAGTACATTTTTTTGGTCAGCATATATGACATGATAATATTATGCCATCTTATTTGATTTTACGATATATATCAAATACAAAATAACTAGATAAGATAATAGTTTATCAGGTTTTGTCAAATTGAACTCTTTTATCAGGTTCACATTTTATCCTACTCATATTGAATTCTTTTATCCTATTTTTCTTTATTATATTACGTTCACTAAACATTCCCTAAAAACCGTAAATCTCCTTGATAATTAATAAATTAATAGCAGCGGCTAAGAAAATAAATGGATAAAGATTGATATTACATATCAACATAAAATTATCAAGATCGATCAAACTCTAATTCAATTTGTCTTTCAAAAGTCAACAAGGTCTAACTCACTTGTAGAACACGGTAAGCCAATTATTATAAACCCCCAATACCTATAGATAAAACAAAAGTTTACCACAAAAAAAAAAACTCTAATTCAAATTAAGCAATAACACTATCTAGTATCTATATTTGGAAACACGTTCAAGAGCAACAAATCACGTCAAAAAGCTTAAATGTCACAAAAGTTACAACCAATGGCCTGCGTGGCTTGTAGAATGGATTAGCGAACAAGTGAAGCTTCTGCGTGAAGAACACACCATTTCGTGCTCATCTTCACTTCTTGTTATTTATATATGGTACATAATCGCTTATGATTGGGTGGACCTGATTTCTCTGCTGTCTCTTCTATAACTGTTCCTGTACTGTTCTTTGAAAATCACACCATTTTAAAATTGAATCAGAGAATTAAATATTTTAATAATGATGCCATGTTTTTTTTTGGAAAGTTTTGTTAGAAGCTGTTTTTTTTTATCCTTGAGAAGATATTATCATTGAATTTCGTTTGAAAAACTTTCTAACTGTTGGATCTAGAACATTAATTTAACACACATCAAGCAATGTCATTTCTCTAATACTAACTATTATAAAAAAAAATTGTAAATGCTTTTAAGTTTAGATTGTTTTCGTAGAACACTCACACAAAAAGTCACATTATATTAAAGAAACTGTTGTTTTACCTTTGTCCCACCCAACTCCTAGTCCATGTGGTGGGATTTGTTTGCTTTCCAAAGAATTTTGTTAACTTAAGATATGCGAAATGGATGGCCATAATGCATTTACGGTGGCAAAAGTCACATGGGCTAAGAATTGACACAAAAAATCACTCAACTTCTTATGAATTATTATGGACATGTTTTTTTAATATACATATATTTGGTGAGAGGAGAGTCCTCCAACACTAATATTATCGTATCCCTTCATCATAGAATATACTTTGAACTCAGGCACACTTGTGCATAATACTATCATGTCATGCCTTCGATGTTGTTTGGTTTGATTCAGCAAACTTGAACAAAAGGGCTTGATGGAATTCACTTCTTCTTTTGATTTAACCTTCTTCTATGACTATGCTACTCCAAGCAAAGTAGTCCTATGGCTGGCATCTATCTTCTCCGGCATCATCCTATGTGTTCTTGTAAGTAAACTCATCTGTTCGTTAGTTTTGTGTGAATTTTATGTTGCCTCTTAAGATTTGATGATATGTCTTTACAAACCGCAACAAGGAGCTTGGAGCCTTGTGTTTTTCTTATGAGGGCTGTGTGGTTCTGCATTATTAAGATGAGGTTATTGGGTGAAGGCTTTGTATTGGACGTGGATGAAATCTTAAGAATGGTAAAATGTGGGATTGCAGGTTGTGATTGCATAAGAATGGTAAAATGAATTTTTTTCTTTTGGGGTGTAGGGAAAGAAAATTATCCTGAGGGAAGAGTTGAAAAAATGGGAGGTATATATATAGATAGATAGATAGATAGGTTGGGGACATTGAGTGTAGGTGGGTAAGGCGATGGATTAGTTAATATGGTCCAATCTATAGTTAATTTCCTTCAATAGTAATTTTTCATTATGGTATCACCATTCCTTTAACATGCAAAGAAAAGTTAAATGCTTTACTAGTTGAGGAAAAGATTATATAACGAATAAGTTAATATAACAATTGTAGATGTCATTTAGCATTTGTGCTTAATTTTATTATTTATAATTTGATATTCCATCATAGCTCGCATGGACACCAACAAACTGTTTTTGTAACTTCGAATTCTGAAAACTTCTGGTTGTCTGAAAGGGTGATTTAAGATTGAATTGACTTTTAGATTTATGTTGATGAATGCAGCTTCTGTTCCCTTTTCAATTGTTCTTTTTGTCAAACATATGTTCAGTTTATATGAATGGGGATAATTCTTAAAAAGACTAGTTGTATTGAAGAACATTTTGTTGGCAATTTTAAGGCTTGAACTTTTTGTTCCTTCTTGAAGGCTTATACATCAACTGCTATTTTGAGTTCTTTGTTGTTCAAGGGATATGGCAAATTAAGCAGTGAGGAGAAAATTGAATGGAATAACAGGTAAAATGCCTTTGCATAACCTTTGCTGTTTGCATTGATTATATCAACTAATATTTTTTGTTCAAGTATTAACATATTTTGTAATGCAGGGGGTTCTCTACATTTCACGCTCTTTTTGTATCATCTGCATCTTTCTACCTCCTCATTTTGTCAGATGTCTTCAATGTGAATTCACAGGACGACATAGTTATCAATAGATCATCAAGGTTATCAGATACAGTGTTGGGGGTAAGTTGATGAATATATAAGAAAAATTTGGTTGTTAGTCTCATAGCAAAGTTTGACTTGTTTTCATCCATTTGTTTGATTTGTTGGTCTCATGGCAACCTTAATAGCAACACTATTGTTAAGCATTATTAAGATTTTGTTTGGCACACCATATCTGTAATTTATTTATGGCTGTTGGCTTACTTGTTCTGTTTTGTTTCATTATACTTCCTTGAACAGGTTTCTATTGGTTATTTTCTAACAGATCTGGCGATGATTCTTTGGAATTTTCCAGCTTTAGGGGGTCTTGAATATGTAAGTAGAAATAAGCTTTTTTGCAACTAGTAAATATTATCAATACATTATATGATACTATATTTTTATTTTATCTTATGCGCATTTTTTTTTACTTCCATGATATGTTGAATTCAATATTTAAGTCATGACTTATAAATACCCACTTCATCAATTTACATTTAGGTTCTACACCACGGAATATCCATAGGTTCTATTACGCTATGTCTGCTAAGTGGTCAAGTTCACATCTACATACTTATGGTTCTTTTCTCTGAGAGCACTACTCCTTTTGTAAATCTTAGATGGTAAATCTGTTGTTCAGAATTCCATTTACCTTCATGTACTTTTCTTACCATTACTTATGACATTAATTACATATATAGGTACTTGGATGTTGCTGGCCTTAAGAGCTCCAAACTTTACATTTGGAATGGCATTGCATTGTTCTTCGGGTGGTTGGTACTGTCTAATATACTCTCTATAATCTTGACCTCAACTCTAATTTCTCTGTAATGAAATGTGGAATATGTCGTATGATAAGTTGTGTAATAATGACCTGAAGTTACTTATGGTTTCTATTTTGGTGCTATCATTTTGTAATTTTGTATCTGGTTCTGAATGAGCCATATTTGGGCTAATGGCACCAATTAGAAAGCAATGGTCAAAGATAATTAGAAGGGTTTTGACAAAATGAAAAATGAATATTGCATGATGTATCATGTATTTGGATGAAGCCTGCTTTATTTGACAAAATATCTCAAGTGGGTAGCTTACTTGAGCTTAGAAGGATTGTAAAATAGAAAATACCGCTAAATTAGTAGGTTAATTGTACTGTCTAGAATATGACAATGATAAAGTGTAAAACAATTTTACACTTTATTCAATCACAAACCATCACTATGATGAATTTGTTAACTTTTACAGTAACTATATATCTTAAAAGTTACCAATGGTGATTTGTTTCTTGGTAAGTCTGTGTCATCCAACTAAAACATGGAGCTTTAAATGCTGAAGCTATTTGTTTTTCCAACAACAGATGCAGAAACTTAGTCCTTTGATGTACAATAAAATATATGCAAGGGTGTCCCACTTAGTTGTGACTTTCGAATGTTTCTTGGTTCCTGTGGTTGTTATGGAACTACTTTTCTTGGTAGTTCCAGGTACAAACCTTAACATGTTTTTTTGTGCCGAGGGATTTTAAACCTTTGTACTTTCTATGCTTAATTATTATTGTTATCAACTGTGTGACAGGTTGCAAGGATTTTCCTGTTCATGTTCCTTTTTTACCACATAGGGACCCGTTTGGATGAGGTTAGCATATGCTCTCTGATTCCTTGTCGCATACATAAGTGATTAGTCTTCACATTTTTCCCTTATATATTGTCACTGAATCAAAACTCCATAATGTTAATTTCAGGTGAAGGAAGTCTTTCTTTTTGGTTTTTACACCTTGATCATGGTGCCTTCTGTGTTGGCAGTTTTGAACATATTTTGGTTCTGGAAGATTGCAAGTGGCATGGTTAAAACTCTCACAAAAGCAAAACACAGCAAGTGAGACTGACAAATACACTTTGACATATTATCTTGATTCTTGACCAATGAGATAGCCAGTAATTGTTTTATAGTAGAGTTACAATCAACATTTTTTATTTTAACTTGTAACCTTTACTACAGATGGATATTTTAAATTTGAATGTTACTCAATTGAAATTTTTTTAGTTGCAAATTATTATCTCAATTCTCAATCATTCTTTCTTTCTAACGAATAAGAACAAAAATAATCCAAAAGGAAAAGAAGGACGGATAATGAAAGCGAATTTAAGCTCTTCCGGTATTTACTGGTCAGTTGCTAAGCTAGAAAGATCTAGCTTATGGAAAATGATAATTATCAACTATGCATAAGAATCTGTTCTTGGTAATTAATGGAAAAGGGTTATAAATTATTCTTTTTTCAGTTACTGCCTCCGACTTATTTTTAACTAAATATGAAACAATTTAATATATATATATATATATATATATATATATATATATATATATATATATATATTTCATAATATTTTTAATTAAATGATAAATATTTTTTCTAAATTTTGTAATTAAATGGTTGAGAATAAATAAAAATATTAACAAATATTATATATTAAATTAATGGTTATATTACTCGATTGATATTTTAATTTAGTATAATAAAATTTTTAAAACTTCTGATAATTCAGAATTTAAGATACATATTTAATTAGGATAAAAATTGATATATATTCTTATCAAATTTTCTATAGATAATTTTTGTGAGAATGTAAATAAAATTGAAAAATAGAAAGAGGAAGAGAGAGAAATCACATGTAACATAAATATAATGATTAAAAAAATTATTTTATTGAATTAAATTTAAATTATTAAAGTGGTAATTAATTATAATAAAATTTGATTATAAAAAAGTATAATGAATTCTTAAATTAAATATATTCTATGCATCAATTAATTATATCAATCAAACACCAATTTGTTAGTCTTGATTATCTTTTTCATACATATCAATATATTTTTCATATATATATCAATACATAAAATACAAATTGATCAAATTAATTTGTATATTAATATCTTATTGATAATTAACTTATGATAAATTAGTTTATTAACATGAATCTATTGATTAATTAATTTATTAACATAATTTTTTATATTAATGTTAATTGATTGTATTCAATTGTTAATTATATTTGTTTAAATTAAAATAAAATAATTTCATTTAATAATTTTTACTAAAAATAAATATGAAATAGTAGCCACAAAACCAACACACTTTGAGGTGTAAATTACATGATAGCATCACGTTCATGAATTAATTTATAAACATATACACGAAAATTGAAAGAATGAACACCGCAGTTAGGAATCCATGGGGGAATTCGTGCATTAACTTTTTCAGGGTTCCAATAAAATACGGATATTTTTTTAACTATATATATGAGCATCAACTTTGCTTAAGAGGTGATCTCAGTGCCTGTCTAAAAATTAATAAAAAAATTGCACGTTAAATTACTTTTTAAACCTTCTTCTATTTAATTTGTTTAATTTAGTTCATTTGTTATCAATTTAGTTCTTTAATTTTCAAAAATTGAGGTAATGTTACCCTTTTGTCTAATTGACAATGCCATCAACAAAGTTGAGCATGTGTTTATTTCACAAATTTCGGTAATTGAGTATGTTATGTCAATTGGATAGGAAGGAGTAAGGACAATATTAACTCAATTTTGAAAATTGAGAGAATAAGAGAAGGGTTAAATTGAACAAATTAAATAAAAATAGGAAAAAATAATTTAGTAAAAAGATTGAGGATAAAAAGAGAGAGAAATTGATCATGTTTATTTGGTTTCTTTTCCAAGGGCAAGTGGACAGACACCAACGTTAGAGTTAAAAACCAAGTACACATCGTATCGTGTTAGTTCCATAACTTCCTAGGACATACATATCCATGTTAATAACCGTCAACTACCAATCACAAACAACAATGATGTTCGATTAGACTGTTAGCTATTCACACGGGAATGTGATGGAACATATCATCACTGTTCTTCATCTGTGGTTGTTATAGCATGGTAGCTTCGTCAACGTGCGTGTTCCTTTCCCTTCTCTTACTACTACTACACACACGCTTTGGCTTTGGCTTTGGCTTTGGCTTCCACTTTCCCGAATTAGTTTTTGCTTTATCTATCTTTGCTTCTCCGATGTCTTTGCCTCTCTTTTCTCCTTTCCTCTTTTATTGTGTATATTTTTTTAGTTTAGTAGCAATAAATGCACGCACACGCTTCCTCTTGCTTCAGAAGTTGGTAGCCTTGTGCATTAGTCTCCATGTGAAAGGAAAAGATAGGTTGTGGTGTTGTTAAATTGGATTTTCAGGGTCGTTTTGGGGGTGTTCAAGATGTGGAGTAGATGGTGGTGTGGTGGTGGTGTTGGATCATTGAGGCAAAGGGTGTCTTTTGTTTTCAATGGAAGCCATGGTTCTGTGGGAAAGGTTCATCCTTTTGATCCTTTCAGGGGTTTTGGAGGGGAATATTGTGGAGGGGTGGGGTTTGTGTTGAAGCAGATGAAGAGGAGTGTGTGTTCCTCAACTTTACTTTCATCCCCTGCTGGTGTTGGTGGCAACTCCAATTCATGTGGGAGTGGGAGTGATGATAATGATAATAATAATAATAATAATGGGAATGGAACTGAAGGGTCTATATCGTTCGGTGATGCTAAGAAGTTTATGAGATTGGTGAATGTGGAATCGCTCAAGATGAAGCTTGGTAGGGATGGGAAGGAGATTATTCCCTTCTGTGAGCTTCTTCAAGAGTGTAAGAGCATGGGTGTTGCTAGGAGTTCTGAGGAGGCTTTGGCATTCGCCAAGGTTCTTGATGAGGCTGGGGTTATTCTCCTCTTCCGGGACAAGGTCTATCTGCATCCTGATAAGGTGAGTACTATCTATTTATGTTTTTTTTTATGGCCAAATGTTAGCGGGAGAGAGCTAATCTTATAACTCATTTTCTTTTAAACCAACCTTATAACTCCTAGTGCTATCTATCTATGTGTTTGACTTGTTTCTCTAGAAGAATAATTTGATTGTTCTTGTAGGGCTCACTTAAAAACATGATAAGGTTAAGCCTATTACCATGTATTTAATGCCAGGAGATGCCATTCATTACCCCTTTTCATGGTCCCCTAGCCTTTCGGCTATGTTTGGAAGTTTTGAAAATGTTTATGTTGTGTGGCTACGCCTACAACCCTTTTTCAGTAGGAATAGTCATGCTGGTGATTCATGGCTTGTGAGTATTGTCGCCTTTGGATTGCAAAATAATACGTTGTCTCAATGATGAAGTATGAATTGAGTGCTGTTCATCCCACAACTTCACTCTTTTTTCCATCACCTTTTCTCCATCCCAGTTATACAGCATATACATATTCTAGATTAAACTCTTACTAGCCCATTTGCACATTAATAATATGGCGTTCGATTTGTTTGATAAGGAAGTAGAACTTCTGCAACCATTAGCCACATAAAAGACGATTTACAGCGTATCTAAACGGTCCTAGTAGATCCACCAATTAATTTATTTTTGTAATATATGGCTTTGTATATAAATGTTCAACAGTGAGTTTGCAATTCAGTTGAGAATCTATGCTTCCTGAATTACTCCTTTGGCTAAACTCCGTAGCAGGTGGAAAGGTGCCTCTGTGTTTAAAAACAGTCATTGAAATTTGGAAGTAGTGCTCACGAATACTTTCAATGTTGTTAACTGTTAAGCATAGCTATGTTTTAGAATCACGGTTATCTTCAGATGAACTGACCACAACGTATTAAACTACAGCCACAGAATGGTTTGACAGCAGAAAATATTTGTCAGCTATGCTTCAATTTCCAAAACTATGTTCAATTCAATAGGGTGTGTTTTGCAGCCTACCATCCCTTTGTTAGTCCTCCGACTCCAAGCATCAGAATTTGGAGAGGAGAGCCATGTGATGCCAAGTGCCAGCTTGATGGAGCCAAAAATGCATCATAAATCTCAAAATAGAGAAGAGGCATTCCATAGAAGAATGTCATCAAAATTGAACTGAATTCTTAATGTCTAACTAACTTGTAAACTAAATAACCTCTAAACAACCAATCCTGCTAGTTGTGCATCGTTTGGTTACAAGTCCTTATACCCGGTAAGCTTGCCTGGTTAGGACTAGGATAGAACCTTATCTGCTGAATTGGTCATCTTGTTTGCTGACATAAACCACACAGGAAATTTATTTTTAAAAAAGTAGGCAATTGAATAAATAACATGGAATTCTGTTGTCTGCATTAATGTGAATTGGTTCTTACATGCTAACTAGTAACTAGGAGGCATGGAAACTTCAAAATCGTAGCTGTGTTGGGCCATACCTGTATTAAACAAAAACTTATCAATACTTTCAGAAATAGGACAAAACTTAGATAAGTTTTTTGGGCACTTTTAGACTTTAGCACTGTTTTCGAATCAATAATTTAAAATTTTATGCCCATACTAGAAATATGACAAAATCTTTGCAGTTCATTGATGACTTTTAGTACTATTCTCAATTTAGAATTAGAGTTTCACCTCGCTAACCTATATCGATTTTTAATGCGAGCCTTTACTAAGCAAATTACTATAGTGAAACTCCAATGCTGATTGAAAAACAATACCAAAAACATTTAAGGAACTGCTTCCACGTTTTGTCCGAAAAATATAATAGTAATAAGATAAATCATAACATTTGCTCATTATTAAAATACCAATTATTTCTTTCCATATAAAGCTTATGCCTTATAATCATTTTGTGTCCTATGATTTTTAGATTATTGATTCCTTTTGTATTGTGTGGTCAATATTAGGTGGTGGATCTGGTTAGAAGAGCAGTTCCACTAGCCCTAACAGCTGAGGATGATCCTATGAGGGAGGAGTTAAAGAAGCTGCAAGAGAAGAAGGAAGAAATCGATGTTTTGGCACACAAGCAGGTGCGGCGAATCCTGTGGTCAGGATTAGGATTCGGTGTTGTCACTGTTGGACTATTCTTCAGGCTAACATTCTGGGAATTCTCATGGGATGTAATGGAACCTATAACATATTTTACCACTGCCACTGGCCTAGTGGTAGGCTATGCCTACTTCTTGTTCACTTCAAGAGACCCCACTTACCAAGACTTCATGAAGAGGCTCTTTCTCTCAAGGCAGAGGAAGCTGTACATGAGGTACAATTTTGATGTTGAGAGATTCAAGGAGCTCCAATGCAAGTGCAAAACACCCTTAAATGCCAAAACCATTTTGAAGAATCGCATGGGGTTGGAACTGGATTTGGATGATGCCTTACACAGAGATTAACATTTTTTTTTCTTCTTTCAGGTGGCTTTATAATTTATACTTACATCACAAAAGAAAAATCTTACAGTTAATCTTTGTTCCTGTTATGAAGGAGAGCATTTAGATAATTGCATTTAATCAATTCTGTAATAGGATTGCTGAGTCGGCTTTGTAGCATTGGCTAGCTTAGGATATGCTGTCTGCCACTTGCCTCAAATTTTCCTTTTTTGTTATTTTGTTATCTTTTGAATATTTGCCTCTGTATCACAACATTTTATGTTGTGTATATAAGCAGTTATGTACTGAGTAAAAGGGGCAATTGAAGAAATAATACAAGTTTTTCCTTCTCTGACCTTTCTCTTAGAAGGTTCCTAGCCCTCGAACACTAGGAAAATTCAATGAGATCTCAGCTCATAATAATTTGGTGCTTTCATTGAGAGATCCAATGGCAGAGGATGAACCTTCCTCAGAACGTTGGGATCGCCTTGAGGCTGCCATTGCCGATCTCGAGGTCACCCAAGCCTCCATGGCTGCCAAACTAGATCTCCTTCCCCTGAAAATGGATACTCTATTAATCAGTCAACACCCTCCATCTTCTTCCTCTGCAAAGGCACCCCCTGCACACGCACCCATGCCCACTTCGCCGCCCATATCGACTCCGTCACCCATGCCGATTCCGCTTCCATGTCTCGCACCCATCCAACCAAGTCTCACACCGTTACTAGCTCCGTTTCCCATGTCTGCTTCCTACCTCCCTGATCTCTATCACCCTCGTGCCGCCGTTTCATGCAACAAGCTTTTCAGTACTGCTGCTCAGTATGGTTGTGCAATAGCTCCTAATGACAAGACTTTGGAAGTGAGAAACATGACGCTATTTGAAATGGAAACTGAGTACTATGGGCCTACCATGGCCTCACGCAAGTGCCAACCAGCTGTGTTTGCATTATGGTTATGGATGGCTGCTGACCCAGAGGAGTCTCGTCGGAATTGACCTTGGGATCTTGGAGGATTTGGACGGACTCGTAAAACGTTGAGGATAAGGTGTTTTTGATGAACTAAAGAATATTATGAGAATATTTAGATAATTGCATTTAATCGATTATGTTATAGGATTGCTGAGTTGGCTTTATAGCATTGACTAGCTTAGGATATGCTGCCACTTGCCTGCAATTTTCCTTTTCTGTTATTTTGTTATCTTTTGAATATTTGCCTATGTATCACAATATTTTATGTTGTGTATATAAGCAGTTATGTAGAGACAATTGAAAAAATAATAAAGTCTTTCATTCTCTCACCTTTCTCTTAGGAGGTTCCTAGACCTCGAACATTAGAGAAATTCAATGAGATTTCAGCTCATAACAGTTCCCCCCTATAATTTCACTCTTGTTGGGGTGGAGCTTACTCTAACTATTGTTCTGCCGTGTATGAGCCAGCATTATATATATATATATATATATATATATATATATATATATATATATATATATATATATAATTTAGATGCCAAAAAAATTACATGATATATCCTCTTCCTTTGTTAATGGCACTATATATAGAAAAATATTAGAATTATTTAAAAGAATTTAAGTTCAAAATTCTTAAAAACGAAAAGTTAAGAATTTCAAATATCTGTTTTTTTTTTACCATAGACAAGTATTGAGATAACAAAAAAATAATGATATAATATTTAATAATATTATTTAAATCACGTCAAAAAAATATTATTTAAATTAATTGTACACTATATCTATTAAATATCATAACCAACAGTATATAAGAAAAATACTAGTTTATTTACACATTTATATTAATAACAGCAACTAAATACTAACTCAATATATTTCTGCTTGATTTTATTTACTTATATTATATTGTTTTTAATTTGATTATTATAAAGTATATTTTCTTAAAATAAAATATATAGTAAAATAATGTATATATAAAGTAAAATGTAATATATTCGCGTATGTTGAGGGAGAAGATTATATATATATATATATATATATATATATATATATATATATATATATATATATATATATATATATATAATAAAGATATATTTTAACACAAGGAGAGAGGGACTGTAATACTTGCATCATTGAGAAAATGTTAGTATAAAAGATATTTTAGTAATATTATTTTTAACAAAAAAATTTAAAAATTGAGAAAAGTATCATATACTCGAATTTGTCAAGAGTGGAGTATATTTTTTTATCATAAGAGATGAGCGCAATATAGAGTCATTTGTTTATGCTTATTTTTTAATAAAATAAGCAATTTTATACTTTTTTTCATTTTGTTTGTTTAAAGTATTTTAAAAAAATAAGTTTTCTTCTTTTGTTAGAAGAAAATCCTATCTTTTTCTTAAGATTTAAAAAAAAACACTTTTTTTATAATAAAAAAAAACTTTTTCCTAAAGTTTAAACAAAAGTGATCAATGATATTCGCACATCTTAGATGAAAATAATGTAATTTACTCGAGTATTAATATAAATCTTAAGTATTCTTTGTAAGTTTTTGTATTTTAAAAACATTAAACAAATTTCTCATTTTAAAAAAGAAACTTTTCTCCGTATGTGCTAGTTAAAATTTGAACATTTAATCAAATACTTAAGGAATTATAGCCTAATGTAACTCAAACCCACTACTTGGTAGTATAAAATAGAGAATATATTGTTAGGATTTGGGAAAAATAAAATAGAAAAAATACAAGAGATTCACATAGTATTAATATGAATAAAAGAAAAATAAGATGAAATAAAATAAAATCTAAAAGTTCATTCTTAACAAAGAAACAAAAGACAAAATTTGAAAATAAATAATGAATTCATGAATCAAATCGAATTGCTTCGTAGATAAAAAAAATGCAATGTATAGAATGAAATGTAGAAATATAAGAAAGATTAAGTGTTATATTAAAAATAATATTATCAAATATTCGACCTCTTATAGAAAAAGTAAATAAATAAAATCCTTACAGGAAAACAGAATCGAACACACACCGGCATGACCATGACCACACTCCGGCATAAATGGGCGGCATATTTTATCCAAATGAAGAAATGCGAACCAAGAACAAATTAGATAACTTAGGAACAGTTTTCGTTGAAGCCAAAATTTTTTTTCTCTGCTTTGAACAGTACATTGTTTCAGTTAATACTTGAGTTGTATATTGAAATTAATTTTCTCTCTGCTTGAACAATTTCCTATCCAGCCCTTCATTGTGGGCGTGTGCCTTGAACAGTACATTGTTTCAGTTAATACTTGAGTTGTATATTGAAATTAATTTTCTCTCTGCTTTTTGTTTCACTTAATATTTGATAACTAACTTTTTTGCTTGTACTTAATTGTCTATCATAATGTTGTCGTGTCATTAACATTAAAAGTTAGAATTGCTGAGTTTAAACTCAGCTAGGTAACTTCTGCTCAGGGTGGTGGTGACAAGGACTACAAGGAGGTACCCCCACCTCCTTTGTTTAAACCTGCAGGTGAGCTGAAATCATCAGGGTGGTGGTGACTTTGTTGTTCCTCTAAATTACCATCTTAACTCTCATAGGTTTGTTTGTTGTTGTTGCTACAGGGGGACACATCAAACAAGCTGTGACCTTCAACAGATCTTATTACAAGGTAATCAGTTCAATGGAGAAAGGGCTGAGTCACTAAGGATCCTTAATTAAGCTGTGTGTCTTAATTTAATGACTTTAAAACAAAGAGACATTATCATGCATGTATCCTTCTAAGAAGCATTTTCATCTGCTTAGGATTTCCAAAGTGCTTATATCATGTTTTTATTCCTTAATTAAGTGCTCTTATGATTAAATTTGACTAATTAAATGTATATTTCTCCCCATTATTAGGATCAGGTTCAAATTATAGGACAATTGTGCATGTACTATAACCTGAACATCCATCCACAAGGCTTGGATAAAAAATATATATAGTCCTTTTTATTGCACAATTTGCTGTTTAAAAAAAAAAATACATTCCACGACGATTCTATGGACAAGATCGTCGTAGAACCTGCACATTTCTACGACGGTCATCGTTAGCAGACCGTAGTAGTATTAAGACCCTCTTTTACGACGGTCGTCGGCAACAGAAGACCGTAGTAGTATTAAGACCATTCTACGACGATCCTTAGGAGACAACCGTCGTAGAACACGATTATGTCAACGACGGTGCTGTATCAAGACCGTAGTAGTATTAAGACCCTGTCTTACGACGGTTGTCGGTAACAGAAGACCGTACTAGTATTAGGACCATTCTACGATGATCCTCAGGAGACAATCGTCGTAGAACACGATTATGTCTACGATAGTGTTGTCCCCATGGTCGTCGTAATCTTTCGTTAGTTCTACGACGGGGCTGTCCGACAGTCGTCTTAGAATTGTAGACCATTCTACGACAGTCCGTAGCAGACAACCGTCGTAGAACACGATTAGGTCTACGACGGTGTTGTCCCCATGGTCGTCGTAGTCTTTTGTAAGTTCGAAGACGGGGTTGTCCGGCAGCCCGTCTTAGAATTCTAGAATGTCTACGACGGTTTTCTTTAACCGTCGTTGAAATCTATTGAATTTATTACGTCGTCGTAGACGACGACGGTCTTCAACCGACGTAATATACCATTTTTAACCGACGTTGAATTCTGCTTTTGTAGTAGTGACGACTTCAGTTTGCTTAAAATCCTTATACGTTGCAGTTTCAAACTTTCAATTGATAAATAAATATCCTAATATCCAAATGGAGATAATAAAATGTTGATCAAACACGTGACCTTTATATCATTTTCAGTGTTCTCCACCTATATTTATTAGGAAGTTAGGTCTTTATGATATATACACATGTTCAAGTTGGATTTCAACATGGTGAAAAGTTGAATTGCAACTTTGTTCAGATGGGGAGAGGGATTGCAGCAGCAATATTCCCTCTTAAGGTTAGGAATTAGTAGTAAAGAGAAGGTGAAGTTACCGCAACACACTAAAGGACTATATGAAGATTCCTTTCATATGGACTCCATAACAATGCTAACATGCAAGTGAAAAACGCCTTATCCTCATGTGTCGCTGAGCTTAATTATCGATAGTTTTTGCCAAGTCTTTCATCCCTTATTTGCAACTAGGTTATATTTGCAGGTATATTTGTTGAAGTGGCCTTCGACACAAATGAATTTTATATATTATATGGTTCCGAGTGTTGTTGTCTTGGTATTGATTCTCTTGTGGTGAGTTTGATCTAATCTTATGCAATGTCAGATACATATGCATATTTATGTACGTGTGAAAAATATGTTTAGAGAAACATTTTTTTTAAAGCCAATTGAAATATATTAATAAAAGAGCTTAGAAAGAGCAAAAGATGTGGTCCTTCAAAGCCATACAATACTGTTACATAAAGAAATAACAAGCATAGAATACTGTCACGAGAAAAAGTCTCCCCATGTATACCTTACATGAATAATCGTAATTGAATTCTGCACCAAACCTTACAGATGTTCTATGAATATATGAGAGATGAATAGAAAATATTGATTTTCTAATTCCCAAATTATTGATTGTTATCTCTCTCACTCAATTTCTTCTGTTATCATTCTTGTTCAATTTCTTTTTGTCTTATTTTAGAAGCAAGTTTTGCTTGTGTGAAGTGAGCTGGATAGTTGTGATCCTAGGTAAGATTCTGCAACAATAATCATGCCAACAACTAGGTATTTAATTATAATATCTTGGGTTCTACCTCAAATAGGGGATGTATAATCATATCATAAACATGTAACATCAATCTGTTAGATACATCATTTTATATAAAAATAATATAAATCCTATTTTTACACCTCATCTTTCTTATTCCTTAAACTCTATTTTTGCATCCATATCTTCATTATTCTTTAAATTCTTTATTCTTACACTCCATCTTCATACTTCTTCAAACTTTATTTTTACACCCATCTTCATCCTTATTTATATTTATTTTCATCCCATTGCAACCTCCATTAGACATTGATTTTTCACTGCTCAAGTTGATCCTCTTGCACATACAAAATTTATAGAGTTTTTGATAGGATGACATGAAAATTTTGAATTAAAATAAAGTGTAAAAGTATGGATGAAAACCACCATCAGTATAAAGAGTGAGCATAGTCCTATATGCAAAACCCTTTACTAGACAAATTCTTAAACAAATTTAGATAAAGACACCAAATTGATTTTTCAAAATTTCAATTACTCAAGAAAGGAATTCTTTTCATACAAAAAAATAGTTCCTGAAAATTCAAATCAACAATACAATAAGTCCAAAAACTGAAACAAAAAACACGTTACTTAGTGATAATATTAATATATATTCAATGACAAAAATAAAAAGTAAATAGTTAAGTTTTAGTTCTTATTTGATATTTCAAGGATTTATTTGAAATTTTCTCAATTTCAGAGATTAATATCACAACACATTTCAATTTTAGAGACTTAAATGAGTGTTTACTAAAAGAATTATTAAAAAAAGTTGGAAAGGGGTGTACTTAAAATAATAATGGGATAGGGGTATAAATATCAATTCTCATAAAAAAAAGGCTGAGAAAGACCCATCAGCCCAAGAAGGGCCCGTTAAGACAAAACAGCGGTGGAAGAGCCGAACGGTTTGTTAACTTTGTTACTTTGTTTTTATCCAATTTTCGCTTCTTTTTTTCTTTTTCTTTTTCTTTTCCGTGGCTGACTTTTGACTCCACATCTAAGCTAAGCAAAGTAAGCCAAAACGCAAAAGCGGTAGTTGAATTTTTGGACGTGGAATTCTAGCGTTGGGGAATTGGAGGGAGAAGAGAAGAGGGTTATTAGCACAACAGCAGCATAAGAAGAATCGCGTTTGGATGGAAGCGGTGGCGGAGGGGCTATGGGGACTCGCCGAGTACCACGAGAAGAGAGGGGAAATAGGGAAAGCAGTGAAGTGCCTCGAAGCCATATGCCAAAGCGACGCGTCGTTTTTCCCAATCGTCGAGGTCAAGACTCGTCTTCGCATTGCCACGCTTCTCCTTCACCATTCTCACAACGTCAACCACGCCAAGTCACACCTCGAACGTTCTGTTAGTCCTCTCCTTTCGTTTCTACTTCCTTCGAATTCAAATTCGAATTTGTGGCTTATCGTTTTATTTCTTTGTGTTTTTTTTTTTTTTTGCAGCAATTGCTTCTGAAGTCTATTCCGTCTTGCTTCGAATTGAAGTGCAGAGCGTACAGCTTGCTCAGCCAGTGTTACCATCTCGTCGGAGCTATTCCGCCGCAGAAACAGGTCTTGCACAAGGGACTCGAGCTCGCTGCATCTGTAGGATACGAGTATGTGTTCTATTTTTTAGATCTTACTTTGGAATTTTTCAACTTTAGGTCTTGGCTTAGCTCCAATAAAATCTAGTTATAACTTCAAATTTTGTTATTCGCGTGCGTGCATCTTGGTATAATCAATGGTTGTTGTTACTGACTGCACTTTATTCTCGAATGTTATGCTTCACAATTTCGACAAGGCATATGTGCTGCAGTGGTAAGTAACCAATGGTGGAGGGCCAAAATTTTGCCATATAAACATGCCATTGGCGCCATAGGCGGCTCCACAGCAGGCCTCCCTTCACAAATTGGCTATAGCGGCCATAGTGCTGCCATTTAACAACACTTGAGTTGTTACTAATATTGTCTGGTTTAGCTTTGGTCTTTTTAGAATTTTTATTTTTGGATGCTTATCTTTTTTTTAGGGATTCTTAGGTTGGGTGGAAAATAGAGATAGCTCCTTAGTCTTTAGTTCTTTGCTTGAATGAATGATTGTCTTGAATATGGATTTACTTATTTGTATTATTGTCTCATGGTTCTACCATTGTCAAATTTTTTTTTTTTGTCGTAGATGGTAAGTGTGGAAGTAGTATAATAGAATTGGATCAGAATTGAGGTGAAGAATGCAGTGTTTATTGATGGAACAGACAATTTCTGAATTTGTTTCAAAATGATACTATTATTTCTGTATAAGAACAATGGGGATGCAGAATACCTATTCCAAGTCTAAAAGACTGATTACTATTACTTTGGTTTCACTCCTATTATCTATAACCTGTCATACCATGTCATCTTTCCCACTCTAATTTCTAAATAACTGAGATTGATCCACCTTTAATTGGGGGTTTGCTAATGTAGTAGCTGTCAATAATGCAGTTGTATGCTCCATTTGAAAGTTGTAACAAGCTTGGTGGCTTGGTGCATATGATTTATAATATTATTAAAG
Source organism: Glycine soja (assembly GCF_004193775.1). Taxonomy (NCBI): domain Eukaryota; kingdom Viridiplantae; phylum Streptophyta; class Magnoliopsida; order Fabales; family Fabaceae; genus Glycine; species Glycine soja. The sequence goes on along the minus strand of NC_041015.1, from coordinate 49,826,315 downwards.
ATGTTTGATATTTGATATTAATGAACCACTGGATAAGTGGCACAGTCAGTTATTTATCATTTCTGTTTATAGTGTGTTGTCAAGTTGTTCATATTGTGCATGTTACTTATTCTGCCTAACACTTCTACTACTGCATATTCATAGTTTCTAGTTTATTTTCTTGAAGGATTTCAATGAAGTTGTGGTCTTGCAACTTTAATTCACAGCTTGCAAATGCTTTATCAATTGAAGGGGACTACCAGGGTTCAATCTCTGCCTTAGAGTGTGGATATGTCTGTGCTACTGAAGTATGCTTCCCGGAGTTGCAGGTATGTTGTCATAGGTTACAAATTACAAGAAAAGGCATGCCCTTTGCTTCCTTGTCTGCTCTTTGCCACTGATTCAATAGTGAATTTCTACCATCAATAGATAGAACTTTCAAAAAGCTTGTTATATGTCACATCTATTGTGTGTCAATTGTCAACTCTCTACTATGCTAAATAAAATAAAGGACAATTTGTGCTTTGCTTCAGCTCTGTCTGTAATTTCTTGTTTTATAATAATGGAGCAGATGTTCTTTGCCACTTCAATATTGCATGTCCGCCTCATGCAATGGGATGATGATAATTTGGTTGAGCAAGCTGTTAATCGATGCAACCAGATTTGGGAATCAATTGCTCCAGATAAAGTGAGTGCAAATGTTCTTTAGCTTCTTGCTTTCCCAATTTTCTTTGTGCAGAGAATGCACAGTTGTAGACACTATGTTTTCAAGTTAGATGTACCATGATTCTTCTTTACCTTTTGTCTAATTTATTTTCTCTCGCTTCCACACACTCCTCAGAGACGACAATGCCCTGGCTTACTATTTTATAATGAATTACTGCACATATTCTATCGACTGCGGCTATGTGATTACAAGAATGCTGCACCTCATGTAGACAATCTGGATGCTGCCATGAAGATTGATATGCAGCAAACACAACGTATACAAGAGCTAGTGAAGGAGCTCAATACTTTAGACCAAAGTCTCTCCCGATCTGACCTTCACTACAGGGATAGGACAGCATTATCTAAAAAGCAAACAATGATTCAGGAGCAACTGCAAAACATGACTGGATTGAGTTCAATTGGGCAGGAATCACTGCAACCAGTATATTTTGGGAATGTCAGAAGGATAATAGGAGATAAGCTTCAGTTAGCACCTCCTCCTATTGATGGTGAATGGCTTCCTAAAAGTGCTGTCTATGCATTAGTTGATCTAATAGTAGTTGTGTTTGGGCGCCCAAAAGGACTTTTTAAGGAGTGTGCAAAACGCATACAGTCTGGGATGAATATAATTCAAGGTTGTTCACCAACTTTTTTTGTGAGTTTGTAATTTTTTCTTCTTTTGGGTTTGATCCCAGTTTTTTGCTTGGCATATAAAGCAAAACTCACTTGACAGCACCACTTATTTTAAGTACAGAATAATAATTACTTATTATGGTATGTGAAATCAGTTTGTATGAATTGGCTGTCCAAATAGCCCTGTGATAATTTTTTATGTTGTCTGAATTATACCTTTTAACCTGCACTTTGACTGTCTATCAGTCATCAGCTATTCTATATGTCCAATCACAGCCATAAAATGTCTTTTCTGTTGGTTTCTAGGCTTTAATGTGAAATGTATCAGGAAGAATGAACTGATTAGAAGCATTACTCCTTTGAATTGTTTGTTCTGAAAGCATGATTGGTGAGTTGAGTTGTTTCTTTTATTCAAATGGATTTCCATGTTAGTCATTGCTGTTATGCACTGCTTTGGAGACTGAAAAATTGTAGCCACTTTGGACTTATCTTCCCTATGAAAATAATATTTCTTCTGTTGTAATAGTGTCCCACATTGTAAATTTCTCAATTATAACAATTATCAGTTGCCATACTTGGGATTTTATTTTGGGCTGGTATTAAAGTATTTAGGTTTATATGTTAAAAAAGGACTATATATGTAAATTCAATCAATAGTATTCAGTTTTTCATATTTTCAAGTTCTTACCTGCAGATGAGTTACTGAAGCTTGGAATTACTGATGGTGTTAGAGGTGAGATTGGTTATTATTATCTTGTCTATAAGATGCTTATTCTGCCAAGCAAACGAGGATTCCTTACACAACCTTGTTGAACCTTCTTTTTTTACCAGAAGTGGATTTACAACACTCTTCTATTTGGATGGCTGGTGTGTACTTAATGCTACTAATTCAGTTTCTTGAAAACAAAGTGGCTATAGAGCTTACACGAGCAGAATTTGTTGAAGCACAAGAGGTTGGTTATCATTCTATTGTATATTTTGTCAGCTCTAAGGATGAGAAGACATGATAAGTTGCATTTTATTCCATAAAATTTTAAATCCCTATTCATAATCCACCTTATTAGCTGGGTTGCTTCTGGTGATATTTTTTTCATACCTGTAGACTTTAAAAGTTGGCAGTTAATGTGCATCCCATTATGTTCCAGAATTGAAATTGTTAATGATAATCACTGCAATTTTTCAGGCTTTGGTACAGATGAAAAATTGGTTCATGCGGTTTCCAACCATATTACAGGCATGTGAATGCATCTTTGAGATGCTTAGAGGCCAATATGCTCATTCAGTTGGCTGTTATCACGAAGCTGCTTTTCATTTTATTGAAGCAGTGAAGGTATATATATATATATATGTCTGACATAAATGGGATATTTTAGTAGTGAACAAGATGTAGTCTCTATAGTTTTGGTAATTTTGACACATCTATAAACTGATTTGGGATGCTGGAGACCATATTTATGTTTTTCTGTTTAGAGCTTGCTATAAACTGTTGATGGGGATAACTTCAAGATATTTATGTGTAGCTTACAGACAGCAAATCAATGCAAGCAATGTGCCAAGTTTATGCAGCTGTCTCTTACATCTGCATTGGTGATGCTGAATCTTCTTCACAGGTGGAGAAATATCTCTAATTGCAAATTAAATTGGTTCCACTTCCACATACTTTGTTTTAAAGTAATTTAATTCCATGGAGAATATTTTTTAATTGAATGATAGTTTTCCCACAGGCACTTGATTTGATTGGTCCAGTTTATGGAGTAATGGATTCTTTCGTAGGAGTTAGAGAGAAAACAGGTGTTCTTTTTGCTTATGGTCTTTTATTGATGAAGCAACAGGATCTACAGGAAGCAAGGTAAGTTTTTTGATAAGTAGTGCAATAAGTTGTGCTCTGAATATGTGTTAAGTTTACAATCTACAATTTTAATGTATGTCAGTTATTTTTTTTGTTTTACAAAAAATGTATGTTGGTAGATATTAATATAATAAGTATTTGCAAAAACATATAGATTACAATAAAAAAATAGTTATGAATAAATATTTAATTAATCCTATTTTAATATCCATCCACATGAAAAAATGTACTTTACCTGTAGTTATTCATTATTATACTTTTTGTTGTATATTATTTAAGATCCCCTTTTGAACGAATGATCCTTAACCCTTTTACTTTACTGTGTCAATTTCTAAAACATGGATACAAACAATAGGAACAGTTGCTGTGCCTTCTGTTGGTTCTAAACATAAATCTAGAGACAAAAATTTGGATGGTTTCATTCTTATAAAAAAAAAACAGTGCTATGCCTTAGTTGGTGAATGTTTCTTTAAATGATTATGTCCTATAATAGATTTGACAGTTATATGGATTATGGACCTTAAAATTAAGTAATCTCCAGAATAGAACCTCACTTGCGACTGAACACTTACCTCCATCCACATATATAATTTCTGTTTCTTCTACCTTCCTTTAAGTTGCAATTTTGTTGCAGGAATCGTTTGGCAAGGGGATTGCAGCTGACACATACGTATTTGGGGAACCTTCAATTTGTTTCACAATATTTGACGATCCTTGGTAGTTTGGCCCTTGCATTACATGACACTGTACAAGCCAGAGAGATATTGAGATCTTCTTTGACCTTAGCAAAGAAACTTTATGATATTCCTACTCAGATTTGGGTGCTATCTGTTTTGACAGGTACTTATCTAAGACTACCTAGTTTGTGAATGCAAGAATTTTATTATGACTTTAAGTGCTCCCTAGTTACACACTTTGTTGATGAGTACTTGGATAGCCACCAGAGTGTCTTGCCTTGCTTGCTAATTTGATGTGCTAATTTCTGGTTTGAACTTTGAAGATAATCCTTGTGTAAGAGTAGCTGGTATGTAAGTGGGGTAATAATTAAATTTTCGACATGGTGTCTTGGCATCTACTTGGTGTATTTAATTGGAGGTTACAAGTTCAAGTCTTATAAACACCCTTTCCATTTCTGGGAGTAAGGTTGTGCACATCTAACTTTCCCCCAAACCCCATCAAGTGGGAGCCTCGTGACTGGGCTCTCTCTCTCTCTCTCTCTCTATATATATATATATATATATATATATATATGTTACTTGTATCTTCTGCTTGAATGTTCCATTTTTAGTTATCACACTTATTTGTATGTATTCTCGAAGCATCTTGTAAGATTTATTTTTATTGTAAAAATGTTCAACAATGTTTCCTGGCTTTTGCAGCCTTATATAAAGAATTAGGTGAAAGGGGGAATGAAATGGAGAATGCTGAGTATCAAAACAAAAAATTAGAAGATTTGCAGAGGAGACTTGCTAATGCACATGCATCCATTTATCATATTGAAATAGTAAGTTCACCTCGACAAAGAATCGGTATGCAGTATGTCTTTGGGTATACAGTTATTTATTGTTTATTTCACCATTTTGATTAACAGATTGACAAAGTAAGACTTGAAGTTCACCAATTAAACGATTTGGACATCAAGCGTGCAATGGCCGACCCAACTATGGGAGTCAATCTTGATATCCCTGAATCTATTGGTCTGTCAGCACCCTTATCTGCTCCATCATCATCAAGGCTAGTTGATATAGACACCAGAAGACGTGGAAAACGGAGAATTTAGTGTTTTCCTTGTGCAGGCAAATACATTATTGTGAATTAATTGCTAGCTATTGCTCCAAGGTCCAAGTGGGTTGAAGAGTTTAGCAGATAGGGTTTCCACTTACCAGCAAGGTTCGTTTATCACGTGCATCACGGTTAAAAGATTCTGTACAGTTAATTAGGATGTTATCCATAAGTTATAGATGGAATAGATATTAGAACTCACCAGTTAACATTAGAATAGGGTTCTTTTTTGTATCAAAAAGAGGAAAAAAAGTAGATAGGTTTTTAAGGAAGTTTCTTAGAATTTATTTTCCTGTGCTCCAGCTGTTTATAGCATTTTTCAATTCACGAAAGTCAGTATGCTTTCTTATAAAGATGTCATACTGTAAATTAATTGCAAAATTTTTAGTGATATAGAATTTCGTGTGCACCAAATCTGGATGAATTGTTTTGTTCTTTGTCATTAAACCTTGAGATTGTAGCATTCATGGTTGTGGCAGATCTACTTTACGGTGGAACTTCATTTTCCCTACATGCCCAATTGCGGTCCCTTTTCATGGCCATGCAGTGTGGAATGTCAAAAACTTAGATGTATTTATTTGATTGTTCCCTTACCACTAGAGGGGGAGGGGGAGTCAGGATCGCCATGCTGGAGGATGGGGTCTTCCACAAGATCCTGCAAGATCTGTATTCTTTTAAAAAAAATAAAAATTACTCTCTTTCTCTAACAACTTTTGGAAGTAACCAACAAACAGATCAACAACGAGGGGAAAAAATAGATTTGGGAGAGGAGGGTTATGCATGATAGCGTCAAGGTAGGCATAGTGGCCCTTGCTAAGAGATCAACAAGATCTGGTCTCCTTGAGCAAATATGAAGCATAGTGGGAGGGCGGAGAGGAAAAGAAAATGGAAGGGTAGGAGAGGGAGAGGTTGGGGGCTGAGGAGGTGGGAGCGAAAAGGAAAAAGCAGAAGAGGGAGAGGTTGTAGAGGAGGGTGGCGGTGGAGGAGTGGGACGGCGGAGGAGCGGGAAGGACTTCTCAATCTCAAGAAAGAAAAAAATGAAGAAAAGGAAAAGGGGGAGTGGGGAATGGGAATGCGTGAAATATTTAATTTAATTTAATTTTAAAATAATTCATAAAATATATTTAAGTGTAATTTATTGTTAAACTCACAAAAAAGTCTTAAAATCTTGGAGCAAATATATTTTTATGGGATACTAATAAGTATTTCAAGATGAAATTTATTATTAAAGATGCTCTCACCTTTATTACATGAAAACAAATATTCTATTACATCATAACAAACTCAATGAGTAAGCATAACCGACCATATGCATATGGTTCAAATTGTGTGAGCTAAGTGAATCATTATCTAAGGCATCGACAGATACAACTATTCTTTAATTCAGTAGAATCATTCAGCAATTGATTCTCCATGTTTAACACCAAAGATCAGTCTAAAAGAAAGCGTCAAATTTGACCTACTTGACAAAGTGGTTACTTTGTATCTCTGTATTGTGGTCCTTTAGCAATTCTTGTGCAATTATATATATATATTACATTTGCCTATTAAAAAAATGAGTCATGACCTAAATGTGAGTAAAAAACTACACACCTAACAAGATAAGTTATTGTGTATTGATGAATTTAGGTGGGGTGAATTTTTTAAATTAAACCGAGAAAAACAAACATTGAATCACAAGAGCCAGAACAATGATAGAAATCATGATAACAACAAAGATAATTATAATCGTATGAGTTATGCTAAAAATATCGTTGTCATCAATGCATTGGATAGTCGACGAGGATGGGAAGGGTTGGAGTGTGTGAAGGCGTCTGTTTCTTCCTTCAGACATGCAACCGAGGTGGTAATGGTAGTAGTAGTAGCAGCTAACAATGCAGATGCTGCTGCTGCTGCTGAGAACAAAATCAGAATGAAGAGGATCATGGACTGTGCTTTGTCGACATTGTGTTGAGTTGAGTAACTAGTGGAAAGTGGAGAGAATTCATGGTCTGTTTATATATTTGAACGACTAAGGTAATTGCATATAAGATCTTTGTAAATGAGGAAAGATTTTGTAGCATGTTGTAAATTAATGAGGAAAGATTCTGCCCCCAAGTGTATAATGACGGTTGTAAATGAGGATATAAAGTAGTTTTATTGATTCATAATTTATCTACTAATTTATTTATTAGAGTTTAAAAAATTATTTCAAAATAATTTAAATTAATGTATATTTAGTGCTTAAAATTATTTATTGCTTGAAGACCCGCTTAGGGTTATACTTCATTTTTTAAAGTAAGTTTATCATCAAAGCCTAATCAAACTCAATCTTACCTCTAACATTTGATTAAAATATTTAACATCTACTAAAAGTTAGAGCTAGGAAATAGGGTCACTTGACTAAGTTAAAGTGTGAAATTGCCAAATTGGGCTTCATCAACTCAAATTCCAATTCCGGAAATACCTTTTCAGAGTGTTAAAAAAAATTCACTATTCTAGAAAAGGGTTTCTGAAATGCTTTTGCATTTTACACCTTCATTAAGTTCCCAATCTATGAATACGATCGTTTTGTTGCTGTTGAGCTCCGAGAAGAGGCAATTCTTGAAGTTGTTGAGCATTTTGCAGCCGTAGCCCTCGAACACGGCAACGAAGCAAGCGTAGCAGAGCTTCTCTAGCATCGGGTGTGGGTGAAGAAGATGAGGGGTATTTTTGTCCTTTAGGGGGTGCGGGAAGCCAAATAGGTGTAGCAAGTAAATGCCTCGGTTTGGGGAACGATTTTTTTGGACTGTCATTTTAGGTGCCTAGCTTGACACTGTTGGTAGATTTATCAGTTTTTTTAAACTTATGGAGATGAATTTGAAAAAGATAAAATTTATTTTGATCATTTTTATATCTTAAGAATTAATTTCATAATTTTTGACATTGGAGATACCTTACTTAAAAAATATATATTATTCGAGTGAATTCATTTAAATTATGAACTTTAAAAATATTATTCAGGTGAATTCATTGCACCAAAATTAAATTGTGGACTTTACTATTAATTAAACGTATCATTTTGTCTTATAAAAAGACGTATTTATTTTGTTGTTGTATAAAATAGACAAATAATAAGAAAACATCAAATTGGTTTTAACTTTTGAAGAGAGAAAGATATGAATTTTTACCAAATTTTATGTCTTAAAGAGTGATTAACACAAAAGTCAAAGAAAAATTAGTGTGGTACTTTAGTGTTTTATTGTCATCCTTTATTATAAAAAGTATTTCAATATGATTTTTCCTATTGAGATTTACAATTTAATATGTCCAACTTAGTTGAACGAAAATGATCAAATTGACATTTTAAAAAAAAAAAATTATGCAAAGACATTTTAAAAATAATAAAAGACCTGCTTACAACTTTTAAAAATAAAAAATCTTAATTGAATATTTTAAATAAATAAAAAGACCACTTCTATACACAACACATCAGCAGCCATTCTAACATAACAAATAACATAATATTTAAACATATGCCAGCTCATCAAATATTAGGTAACAACCAAGGATTAATTTAAAAGATCTGAATATTGTTTCAAATTCTCCAAAAACAAACTTGAAACTTATCTAATAAAAAAGCTTATCTTAAAAATATTTTTTAAAAATCTAAATCAAATTAAGGTAAACTAAAACCATATTTTTTAAATTCTCTCCATCGTTCTCAGAATTTCAAGTATAGAAACGTAGTCCAACTGTTTCATTTTTCCTTATGTTCCTGTGGGGAACGAATGATGTGTGCATTAACTTCATACCAAAAAATCAGCACATTGTATTGCTTTTGTTTTTCTAAATCATAGAGTAATGTCTCCCCTATCTCATTTGCAATTCCAATCCCATTAGGGTTTGTTTCTAAACTTCGCCAATCCCTCAAACTCGAGAAAGTTTTCTGCTTTGCTTCAGACCCATTTGCAGAAGCGAAATCAAAACACATAAAAGATTCAAACTTGTGCAGAAAAAAAATGCTCGCTGCTGCTGCTTCAGCTTCTCGGCACCTTCTTCAACGCGATGCCAGCATCGGTGCTTGCAGTGGCAGTGGCAATCGAGTTCGCTCTCTTTTGACTGCTTCTGCCATCACCACAACCTACCCAATTCGCATTAGAAAATGTTACAGTAACGGTTATGGAATTAGTTTCAATAACCCCAAACACAGAACGTGCCCAAGTTTGCTTTTTGCTGTAAAAGGGTTCCTCTCTGATTCATCAAATTCTAATTCCCCACATGGCAGAGTTACCAGACCTTACTTACCACACCCTGTTAATGTTAGTTCAATTGCCTAACTTTTTATTTATTTCAGACTACTTAAATGCTGTTTCTTAGGTGCTTTTAGTGATGTTTTCGAATTAGAATTGAAGTTTCATCTCGATAATCTGTACAATGAAGGTTTACATTAAAGACCAATAAAGGTTATTGAGGTGAATAAACATCGGTTACCAAGGTGAAACTCTGATTCTGATTGGAGAACAATACTGAAACAAACTCGAGAAATAGTATATAAGTTTTGTCCTTTTATTTTTGGTTCTTTTGAAGGAATGGCTGTGATCGGTTCACATTCAATGGCTTTTTGATGTTGATTGCGGTGGTGGAATTGTGTGGAACAGAGTTCAAATGTGGATGGGCGAGCGTTGTTCTCAACTTCAACTAAAACTGATGATGGAAGTCAGAGCCAAAAGGCTGCTGCTTCCACCATTGGTAAATCATCACCACCACCGCCACCTGGTGGGCAAGCTGCTGATGTGAAGATCCTTGGCACGCTTGCCAGTTACTTGTGGATGAAAGATAATCTTGAATTTCGGGTTCGGATTGTTGCTGCATTGGGTTTGCTTGTTGGGGCTAAGGTTAGTGGTCTGGTTGGTTATTGTTCGTGGTTTGTGGTTAACTTGCAGATGCTGATCAGTGACCCTTGTTTGTGGTTGTACATGTTTTTTTTTTTTCTTTTTTCAGATTTTGAATGTTCAGGTGCCTTTCTTGTTCAAGCTTGCCGTTGATTCGTTGACAGCTGGCACGGGGAGTATGGGTGCTCTTGCTTCGAATTCAAGCGGGTTGGTTCTTTTCGCAACCCCTGTTGCAGTGTTGATTGGTTATGGGATTGCACGTTCAGGAGCTTCTGCTTTCAATGGTATTTTATACTTTTTTGTGTCTACCTGCTAAAGCTGGTTTACCCATGAGAGTGGCATTGGCAGGCTTTTTAATTCTAAATTCCAATGCTTAGGCTTCTCAAAAGAAACCATTCTTTAAGTTATGATTCTAAGGTAAGCTTTCTTAGCCGACAAGGCACCCTTTTTCAAAGCATTACTATTCCTGAGTGCAGGTTCGGTGATTCATGCCATGTCGGATGAGCAAGATATGCGGAGGATGGGGGGGCTTGCCTCCTCGTTCCCTTTTACCTATGCCACTCACGCTTATTGGATTGGACCTATATTTATAGTGTTAATTGTAGAGAAGAAATTAGACTAGGAGCAAGGATAAGATATATCCTTAAGAGCTGAAATAAACTGATATAAAGCCCAAAAACAAAAGAAGCGGTGATAACTAGGAGTAGAGCAAGGCTGCCCAATCCTTTTGCATATTGGACATGGCAACACCATTAGTAGAGAGAGCTTGAGAGCATACCCCTATCCCAAAGCAAATTGAAGGGAAATGGAAACAGCTATGCCTCTTAAAGATTCTGATTTCACAGTAAACTGCATATTAAGTATGATCCCACAAGAATAACTAATAAAGTTCTCATTTGATAAGAATTTGGGCTTCCTAACTAGTTAAGAATGACTTAAACGCCAAGGTATGACTTTAAAATAGTTCAGAACATACTTCAAGCTCAATAATAGCCATAGAACAGCTTACCCAGAAGACAAAAAAATGCTACAGAAATTACTCACATATCTAATAAAAAATTGTCCACAAGGGTTCCTATTTTTAACTATGTCCAACCAGAGTTATGAATAAGATTGGACTGACTGGTACGACCAATGGACCAGCTAGGTAATTTGGTCTAGTTGGCATATTAGATTGGAAATGCATACAACCTAGTATAAACCGTTGGGACTCAGCGAGTTTCTAAAAAACTGGTGAACCAGTCAGATGGTACAGTCCGGATGAGTCAAACCTTTTTCTGTGAAAACCTGGTGCCACTGTCACTTGCTTCCAGATCAGATCAATTCATAGCCTTCTGCTTGTTCATTGCTGGTGCAGAGCCATCAATGTTCTTAACATTGTTATCTTAATTTACCTTGACCGCCTTTCATATTTTGTCTGCCAAAGTTCATCCTTCATGATTCTTAGAATTTGGTTTTAGGGTCTAACTCAACTCCACAAAACCAGCTTGTAAGATGAGGATTTCCCAAGCTTTATAAACTCTATTTAAACCATATCACTACTTCTCTGATCGATGAGACTAAACACTACCGTTGAGGTTGTAGTTAAGGAAGTTTCAAGAGGTCACAATTAAGGCGGGCTAGGAGTGGTTGACCACAATTAAGGTGGCTTTCCAACAATGATGAAGTGGTTTAAGATGAGACAATGAGAGGAATTTAGAGAGAGGTGTAGAAGAATTGAAGACAAAGTGAAGGGAGGTGGAGGTGTTGTATCAAGTGCTTATCACTAGGCCGAAGGTTATAGCTGATAGTAAGGGTTCAACTTTATTTCCTCAAGGATGATTCTTAGAGCCATATCAATCGTAAGGGATGATGCACCCATTATAAGCATCATGGGATAAGAATATGTTAAGCCCATAAAATCTTATGGGTGATTTTGACCAAATGAAATAAAAAATAAGGAGCGGGTCTAGAAAATGGAAGACAGTGGTTCAAATTTCAAAAATTAATATTCAACATATATTATATACTTTTTATTACCTTTAGCAGTGTCGTCACTCATTAGAGATGTGTGCTAGATGCTAGCTCTTTTCACGCGTTTTAGAGGGTTGGATTGACAAAATAAAATAAAAAATAAGGAGGGGGTCTAGAAAATGGAAGACAGTGGTTCAAATTTCAAAAATTAATATTCAATATATATTATATACTTTTTATTACCTTTAGCAGAGTGTCATCGCTCATTAGAGATGTGTGCTAGATGCTAGCTCCTTTCACGTGTTTTAGAGGGTTGGACTGACCAACTTTAGAAAAAAGCCAAAATTCATATTTTTTGCTATATTTTATATCAGTAATTTTGTAGGAAATGTAAAATATTTATTGCTAAGGTTTGAAAATTTTGATATTAAATTTATATTCACATTAATTATTATATAAATAATATTTATATACCTGGTTTAACAGTTTGAGCATGTTTCTTTGAAAAAGGCTTGTTTTTCAATGATTCATTCCAATAATTTTATTTATTGGATGCAACTACTTGTGGCAGAACTGCGGACTGCTGTATTTGCTAAAGTTGCACTGCGAACAATTCGATTAGTATCAAGGAAGGTATGCACACTGCTTTCATGGTTTTGGTACATCAAATAAGGATAAGTATTTTTAGTTCATCTGTTTGTATTTAGCAATAATAGGTTGCATTGATTTTGGATTTGGTTTATCTAAAATGATATAGTGAGAAAGTAATAGGGCATCCCTGCTTGTTTTAAATTGCGTTAATTTTATGAGGTACTTCAATTTAAATCAAGGGTAGATACTCTTTTTCTTCACATTTTTTCACTCTAGGGGAGTCAAATCCAAAATCCCTCTTTAAACAGCTTCATCCCCCATCTTTTGCAAAATCACACTTTAGTTGGTTTTATGATGTTAAAATACTCAATTTATGCAGTATCTGATTGTTGTAGGTCTTCTCACATTTGCATGACCTAGACCTTCGGTATCATCTAAGGTATGTGTTGTAATATAATTAGTAGGATTTACTCCTACTATTAGGCTTGTGTGAATTGTGTTTATTCCTGCACTTAAGAATGCCAACATTCACTATTGAAAACTGATTTAAATGGGAATGTTATTAACTAAGCCATCAAAGTCACAAAATATTCATCTCAATTCATGCTTCTCTTCTGCATTTTGAGTGTTTGTCTATTGTTTACTAGTGTACCCCTCTCACCTAGTTATTGTTTTTCCAGTCGAGAAACTGGTGCATTAAGTAGAATAATTGATCGTGGTAGTCGTGGAATAAATTTCATTCTCTCCTCTATGGTGTTCAATGTAGTACCCACCATATTAGAGGTATGTCTCAGTTATTTTCTTGTTGCTTATGTATTCCCCCAAAGTTGCTCACTATTAAGCATAGAATATATTTAGCAGGAACTGCAGTTTTGCTTGTGGATTCTTGTTGTCGATGATTTTTTTTAATGATCTTTGAAAACTATTTTGTCATCCCAACTCTTGCTTGCTCTTTTTTTTTGAACAACTTCAGCAGATTTAACATGTATCCATCCAGATATCTATGGTAGCAGGTATACTGGCCTACAAATTTGGAGCTCCCTTTGCACTGATTACTTCCTTATCAGTTGCTGCTTATGTTGCTTTTACACTGACTATCACACAGGTATCATGCCCTGAACTGATCTAATTATCTAGTATTGTTAAGCTTGGAATAGTTTGGTACTCCCTTGTATTGATTCTTGGTCTTGTTGTATATGTTGATGACATTGTGTCAGCTTTGTACATCATTTCACGTCTTATATTTCCATATATTTGAATTGTGGTGGTTAAATGGTCAGGATCCTTGTGTGCAATATTATCACTCCTCTTTTTTCTTTTGTTCCTCCTATTTTTTGGATAAGAGGGATGGGATTGGTTTCTACAAATTAAAATAAGGGAAACCTAAAAGGACCATTATACACCAAAAGAACGTGAGTTGCCAAATCTTTCCCTCAATCAGCTATTGAGCCAAAGAAGCCTTCTTAGAATTATGAACCTTATGATCCAAAAATAGCACCTGATAGTAGCCTGGGTTGCACATTAGCACAAAAGTTAACCCCCTTACTTCTACCCAAATCACTGGTTGACTTAATATACCTCAGTTATTAATTTTGCTTTTTTAAATTTGTATGAAATAAAGTTTCAGTTTTCACTTCTCAGTAACAAATATTTTGTTATTGGCCAACTAATGAGTTGGTAGGATAAATAGATTTTTGTATGATACAGTGGATTTGTTGAAAAATCAGTCGATTATAGTATTCATTTACTCTAATGTTTTCTGGTTTTTTCAGTGGAGGACTAAGTTCAGGAAAGCCATGAATAAGGCGGATAATGATGCTGGTACAAGGGTTATTGATTCACTTATTAATTATGAGGTGAGCATTTTGGTCATTAATGCCAGTTTTTTAATGTTATCCTCCTTTTTGTGTTTTTGTACCACTTTTTTTTTCTTGTTTTGCAGACTGTGAAATATTTTAATAATGAAGTTTATGAAGCTGATAACTATGACAAGTACCTAAAGAGTAAGTAATTGATTATTCTTGTTCAATTGGGTTTGAAAACTGCAAAATGGCACTAGTTATTTTGTATATTCTAATTGCACATATTGTTCTGGAATGAAAATATCTTGCAATCAAGCAATAGTTAGATACTTGCATCTGTAGATTCTGTACAATTTGGTTTATCTTTTAAAATAAAATTTTAGTAATGCTGTGTTGGCTATTTTTGTCTTATGAGAATTAGGTATTAGGCATTATTTTTTTGTCTTCAATTTTCTTGTGTTAGTAAGTTGATTTTCACTGTTTGGAAAAATGCAAGTCCTATATCGGCTAGAGATAGTGTCAAGATAGGGTATATAAGTGGGGGACAACCCTTACCTTATAAGCTGGTTTTGTAGGCTTGAGCTAGGCCCTAACCCAAATTATAAGATTCACTTTATATGCATTGCCTTCAAATAAATTTTCTTCTGGTGGAGATAAATTAGTTAGTCAGTTAAAAAAATACATTTTAAACCAAGCTTTACTTTTTGTCAAGTCTCACTTTTGGCATGCATAGATGAATTCACTATGTTCATAACTTCATGTGTGTTGCATTTTCTTTTAATGAAATTTGGGAGTTAATTTTGGATAAGAAGCATATAATGTATTTAAGACTTAAATTTGTTGATTGAATTGGAGGAAAGGAAGGCAACACATTTTTGTAGTACTCATCCAATGGCTATTTTGGAGGGTTTTCGCTTTTGGACATGTACAGAGATTTGCTAGCTTTGCTTATTTCTTTCAAAGAAGTAGGCTTGCTCATGCAAAACACCAAGATGCAGTGATGGGTTATGAAATTAAAGATAAATATTAAACATATGCTAGTTGCAACCACATATTCTGTGGAGGTGTTCTGAATTGTGGCAGCTTCTGTGTTATTCATTTGCTTCTCTGTTAATGAGGGTTTCTTTTATTCCTTTCTTCTTAATTCTAATCTTTAATGTCTCATCTTATCAACAAAACGAAAAATATTGGCAGCTTCTCTAATTTCTTATGCTTTCTCTTAATTCTTTTTCAAAATTGACGTTGCTTGTTCTGCTGTGGTTTGTAATATCATTGTTTAGGGTATGAGGATGCTGCTCTGAAAACCCAACGCAGTCTTGCTTTGTTGAACTTTGGTCAAAATGTTATATTTAGTACTGCTCTTTCATCGGCAATGGTTCTTTGCTCTCATGGGATCATGGATGGCACAATGACTGTTGGTGATTTGGTAAAGTTTTGTCAAATTTAATTCTATTTTGAGGGTCAGGTAGCTTTGCTTCATTGAAATTTGAATTTTTTATTTGGTCTTCAATGTTTGTGTTTTGCTTTTACATAAAACGGATTCCTTATTCTCCCATTTCATTGAAGTTATCTTCTCTTAGTCAAAATGATTTTTTTCTTAAAATAATTAAATAAAATTATTCAATCTATATTTAATAATTATTACCTGAATTGTAATTTAAATTCAACATGCAGGTAATGGTGAATGGGCTTCTCTTCCAACTATCTCTTCCACTCAATTTCCTTGGTAGTGTTTATCGTGAGACTATTCAGAGTCTAGTTGACATGAAGTCCATGTTTCAGTTACTTGAGGTATCATCCCCGTGGAATTTTAATGAATTACCTTGCAGTTAATTTTAAATATGTATTGTTTGTTGATTATGAAATTTCTTTCTTTTACTTCAGTAAGTACCATACATGAGTTCAAAATATGGATTGCTAGAATTTTTTGGCAGCATGGATAATTCTGTAGTTTCTTCTTATTTGAGTTAGTATAGTTTATACCTAATTGCTAGGTGGTTGCTTATTTCTTTCTATTGATATTCTTGTGAGCTTCATGGAGTAATTGCAAGCATGTTCTGTGTTACTTTGTTCATAACATCTGTATTGCTGTCTAAGTATGTCATGTTTACCAGTAATTTTCTCTGCCTTCCTGATTATGTGATACCGTTTCTTTGCTTTTTCTATAATCATTATCACAGGAAAGAGCAGATATTAGGGATAAAGAAAATGCAAAGCCTCTGAAATTTAACGGGGGAAGAATCCAATTTGAGAATGTACATTTTAGGTGTGTGATGCCTCTTTACTACATAATGTGTTAGTACCATTCCTATATATTGACTTTTGGCTAATATATATGGTGATATTATTAGAGATAGATTGACGCAGCAGAAAATTAAGGAGACAAATTTATGTCTGATGGCCTGCAACCATCATGTGTTTTGAGTTATCTCCGTATTTGTTCTTAAAGCCTGTTAAAGAACAGTTTTAGGTGATATCTATAAATACTATACCATTCCTTTTCTTAGTAGATGTGCATTGTCTTGCTTGTGTTGTTTGACATTTGCCATCTTCCTGGTTAGTTTTTTCATGGTCCAAGTCTAATTAACCTAAAAGCTAAGCTCAGGAGCTGTTATACCTCTAACATACGCCCTCATGCAAAATCCTATGGGCTTGAAGTGTTGGCAGTGAACAAGCTATCACTTTATTATGACAAATGCAGGTAGCAAGGGTCAAACTCTTGCCTACTTGATCTCAGAGACTATAATATCAAGGACCAACTTTCTTTTAGGTAGAGAGACATGAATGGCATTCTCATAAACATCTAAGGATGATAAGAAATCCTCTAAAACAGAAAACGTCATATGAGAAAAGCATCTTTAAAAGTCATAGCAGTGGATTTGATAGAATCACATATTCAGATATAGCCACGAGAAGATCACCTTTAAAGATGCTAGCATTCCACTCCAACCAGATATACCAAAAATCTACACAAACTGCATAGTGTAAAAAAACAATTAATTAAAGCTAATTATAAATTGCTCTAGTGTAAAAGGACACCCTCTACCCAACCCTAAACAAATGTTCTATAAGGTCTTTTGTGTGATCACATGTTAAGTTATTTTTGGACCAGCGCCAGAAAGTTGGGTTAGATGGAAGGAATCTAGATCAACATAACCCAGTTATAGTTGTTGGGTTTTATCAATTCAAGTGATTTGACTGACATTTTTTTATTCTTTTAAAAGAAATATCATCAAATCGATGTTGTTTTATGTTAAAAAATTAAAATAATTAAAATAATGTTATTTTATATTTAAATTTTATACAACAATAACTTTATGCCACTTGGTGAGGTTGACTACATAGATTAGACGACACAAGTGGGTCCAATCAAAAACTATATTATTAGGGATTTTATTCACCATGAGATATCT
This sequence comes from Glycine soja, assembly GCF_004193775.1. Lineage (NCBI taxonomy): Eukaryota > Viridiplantae > Streptophyta > Magnoliopsida > Fabales > Fabaceae > Glycine > Glycine soja. The sequence goes on along the minus strand of NC_041015.1, from coordinate 49,808,752 downwards.
TTTTAATTATTTCTTCCAATTTCCCTTTTGGTCTCACTCTACCTCTTTTTATAGGGTTAAAAACTATAAAATATACTCTTCTCACCAATGCCTCCTCCTTGCATATGTCCAAACTTCTTTAACTGATTCTTTTTTCATCTCTCCTCAGTAGGTGCTACATCAATTTCTCACACAATCATTTTTTTACCTGTAATTATGGATTTTATGCTTCATACCTACATTTTCATTTTTTCTAGAAAACAAAAATAGATAAACTACTGGCACCCACTGGTTCATATGATAATTAATAACTTTAGTAATTTAGTTAAATCTTGCTTGCTAACAATTTACAAAGTAAGTGGCATGGACTGTATTTAATAAAATATAACATTTGCACCTCTATTAGAAAGTTACATGCTGATTAAATATATCTTTTTGAGCTTTGACTAATATTCAAGTAATTGTATTCTGATGCTTGCTATCTCTTCAGTTACCTCACAGAAAGAAAGATACTAGATGGAATATCATTTGTTGTGCCAGCTGGTAAAAGTGTTGCAATTGTTGGGACTAGTGGAAGTGGTAAGGTTCTGCTTGAAAATTCTTTATTTTCTTAAATTATTTTACATGCAAAGTTGTCCTTAGAAATTTTTTCCCGCTGCCTATTGCTGGAGAGGAAGAATGGAATTTCCTACGATAGATTTTCTCTTTATCACTGTTTTGCAAATGGTTTTCACCAAGGTAATTAAGAATGGCTGAGATTGGCAGCTATCATGCTGCCATGCTCCACTCCCTAATGCCCATTGCAAAGTGTTTCACAGGTATTTTCTCTTTATCAGATCCTGAAGTTGCCATTGCCGGCCTTTTTCAAAGTACCATAGTGCCTGTTTCGAATTAAAGCACTGCCTGTCTTCCATACCATAAACTAGATAGAGATTTAGGGTGTGTTTGTTTAATTAAGCATTTGAAGAGCATAAGCTTCTTGATAACTGTATCATATATGTTCTCATTTATTTCTCTAAGCTTTTAGCTTTTGGTTTTAAGTTGTCAGTTAGACGGTTATAACTGACATCTCTCCTTGAAGAGCTTCTACTTTATATTAGGGGTTGTAATAGTCTAACAGAAGCTCATCAGTTTTGTACATTTTCAATAAAGTTTCAGTTCAGAATTCTCTCTTAAATTACTTCAATAAGCATTTATTCAATTGGCCCATATCACGTGAACACTTACGCCATAATTTTGACCATGAAACTTTTCGGAAAAAGCTGAGAAGAGCTTATTTTGATAAGTTACGCAAAGAAGCTAAAAATGGAAGCTTATGAGAGTCACAGGCTATATTTATAAGTTCAAATAGGCTCTTCTAATGCTTTCTTAATATAAAACCATTTATGTGTCTTCACCTTATAGCTTAAGCTTTTTGGGGTTGTAGTTCATGAGATGATATCAGAGCCTCTATGACCAACTTGTCTAGAGTTCAATTCTTGCTGCCCACACTCTTATAAAAAAGTTGAATTACTGCACAAGGTAGGTGGACTTGTGCATTATCCATGCTAAGGTTCTTGTGTGAGGGGGTGTTGGAGATGTAATATAAAACTGTTTGTATGCTTTCACCAAACAATTTAACCTTTTGGGATTGTTGGTGATACAACTATTTTTTCAAACACATCCCTCCATTGGTAGTTTGGTACTTCTATTTTCACTTCAATGTAGCTTGCAGTTGCAGTGTTTAATATTCCAACTATTTGCAATTACCATTTCCTTTCCTACATTTAGTATCCTTAGGATTTAGTCCATGTATGCTATACCTTTCCAACCAACATTAGTGGTGTGTTGAAAATCAGAATATAATCTGTATTTATTGTAATAATAGCGGTTTATAGGCATGTGATATCTGATTTAGAGGAAACAAAATATCCTCTATTTATGTATGAGTAATGTAACAAGCCTATATGAACTCGCATTTGTTGTGTATTCAAACACACGGTATTCAACCTAGTCATGTCTTTGTTTTCTCTCTCTTAACATGGTATTCAGAGCCTGACAGAGGCATTCCTCGAAAATCAGAACCGTGACTACCCAGTGGACCCACTGTCCCCGGAGACAAATTTTTTTTGCCCACCGTGTTCTTCCCTGGTCTATAATAATACATGTTCATCTCTGAAATGTTTCAATTTTGTATTTCATGACAGGAAAATCAACCATTCTTAGATTGCTATTCAGATTCTTTGATCCTCATTCTGGAAGTGTAAGATATGAATCAATCGATCTACTCTGTAGTGAGTTTAAGCTATATTGCCATCATATATATGACACGTAGTGTCATCCTGTCTCAATTAGACTGAGATGCATGATTTTTTAATACCTGTGCTATATGGCTCTAGAGGTGTATAAGACTTCAATAATGAATAACTATATAGATTGAAGTTAATTTGGTTACTTATCTATGGGTACATGGTAAGTAGTGAATTGAAGCTAAATGTTGTTTGTGATTGACGGACTTATATTCTATTATAATGTCAAGAACACTATTACAGCATAATCCAAGATTGGCATGCTTCACTTCACAAATCAATGATCCTTGGCATGGAATTTATGTTAAAAAATAGAATGCATAACTGGATGCCAGATGCTGCACCTATTTACTAGGACTTATGCATGAAATTTGAATTCATCGGACTCTTGCCATTGTTTATGGTAAAACTTTTTGCCTTGGTGGAACTTTTTTTTCTGATGAATATCTAACCACTAGTAGTGGGTACTACTGATCACTTCTTGCAAGCGGATTGTATTTATCATTAAGGCTTTTGATAGAGCCCAATGGCATTTTTTGATCCATCATCCATGTAATTGTGCCCCCTAAGTAACTATTATAACGCTTGGTTGTTGTGTTTTATCATTAAGTTTGCCATTTCTTTTCTCTCACATTCTCATTTGTGTCTTATACTTTACAGATAAAGATAGATGATCAAAATATTCGGGAGGTAACCCTTGAGAGTTTGCGGAAGTCCATTGGTGTTGTTCCACAAGATACTGTAAGTTGATCAAAGCACCTATCTCTATGATCTCATGTCATTGCCTGTGCCAGATCTTGCAAGTTGTGAAAACCTGAGTGATATTGGACAGGTACTTTTCAATGATACAATATTTCATAACATTCACTATGGTCGGCTATCAGCAACAAAAGAGGAGGTAACTTCTGTAATGTTGTACCTCTGCTTGCTTCTTCACCTAGCAAATTTCCACTGTAGGTTCTAAGTTGTACTTATCTTATTACTATATGCATACAGGTCTATGAAGCTGCTCAACAAGCAGCAATTCATAACACTATCATGAATTTTCCTGATAAATATTCAACTGTTGTGGGAGAGCGAGGACTAAAGGTGATAGAAATTCCCATTTATTTTAAATATGTTTCTCAGTATTGTGTTTTTGGGTGATTATTTGTTCAGGGTAAGAAGGGGTATGGGATTGCTAATCTCAACTTGCTGGACCAGACACCCCCAATGTAGATGTATTGAGAAAATCCAATGTTGTTTACTTATATAATGACATGAAAATTTAATTTAAAACTGACCTAAATGCAGTTTGTAAAGAAATTAGAAAAGAAGTCCTTAAAGTAGGTGTAGGATGTTGCCTTTGTGGCTAAATTAAAATGATAATTTTCTCCTCTTTTTGACTATAGTAAAACAAAAACACTATTACACTAGGATTTTTGTTAAAATAAAGATGTATATAGGGGAATCCTCTTCCATAGTGGTATAGATTTTTGTAAGGACACATGATAAAGATGTCTAACTTGTGAAATACAATCCTGGGTTCTCTTACATAATGAGTTTATTTTTTATTTTATTTTTTCAAATGTAATGATGAAAATAAAAGTTTATAATGACACTCTTAAATTTTTAAATGAATGGCTTTTTATAACAGTTAAGTGGTGGTGAGAAGCAACGTGTTGCCCTAGCTCGTGCGTTCTTAAAAGCACCTGCAATACTGTGAGTATTCTAATATATTATCTACTTAATACCTTTGTTCTGTATAGCATTGAATTTTTTAATTTACGTAGTTCTGACTGAAAATGAATAAGAGGGTCTTCATGGACTGATAAAAGAATTTAATGAATTTTGGCTACTTTCTTCCCAAAGATAGAATCAAATAATTTCTGTGTATGGTGATTGATTCACCTTTCATCAGGAAGAAAAAAGATACCTATTAGATAGTATATTAGATATGCATAATATATCTTCACCCATAATTCTCAAATTTAGGAGTTTATTTTCTTGTATATGGCTGTGATTTATCTTGTTGAAAGATAAATATACACATGTGTGGACTTGATTAGGTAGTAGACTAGTAGATACAGAATTCCTGCCATTCTCTCTATTACAAAGATGTTATCATAGCCTCTATGACCAAGTAGTTCACTTTGATCCTTTCTTAGCCAATTTTCCTAGTGTAAAGTAGGCATGTGAGGGGGCTTGTTAAATATAAAAAACCATCCTTACTGTGTTAGAGAGCTGTAATTTGGTGTATTTTATTGGAGCAGAAAGCTCACATTTTTTAGAATGTCTATTTCCCCCTAAACTTGCTTTGGGATAGGAATGTGTAACACGTTTCAGCTCATGGCTGTTTCAAGATGATTGCTACATTGTCTTGTTTTTGGTTAGTTTTCTGTTTTGGACGATCTTATCCCCACCTTAGTTGTATTTATCATTTGTTGTTCTATTGGAATTTTCTTTTTCTTTTCTATTGAAAAATTAGAAAGTTACCCCCATCTTTGTCCGTGGATCAGATTTTGGTTTCTCAGATAGAGGTTAAGGACATGAGATCCATTTATTTTCTAATCACCTTTAGGGTGATTCCCAATCCTTTACTTTTACTCTTATGCCCTATCTGGTATACGTAACTAAGGAGGATAGAACAAGAGTAGATAAACTTATTAGGGAGGTTTCTTTATTTATTTTTCTAATTAATCTCAATTTTAAATTTCTCACATAGTGACATTTAATTCATTTTCAATTCTTAACATATATTAAAACCCCAAAATAATTAGTATAATCACGATCTTTTTCATTTAATAATACCAAAACATGAATCTCATAAGAATATATAAAACTGGGTTATTTTCTCACAATATTTCATCAAGATGATGCATTGAAACATGCAAAAAGGCTCTATAAATCTTCATATGGTGTAGATTTATCAATCTTTGCCAAGTCTGAAGTGTCCTTAAATTATTTGTCTAAGGTTGATGATTTATATGCTCTAACTTGAGTGTTAGATATTTATAGATACTGTATCATGGGTTTTTTGTCATCGGCCTATTCTAGCACGTGCATATGTAATTATGGTTAGGGTATTTGTAATAATTATTATATTTATTACCCATAATATATAATAATATGCTTCACTGTGTAATTGACACAGATTCGATTATGTCTCTTATGCTCTCATTCTTCAATTCTAATTATTTATTAGATAGGTATTTTATCTTGGCCTTTCCAAAAGAAAAAAAAAAGGATGGGTATTTTATCCTATTACAGTGCTCATGTTTTTTAGAAGTGTCCACTAACATTTCATTCTTAAATTATCTTATTTTAAATTTAAATTGTTTTTACTAAATTATGCTTATCTACTTAAAAAATTTATCTTTTAATATATATATATATATATATATTACGGGTGTATTTTAATATTGACCATTCTTGATAAGATCTAATGGTCAATATTTATTCCTCACTCTTATATAAAAGAAACATCTAACTAGATAATTTTCTCTCACACGCGCACCCCGCACCCCACACACACCTTGTTCATATCCATTTTCCTGTATTTTTGTCCTTGTTTTATCTCATGCACCGAATGCAGTTTTTTTTTCCTAGTAATGTATTATTCTTTTATTAAGTAAAGAAAGAAATGAATTAAAGGAGAAACATTAAATTCGTGAAATTCATAAAATAATTGAAAGTTGAACTAAGTAAAAAAAGGAAAAACAAAAAACTTACTGAAGATAGTTTGAATTTCATAAGTTATCAAAAATCAGACTCAACATACTAGGAAACACATCAGTTGTCCTCAAGAAGGATATTGAAGTTTTTGAATTTAAAAAATGGGAGAAATCAATGTGGGAGATTTTGTGGCATTTTCTTTTAATTTATTATTCTTTTGTCAAGTAAAGAAATGAAATAAAGGAAAGAAATTAAACTCATGAAATTCATAAATTAATTGAAATTTGAAACTGAAACTATGTCAAGAAGGAAAAACAGAAAATCTTACTGAAGATAGTTTGAATTTCATGTTATAAAAATCAGACTCATCATACTAGGATAGGCATCAATTGTCCTGAAGAAGGATATTGAAGTTTTGAATTTAAAAAATGGGAGAAATCAATAAGGGGGATTCTGTGGCATTTTCTTCGGATATTTTATTATTCTTTTATCAAGTAAAGAAAGAAATGAAATAATGGAAAGGCATTAAATTCATGAAATTCATAAAATAATTGAAATTTGAAACCAAGTCAAAAAGGAAAAACAAAAAATCTTACTGAAGATAGTATGAATTTGATAAGTTTGCAAAATCAGACTCAATGGATATTGAAGTTTTGAATTTCAAAAATGGGAGAATTAAACATACTATTGGATTTGAAATTAGGCAATCTAAATCAGAAATTAAGCAATCTAAATCAGAGACTAAACATACATATGGGAGCTTCATAAAATAATGGAAATTAGAAATTAGGCAAAAAAGGAAGAAAAAAAATCTTATTGAAGATAGTGAACGTTTGGAATCAGATACTAAACATACTAGGAAGAGAAATCCTTAGGCGAGCACAAACCTATATACAGGAAAATTCTTTTTCTTTTTTTTGAGAGTATACAGGAAAATTCTTGAGTGAGAACAAACCTGACATTAAATATTAATTGAATACATACATTAAATTCAATTCATTAAATACATACGTCTGTTTGTGTGTAATATTAATAATATTTATCTATTACATTTAATAAATATAATAAATAATATTTATTATATTTATTAAATATCTTTAATAAATTAATAAATGCATACATTGAATAGTGTTAAGTGCATACATTAAATGCATTATATAAATATTTATTTCATTTCTTTCTTTACTATTTTAAATACATACATTAAATGCATTATATAAATACTTTTTATTGGTTATCATGATATTAATACATAATATGTAAATCTTCATGGGAAAGCTTGATTGACCACCTTTTTTGAGATTCTCTCATCTCAATCAAGTTTTTTTTATCCACAAGTCTGACCTTGCTTAAGGAGATCGAGTCCGGTACCATTTGGACCAACGACTTGTTGGTATTATATAAATACAAGTTGTATAAAAAAATTTGGGTACATTAATTATATAATATTAATTATTAATTATATATTATATTTAATGAATATTATAAATAATATTATTTAATATTTATGTAAATACTATATTAATAAAGTGTGTGTAATATTAATTTATATTATGCTTAAGGCTTAAATATGTTTTTTGCACCTCAATTTTAGGTCAATGTTGTTTTTGTGGCCCCTTAAATTTAAATTTACTTTTTAGTCCCTCAATTTCAAATAAAGTTCTTTTTTAGTCCTGTCACAAATTGTGCATCTAAAAAAAATAGAGGTAATCATACTTCTATGCATAACTGTTGAGGAAACTTCCTCAAGGAAACCTTATGTAGATATGCAAAGAGGCCAAAGGAGATATCCTAACAGGTCTAAGGATGCACTTAAAAAAATAGAAAAATTAGAGAAAGGGTATAATCTTAACCTTATTAGAAGATCAAATAAATTCTGTGACCTAAGTTGCATATGAAAATGGATACAAGTCTGGTATTGAAACAGGGTATGACAAAATTTATAAAATCTAGGGTACTGGTACAACAAGATGTTACATATGATAATACATAAACATAAGCTGAATAATACGATAAACACAATTTTCATAATGTTCTTACTCAATTAAGCAAATATATTTAAAGGCACAGGTATTGAATGGAGTGTTAGGTAATACAACTTGGTGCTTTGCATGGAACTTGTAGTTGAGTGATAAGTGAGTATTAGGTACGCATCCATGTGTATTCTGTCAGTTCCAGTACTGGATATGTACCCAGTACAAGTTCCGTGACCATTTAGGAGAACTACAATGTATCATAATCTGTTACAATACCACAATTCAAACCCTGAACTTGCTAAACCCACTTCCTGCATCACATATATAGTTGAGTGGTGCACTTAATTTCATCCCTATGTGCTTGTCATGTCCTAATTCATATCATTATCCTATTAACTATAAATAGACTTTGTAAGACATGTTATCAATTTCAGGAGACACCAGTCCAATTACATGCACAAGGGGATGTTGAAATTCTGACTTAACTTATTTACTTAAAATTTTCTGTTTATAATAATATTGTGATGTGTAATCTGATTAAAATTATAAATAAGTTTGGTAAATAACCTGTAGTTCCTACTGAGATATTGCTCTATGCTTTTGTGGTCATGCTGCATTACTAATCTAACAATCTATTCTAAATTCTAAATAAGATGTATTTTTCCACTTTTAAATCATGGATGATCCCCTTGTCTTTAGGTTGTGTGATGAAGCTACAAGTGCTCTTGACAGCACAACAGAAGCAGAGATTTTAAGTGCATTAAAGTCAGTAGCAAATAATCGGACTTCCATATTCATTGCTCACAGGCTTACCACAGCAATGCAGTGTGACGAGGTAAACTCTCTAGTTTTATGTCCTTAAACAGTACTTAATTCCTAGATTCTATATATAAATGTCTGAATGTGTATACTTGTTATAACAAATTTTATGCAAGTTTACATAGATTGCTCCAGAATACACTTACTAATTTTGTTTCTAATAGTAATCCATATGTTGAGTTTGACACATCTTTACAGTAAGCCAAGACACTATCAAAAAAGCACATTTCATAACAGTAGATTTATGATAACTCTGACAAAAATCCATCCTTACAATAGTTATCATTTTATGTTTTACTTGGTATGCATATTCTCTTTTGACAATACATTTTTTACATTAAAAGATTGTTTTCCCAATGTTCAGATCATTGTTTTGGAAAATGGGAAGGTGATTGAGCAAGGACCCCATGAAGTGCTCTTATCAAAAGCAGGAAGATATGCACAGCTGTGGGGACAGCAAAATAACACTGTTGATGCAATTGATACAGCCATCAAGCTAGAAGCATAAAATGATAGAAACCTTTCTCCCTTCCTCTTGCTGAGAAAAAAAAATGCATAATACAATGTTAATAGCCCATTATTACAATTTTGAAATTTAATGATTCCTAGCCTGTTGTGAGCTTTCTTTAGTCTGTATATTATTACAATCGTATTGTTAGCTAGACCAATTAATGCATAGATCCTTTGCCGGGTTATGCAGTTTGATACATTCTTTGTAACCACATATAAGTTCTCGGCCATGATGAATGAGGCTTGATGAGCTTTCTGCAAAGAGCAAGAGTTTGTATTATTGGAATTCAATTATAGATTGTGTGGGTATGTATTGTTGCATAAACTAAAGCACTTTTAACTATATAGAAGTGTTTTCTTGTGGATGATCTATAACAGGAACAGCTTTTGATGTAGTTGTTTTTACATTATGAAAGAGAGGTGTAATTCAATGATCCAATTCTAAAACTAGATCTTTGTTTCCCTTTTCTTTTTTAGCAATAATACTTAATGGAAGCGCTTCTTTAAGCAATTATTCTTATAAAAAATGTTTTTCTGCACAAATGATTTGTCCAATGGGATAATTTTTTTCTTAACAATACTTGTGAAAATGCAAGTGTTAGTGATAGTCTGTTAGTGTTAGAGGGTGAGAATTATAGTGAAAGGGAGATTTGAGCTTCACGAGAGAAAGTGCCTAGTGTTGTAAATGTGGCATTGCACATTTTGATTTTTTTTCACTTTTAATCTTGGTCTATTATATTTTCATTTATTATATTTCTCTCCTTTAAATTAAACAAACACAAGACAATATTTTGCCGACAAAAAAAATCTAAGACAAACTTTTAACCTTAATCGTTAGATTTTAACTTAAAACCAATTGACACTAAGTGAAGTTGTCCAACAGATATATAAGTTTCTTTCCAAGAACTCAGCAGACGACCTGAGACTTCCTAACATTAATGAGAATTTACAATATGATTAACCAAGATTTTGAGATCTATGAACAAAATAGTATTTAATGGCTTCAAACTTTCAATATTATTTATTTTTCTAATTTAGTATACTTTACAATATAATGTTGAATAATGATTTTGTTGTATTGCTTCGCTTCACTTTAAAGGAATTAAATCCTTTTATCTAATGAGTAAATTTCATGTTTGACTCATTTTAGAATTTTTTGAAATGTTGAGAAAAATAATATATTTTTTTTGTTAAAATATTGGTCAAAATTTACATTTCATGTTATGTTGAATGCGTTGATAATCATATATGACATCATGTTACGGATTAAAAAATGACATCATGTTTTAAATGTTAAGCATCATCGTAATTAATTTCATCATAGAAGATTTTAAGTTTAAATAAGGTAAATGTGAGTTATTGATTGGGTAGTGACCGGCGGATTTTAGTATAAAAGTAGGGAGCGTTGTCTCATCTCGTTGTCAAATTTGAGAGTCTTGTTCGCCTAAGCTTTCTTCTAGTTGTCTTGTTGACGCTCTAGGATCTCTTTCGTCAGAGAGTTGTTTTGCTTCTTTGTTGTTTTTTATTTCATTCATCGATAAAAAGGATCATTTTAGAATTTTGTTGCGCAGACACCACTTTAGGATTTGATCTAGCTTCGTTGGTATGGGTAAGTATGTCTTCTTCTTCATTATTTTTTATATACACATCTTTATCTTTTTGTAAGTGATATGACAACTTGTAATTGCTCAATTTACTCGAATATTATTTATAAATGATGCAAATGCTCTTAGTTTGTTTTTTCAATCTTCTTATCTACAAGATTTGATTGTTTTACAACACTAGATCTACTCTCAAAATTATTTCATTTTATGGAATTTGACAACTTTTTTCTCATTAAAATTTTGGTTGGATTCATATGTGATCTATTGTGTAGCATGCGCTACTATTTTCACCATTTTTTTTATCTTGCTTTTATCTTGTTTTTCACATCGCCCATTGTTTTTATTTTATTTACAAAAATAACCTTCGTGGAATCTAGTTTTTTGTGTATGACTACATAACAAAATCTAGTTTTCCTTGTGTATCTAGACAAAATACATAATAAAAACTAATTTTCATTGTAAATTTGGAGTGGCTTCAATTTTGAAAAACATTAACTCGTGCATGCTTCCTCTCACTTGTTCTTCTTTTAAGATGAACAAGTGTCGGAAGAACTTTGTGGTAATATTGGAAAAGGGGTCCTTAACAACAAGGTCACCATTCCTTCCATTAAACCCATAAGCCTCGTTGATGTGAAGGTTGACGAGGAGTATGAGATTGTCATCACCAATCCAGCATAGGAAGAGGTATAAATTTCTTAGTATGAATCCTAAGCTTATGGGTCTTTCAAACAAATCTCCCTCTTTATTTTAGAATTTTAATTAAAAGGAGAAGAGTAAAAAAAATTAACACACCCCCACTTACCCAACAAAATTAGGTTTACATTGTGTATCTTATGAGGGGTTGGGGTAAGGGTATTAGATGCCTAGTAAAAATTAGTTTTCATGGACAAAATACACCATGAAAATTAGTTTCTATCAAGAATATTTTGATAAAAAAAAATGTTTGAGTGGTGCATAGAGTAAAAATGTGATTCAAACACCACCACCTTTGTACAACACATTATTTTTGTTTTTAAATTTAAATATTTAAAGGTTTTTTTGTTACATAAAAAATATTTTTATTAAATAAGGATAATTTAATAAGATAGGATGAAATTAGTATTTGTATTTTTTTTTTTGTTGAAAAGTGATTTCTCTCTCTGTAATTAATACTTTTATATATATATATATATATATATATATATATATATATATATATATATATATATATATATATAACCAATACTCTAGAAGTGTATATAGTGAGAGAGTCTTTAATGTGAAAAAAAAATATTAATTTTTAAATTTTATTTAATGGTCAAAATTAAAAATCTTAAGAATATATCTTAGCATCATGAAATATGTACCTTGCAGATGTAAAACTTATTTCATTTTATAATGTCTCAATAAATTTTTTGTTATTAAAATTTTGGTCGGACTCGTCTGTTATTTATTGTACAACAAATTATTTTATTTTTAAAATTTATGCACAAACTTTTTTGTTTTGGTTGTATATCTTATCTAGAGGTCCACTTGTAGGATGGAACTCAAGACACCTCATTGGGAGATACAAGGAAGGGAAGAAAATTAATTATATTGTATCAACTTTTTAGAATATGCTATAAAATCTTTTTAGAACATTTTTTTATGACATTGATTATTACTTAATAAGGTTGTCATGTGATGATATTTTTTTATAAATTTTAGAAGTGATTTCTCATATATATATATATATATATGAATTTTATTAAAATCTAATGATGTTAATGAATAATTAATTTTAATTATTAAATTTTAAGAAGATTAATAATAATATGAAGAATAATTTTTCTAAAATTATTATTAGAGTAACTTGATTCATATATATATATATATATATATATATATATATATATATATATATATATATATATATATCCTTTTCTTTGTGGTAATAAAAGAAATAACTATTCTTGTTGGATTTTTTTAAAGAAAGTAATATATATCTTAATGTTTGAGTTTGGTGTAATTACCCATTGTTCCTTTTATATTTTTCTTTTTTATTAACCATACGAGTGTGTATGTAAGGTAGTGAAATTAGGTTTAAATTGATTACTGCAACCCAAGTATATTTATTTGGCCTTTTATGCATATTTTTCAATGCAGTAAATTCAACATATACATAAAGCTATAAAAAACATTTTTTTGTTGTTAAATTGTAATGCTAGAGATGTAGATTGTATGATAAGAGAATGGTTTACATAAGTGTTAAGGCATGCTTTAATTTTTATATATATAATCTGAATTAATAAAACAACTGTGTTTGAAAATGAACCAGAGAATTCAGAGAGGAGGAGGAGCAGCAGAATAACGGCTAAGAATGAGAAAAGAAGGGAGAAGGAGTCCTTCAACCGTCGAGAAAACAGAAACAAAGGAAAAGTAAAAGAAAGCATTGATTTAGACGAGGACATGAGATTCCTACTTGAATTTGAGTCCGAATCTGATCACGATAAGAATGACGAGCCATATGTGCCATCAAGGAGAAGAAAGACAACTAATAATCACAAAACTCCTAAGAAAGTAATGTCATCAACTAAGGTTTCATGTTTCTCATTCTTGTCATTCTCTTAAGATTAAAATTAGTACTACTTTTTTCTCATTTTTTTTATCTTTTAGTTTTCTGTTTTTTTCCCCTCAAAATAATTAATATTTTCTGTTTGTCAAATATACCTTTATTTAATATTTATTGTTAATGGTACAAATATTAAAGATGAAAATATTATAGTCTAAATATAATAATATTTTAATTCTATTAAATATTTCCTATCCATATGCAATATCCTAAATATTAAAAAGATAATAGAAGAAGATACTAACTAACAAAACTTCTTTCTCAAAACAATCAATCATAATGATATGTGTCACCTCTTGGACGATGTCAAACTTACATGTTGCTCCATTTATACTTATTGCTTTACTCGCTTAATTTCTCTTCTCTGGCACCAATCATATCCACTGTTGTCTTCCTAGCAAATGTTAGTTCATTATTATTCACTCTCCAATTTTCCTAACAAAAAAGAAAAAATATTAAGTTTAGGATTATTCAAGTTGAATAATTAATGCTGCGGTTTTACCAGAGAATATTAATGTGTGTGGACACAACCATAAGCAGAGGAGAAATCATTGTTACTACTTTATTTATCAACTTTCTCTTTCATTTTATTGACCCTGCAGAGGAAACGAAACGGTGGACGTAGCAGTACTTCTAGAACAAACGGTAAGCCTTGTTAATTATTTCACACATGGATATATCTTTTTGTGATATGCTATTATATGTGGTTTTGCCTGAGTAGTGATTAATTAATGCACATAACTAAATATCACTAGAAAAGAGATTATATACTAACCATAGTTTTTTCATTTGTTTATGTCTTTGGTATCTTATTAAGAATATGGTGCACCAATGCTACTATATTAATATACACATTTATGAGTTTACCTTAAGAATATGATGTATCATATATTAACAATATGGTGCTTTGTGTATAAATATTGTACCGTGCAGTGTCATCTCGGAATGGTGTGCCAGAAAGGAATGACCACCAACAAAATGTTTCTAATCTCCCTCAAAGGTGAAAATCATATTAGTATATTATATGTTTGTTTAATGGCTAGATTATGGTTTAACAACATTAAACCTCTAAGGGTTCTTTTCAAATGATTAATAAGTTGTTTAAATATGAAGGGGCGACCAGAATGAGCTGCATGCTGAGGCTGAGGCAGAGCCAGATAATCCTGAAGTAATTTCTTTTGGCTTTTGAAGATCTATATTATCTCTTTATTTGATTATTGAGCGTTGCTAATGTTAGATTATTTTTTATTTATTTCAAAGCTCGAGGCTTATTACTCAAAATAGGGTAAAAACATAGAAATATTATTCTTCTCTAGGAGAGGCAATATATATATATATATATATATATATGATAACAACTTGCCTAATTTAAGCATAATTATAATTTCTAAAAAAGGTTCTGAATCCCGTAATTACAGATATGCTAATTTTTATGATTACATATATGATAATTACTATGATTATAACATAGTTATATGCATGACTCATGCCAACATCATTATGCAAGCTTGGAACAGTTGTTTTATTTATAATCATTAAATTCTAGATTTAATTAATATCAAATAAATTTTCAATTACTATGAATAACATTTGTTTTGTGGCATTATATAAATCATGATTTTTTCAGTCACATTTATCTGTTGAAGAGATTTTTTTTTTTTGAGAATCCCTTTTGCATTATTCAAACTTGTTGCTGTTCATCACTTACACATTCTTATACATTTGATATTTATTTGGGCATTTCTTTTAATTTGTTTCACCTATTTAATAACTAATGTTGATTTGGTGAATTAAACACTTCTAGCTGATTTTTCATATATTTCAATGATGTACATTTTGATGTGTGACTTCTACTGTGCACAAATGCTATGATGCTAATCACACAAACACAAGACATCACCAAGGGGCATGCATGATGAAATGACAAGCCTTAGTTAGTTCACTTTCTTTCTAAGATATAATCAAGTTTTGTTCAACATAATTTCTGACCCTTAACATTTTCAGATGGTACCTTCCTCCGACAAGAGGCCTGCTGCATCCCCAAGTGGAGAAAGTGGACAACACACAACTACAGCAGCGGATGCAAGTTCTTCTCCTGAATTTGCTGGTAAGGAACTCTGCTTTATGTAGTTCTATCTTTATGTTATGAGGCTCCATCTTACAATAAAAAAATGTCTCATGGTGTCACCTTGAGAAGTAAGGCACATCAAAATTGTAACTGTGTTGTGTTTACATTCCTGTCAGATATGTTTATGTTGAACATTATACATATTATGAATTCTCACCTAAGTATATTATATATTTATTTTTTACTTTGATTTTTAAGACTTTTATACCAATGGATATGGGAATATATCACACAGATTAGATAAATTACAGTGGCTTATTTTGTCTATACTCATTTTTAAACCATCGTGTGCGCGTGTCATACATTAATTTTACGGATTATTAATATTATACAAAGTATTATGGCTGTGTCACGTCTTTTGATTTTTAAAATTTACTTTGATTCTTATATATATCATGTCGCATTTGTAATTTTTTTAGGACTCATCTAGTAAGAGGAAAAAAGAAGTTCCCCATCTAATGAAAAAGTGTTTGCTGCACTTTAATTTATTCAAGATTTGTGATGTTTGCTGCACTCATTTTGCTATTAACACGTGTTTTGCTAGTTTCTGGTAGTTTCTTTTTTATTAAAGTAAAACCTCCAGGAACATACAATAAACTAAAATCATGTTTAAGACTTTATCTTTTTGTTTGAATGATAATAAAGTGCAACTAAATTTATTTTCCACCCTTTTCCTTGATACAGGTGAAAACATTAATGGTACTCATTCTTCGGCTCTTGTGGAAGAAAACAACAGTACTGCTCAAGTAAGTGCCCTAAATGTGTTGTGATATGTGCATTTTATGGGACTAGTAAAATATATAGAACTCCTAGTAAACCCATTTCAAGATTTGTTACAATTTTATTGATATATGAACGAGACAAATTTTATGAAACATCATTAACCATCCTCATTGTGCAAACCAAAATTTGATAACACATAAAAGAGACTTGTATAGATGTCTAGTTTACACCTCCATCACTTTCATTTGATCTAGCTTCTATAAAAATAAAACAAAATTAAAAAGTGCATGTGTTTATGTGTGTATGGAGTTATTAAAATTTCCATCATTAATTTTTAATTAACGAGCTTGCTTGGACAACAGGAACCTGCAGCAGCTAAAACCACACGAGCCAGTAATCAAAATCTAAGCTTTGGGGAACCTTTCTATGGCGAAAATTCAACGCCATGCCTTGCCAGTGATAGACATGATCAGACCAATGACAAGGGAAAGAAAGTGCATCAAACAATCCCAGCAATAGTCTTAGACCAAAGCCCCAATGCTGAACTTGGCTGTTCTGATGCTCCTGCCTCAGGTTCAAGGCCATCTTCTTTGCACTTAGAAGGTGCAAACACCTCTTGTTGGTCTAATCCAAAGAACTCTTTGTCTTCTGGTTTGGATTTGAACCTTGCCCCAGATGAGCAAGGTGGAGATTTACAATGCTTAATGAGTACAAATATGAACCAACCACCACAGCATAGTAATACAGTACTCCCTTTTGGTTACTCTGACTTGCAAAGGGGTGTTGGCTTGCTGAACCCTATGGGTCCATTCCCTATGCAGCAGCCAAATTTACTCTCTGCTGAGTTGTTGGTGCCTTCTGGAGGCAGATTTATTATGGAGGGGAGGAGGATGAGAAATCTCGATCTTAACCAGCCACCACCACAAGAGGCACAAAATGAAGTTGAGAATCATAATCTAAGAGATTAATGATGATGAACAACAGCTAGACTTGTGGATTTTACCAAAAAAAAATTTAACTCTTTAAATTTGCTTACTTAAATTGTTGTTAGACTTAAGATGGTTTGAGTTGGAACTCTTCTGTTTGGTTAGTCAAAAATAGTAAATGTTTTGTGTTTTCGTTGATGCTGAACTGTGTCACCATTTTATTTGGTTTCAATATATGGAGGTATACTTTGACACTCTTTGGGTGATTATATATAATTCAATAATGCATTGGTTATATATATTATTAAAAGAGGACAAGGCTCCTCATAAAAAAAAAAAAGACCAAGGCTGTTAACAAGTGCGTAAATTAATTTGTACGGAGGTATTCTAATTTAATCGATAGTCTTGAATTTAAGTTTGAAGTATGTGATTAAAAAAAGAGAGGGTAAGGCCTTGTTAAGATAAACTCCTTGATAAATATAAGAAAAAATTAAACAAATTTCTTTCATAAACTAAAATTAACTTATATAACGATTATACAGAAATTTATCCAAATTTAATTATATAATGAAAACACATGATTCAGTAGCAATGTTTAAAAGAATTAGGAGAAGAACCGTATGAGATATTATATTCAACCTGAAAAGAGGAAGGTGAAAGGCACATTACTAGCAGCATAGAAACAATGCAGGGTTTTGAATACATGTTCAATGTAGCAAAGAAATAATTCCTATTTTATGGAAGCACACATCACCAGTGAAAGATTCAAGTTGTCCCCCTACTAATAATTAAACAAACCAAACCCAAATTCTCCCTTTGATTATTCAAGTTCCCATAAATAAAGTCCATGACTTGTTAGGAGTAAGGCGCCAGTGTGATTAAGAGGTTAAGGTGCACACCAGACAGAAAGTATAATCCTAGTGACTTCCACCTCGAATAAGATCAGAACCCATGTCGCATTCATCATGATCACCATCACAATTACTTTCCCTTCTACTGATGATAACATTAGTTAGGGACTATTATTTATTTGGTAAAATTTTAATTAGCAAATTATATAGATTAAATAAAACATTTTAGAGATTATATAATATGTAGGTTATATTTGACAAAATTAAATAAAAAAATGAATTGAAAGTTAAAAAATTAATTAGTAATGAAATGTTAGAAACGGATATCAGGAAACTAAAAAGTTAATTTATTAAATTATAAGTTTTTTGAAAAATTAACTATTAAAGAAATTAACAAAAATGTAAAATGAAAAAAATAAAAATAAAATCATGATTTATTAAAAAGTAATAACTAAAAAATTAAATAAATATATTAAGGATAAAAATATAAAAAACTAAAAGTTATGTTTTAAAAAATAATACTTTAAGTAATATTTTAAAAATCATTAGAAACTATTAAGAAGATACTAAAAAAATATTTATTGAATAATTAAACAAATTTTTTAACTAATGGAAAAAATTAAAAATTAACTTATCTTATCAAATATAAGTATAATTTATAACATCAATGACAAAGACAGCTCAAAAATACTAATTAAATCTAAGTGAGTATAACTTAATTAGTTAACTACCCATATTGTATTTGTGAAAAAAATCTGAATTCAATTCTTACTTAATACATCATTAAAAAAAATAAGAAACTTTAAGTATTATCACTAACTTTTGAAAGAAAGATTAATCACATAATCAAATCTAAAACTTAAACTTATGATTCCGAGCCAAAATCCCTGATTAGGTGGTTAAAAAAACACAAGTGGAACGTTTAAAATGCAATATTTAAAAACTATAAAAAGAGTACCGTTTCAAATGAATAACTACTCTTGGCCTTTTTGCCATTTCTATACATCATTGATTGCCAAGCTGCCATCACACACTGATGACCTGGACCACACCACCAGAGGTGAAACCCCACACTTGTTGTATTTAATGTACTGGCACTTGGACTGAGAGTGGTGTCACCATCCTCAAGTAATTTCTTCGTGGAAAACGAGAACTACTCGGGCTATGTTAAGAGAAAATAAGATATCTCAATAGAGATTATCAGCAGTGAAAACGGATGGAGGATGGTCAGTGGAGAAAAAACATCATGTGACTCTATAATTCTTTTTGAGTTGACTCATACTAATATTTTTCTGACTTACAACAGTGTAAACCCTGTGCTTGCTTCTTAATGGTGCCAATGAACCCTCAACTAAAGGACAAAAGAAAAGCACACAAACAGAGAGATATTATCATATTAATCACTTCAAACAAAGGGAGAGAGAGAGAGATATAGAGAGATGAGAACATAGGTAGTCTCATTTTCTGAATCTAATAGTTATCCAGCTCAACATCGTGTTATCAAGCTCTCCATTGGTTCAAACCCTTACAAGAGCCATGAGAGAATTGGTAGCAACTAAAGGAACACTAGTACTGTTCAAGGCACATGCAATGTCCTCCATAATGGGCTTTTATTTATTTTTTGGCTACTATTTTATTTATTGCTTTTCTTTGTCCTTGTTCCCTCATTGTTTTCCCTATGGAATGCAAAACCCTCTCCACCAACCTTGTTGATTGGCCTTTCAAGCTCAGCTTTCTCAGATAAATCTTAGTGATTGTAAAAGCTTTCTGAGACCACACCCCACTTGCATTTGTACCAGAAAAATTTGTTTCACCCTTTCTCTCTCTCTCTTCCAGGAATCCAGCATTCATATGATACCATTCTATGCATTAATCATGTGAAGATTCAATATTACTTAACTTTGGACCACCATTGATGAAGGGCTTGCGTGAGATGCACACTTAAAATATATACACATGCCGTACAAAAATGAAGTCAAGTGTCATTTTTTTAATTATCATCAAAAGAATTGAAATTTTTTCTCTAATAAAACCTTTCTAGAAAACAATTCCACAAATGGTTTTTTAACACGTGACATGCAAAGGATTATTAAAAATAATTAAAAAATGACTTATACGTCCTTGGATAAACCTGAAGAACTAGTGGTCCTGCATTACAATAACATCAACATCGAAGCATGATTAAAAAAAATAATGTACGTGAGATTCTAACATATGGACAAAAGGGAATTGGGGGAAAATCCACTTCAGATTTAAGAGAACTTTATGATTTAACATACTGGCCTCGATCACATGCCCATTTATCAAAATATCTAGTGTTAAATAAATGGGTAAAAAGTAAGAGATCCAGATCAATTGTACTTGCATCTCGAACTCCTCAAGTAACTAGGCCTAGTTTTAGTTCAGTTATACACATGCAGACTTATATATACCAGTATAATATATCACATTCCCTTTTGGAAGAATATAGGAAAGAGAAGCGCTTCTCCTTAATTTATAAAAATATCCCCAAAATTATCATTTTATAAATACAAATATGAATCTCTCAGGCTTAAAATGCTATTTTTCCCAACTCATTAGTAAAAAATATACATCAACTTCTACTATTAATATCTGTAAAAAAAACTTCACCGGTACTGCAATGTCTAACCATTAGATATATATGGTGAATGCTACATAATTATATTGGTACGAGTATTATACTAGTTACACTAGATAACAATTATCAATATACCCACTAGCCTATTTTTTAATATACTTTCAAGAAAAATAAATTGAAAAAGCAACAGTTGAACATTGAACATTGCACGAGATTTTAAGAGGAAATTAGAAAGAAGATATAGTAAAAAAACAAAAATTGATCTCTCAAATGTCAAACAAACTAGAAGGTTTATAGCTCCAAGTTCCAACCTCTATAGCTAGGTAGAGTGCTAGCTAGAGCCAGTATGGTGAATAGTAGTAATGATACACAAAAAGGTATGATCTATCTTTGGCGCAGATTGCACGACTAATATTTATTTAATTCCAGACACTGCAAAACTGGTCAGAGTCAGAAGATTGATCAGTTATCCAATAATTATTATTGCAACAACGTTACTCTAAGAAGAAAATAAGAAAAAAAAGAGCATGACACAAAGGTAGATTACCTGTCTATAAACAGCTTATTCACAAGTAGTAGTCACAAAATATTTGTTCCAAATATTAGATTATATTCTGTGAAAGAATCATGCTCTTCCATTAATAAAATTACAGCATTTATGCCCTTCCATTAAAAAATTTACAGCATTATCCAATCATAACTCTATATATGAAAAATTTATTAATTTTAAAAAAATTATCTTTAAATAATTCAAACAATAATATATAATTAAATAACAAAATTATATTATATTATCATGCACATTAAACTCATAACCTATGCATTTACTAGGTTGCTTCCTTCATCTTTTGACACTGTTCTGGTAACAACACTACACTACCCGGTAATGACACAAAAATGTGGCCTCGTGTTTATGTATTTAGAAATATGATTCAAAGGCCACCAGCATGACTTGAAGCTCCTCTAATGAAAAAAATTAAGCATGGGAAAGCAAAACCTATGTAGTGGACTCACTTGTGTTTTTATGTGGCCGATGTTTGCTTTTGGGAATAAAGTGACCGACACTCTCTTTTTTAAATGTTATAATTAAAATTGATGCACATTACCGGGAAATCTCTTATCCTTAAAGATTTATTTTCCTCTACTAAAAACAAATGAAGTAGGATCTAAGGATAATCTAAAGTCTAGAGTTTAATTGATATGCATTACTTATTAAAAATTATCGTCAATATAACTTACAGTATAAGATAATTATCATAACTGGTCATACATGATAAATGACTATGTTATGTTTACTAAAAATCTTACGTAATATACAATGATTTGTTGATAATCCTTGTTCCATTTCACCCCTTTATATTCTTGTGAGATAGGTCATCTTTTACAAAGACTCATTCATCTATTGCTTATCAAAGAAAATAAATTGTCACGAAACATGTACCCAACAATATCAAGCAAAATTGAAACATAAAAAATTCATTTCTCTCATCCCACTCAATGTTTTAGTAACCATTCTATCAAACAAGTCATTTTAGCACCCGTATGGTTTCCCTGGTCTGTAAAAAAATTACTGCAATCCGCTAGACCAATGTACCTCTTTACCATTAGAGATAAAGATCTAAGCCAGGAGTCTTGTTTACTTTTGACTACAATATTACAGGCAAAAACAATCAATTTGGCAAATACTAATAGGTCCACCTTGTATGTAGCTCTTTAACTACCTTATCAAAAAAGTCACTTTACCATTTGAGATGATGATTATAACATAGTAGGTACAATTAAACAAATTCACAAAACCTTAGAACCCATCTGTTTTTGTTAAATTTTGGGCAGCAATAGAACATTTTTCATATTGAAAAAACATGATAGGCTCATGCTTGAGATATACCCGACCTGATGTATGACGGCAAAATTAGGGTAGCAATATTTGAACACTTCCTTATTTTAAACACCACATTAACACTTCTCATTAATTTTTATCTTTCTCTTCTTATCACACGTCATCTATTATACCTATATTTTCCTCTTTTTACTCTCTCACTCACTAGGTGTTAAAATAACATATGCGGTGTCCAAATATATTTTTCCTTTTGAATTAGACACCCCTGCCAGAAAATTATGTAGATTGAATTTACAATATATATATATATATATATATATATATATATATATATATATGTGTGTGTGTGTGTGTGTGTGTGTGTGTGTGTGTGAATCTGTAAAACTGTAAATATATGACCACCAAAATCATTGCTGAACTAGGAAAAAACTGATCATCTATTTACTTTCACTTCATCCCACTTCCATCCCATTTTTCTTTCTATCTCTCTTTCTTTTTCATTATACAATGTATCACATCTATTACTTTCTCTCTCTACCTATTTTTCTTTTCTTTTTATCTCTATTTCATCCCAGTCCACCCCATTTGGGGTGGAAGAGTATCACCACTCCTTGAACAAATATCATATCCACACAAGATACAAGCTGCAGGAAAACATCACTAATGTTTTCCAATGGTACACTACTATATGCTTTAGATAATGCATAGGGAACATCATGCCACAAATTCTTTGGGGATCTAGCTCAAATCCCAACACAAAATGAAGTCATGCATGGTGCTTGAAATGATGAATTAATCAAATGCATTCATCAATTGAGACAAGCAAGAAAACTAAATAACTAAGTAATCGTTCAATAAAAATTTGCTAGATAAGATATAACTAAGATAGTAAAATTACATAGTAATTTTATGATTATTTTAGCAATCCATTAGGTTCAGAATGAAACTAAAAAACACTGCTAGAGCAAATATCCAGTAGGTGAAAATGTATATTTACAAAAAAATGCAGCATGAATGTAAGGAGGAAAAAGATTATATAATTTACTAGAAAAAGGAAAAGATAACATTATAGACAGTTAGAGGGAGCTCCCTTCAGTCCAAGCACAGACAGGAAAAGGAAGAAATTTACCTCCCGCATCATTCACACATTCACAATAGCATATCATGATGCCAGATCTATTGTGTTTGAATGAATGAGTCAGCAGCTAATTCTAACCCCTTACCCATCCATGAGTGGACTGAAGGAAGCTCTCTTCAACTATTCTTAATAATACATACATCTTGAATATTAATCCAAAAACAAATTTAATTGCACTGAAAAAGGTCAATCAAAACAAAATAGAACTTAGCAAGAATGTTAAAATATTTCAACATATACAAGGTCTATCAAAACAAAATCTAAATGAGACACTGTTCAAACAAAATTGCAAAACACATTTAGACTTCAAAACACCATGCAATGATAGTGTGTTAGATCTTCAATAAATAAGTGAAACTAATCAATTTTGCCAAGGGCACAATAACAATCAAAGATAATTACAAAATACAATTAGGCTTTGAAACAGAATTAACAGTGTTTATGAAATCTTTAGTGAACTTACCGATAATTGCAACAAGTAATCAACATAATAAAATAATACTTTCTGATCAATAGGCACTACATTCAATCTTTACAATAAAGCAAGACAATATATAATATAACGAGAATATTTCAGATATATTTCAAATATAATTCTGGCTTGTTAAACTTCATCACTTATTCTTTAAGGTAAGACCAGATATAATTTCACTAGAGAAGGAATTATATTCTGCATAAAATCCATATCCTTTCCATTTGTATATATGTTCTAAATTAGGGATTACAAGTCTGCTGCACTCTCAAATGCCAAAGAAAGTACTATATTTCTTCATAAACAGTGTCAATTCTACAACTTTAATTGACTTCCAAAAAAATATTCTACCAAAGAACCCTAACCCTAAGAATTAAAACAACCAAGAACAAAGATGATAGGTGAGATATTTTAAGAATTTCTCATGAACATCGTTCACAATAATAGAATACTGTGTCCTTGTTTTTAACCCTTTGGTTATACATGCACATGTTATGGATAAGTATATACATCTAGGTAGAGCAACTTAAAACGGGACTCATTAAAGCCAAGACCGGAGCTTCTTCCTTAATTTATGAATAAGTGTGCAATGTTATATTCGTAAACAGGAAGATTAAAGGATCAACTTATAATATAATACAAATAACAAGCAAAGAAAAAAAATCAACTACAATACCGCTTACAGCTTTACCATCCTCAAAAATTCCCATCATGATGATTCCCTCTGTGCTGAAAGAAATGAGAAAATGAGAACCAACATGACAGAGAAAGGGTGATGAAAACACAAATTAGAAAACCAACGACTTAAATAAGTAAAGTAACAAGCTAAATCAAAGAGAGAAAAATTAAGAGTGAAAAACTTAGAGAAATGGAAAAGTAGAAGAGAGTTGAAGGGTCAGAAGCAGAAATCAGTGGAAGAGAAGAGAAGGTGCGTTATTAAAGAAGCAGCAGAGGGAGGGGGAGAGAGAGAGAGAAGGATGGGAAGTGTCACTGTCTTCATTAGAGTCAGAGAAGGGAAAGCGATTGAAGATCTCATAACCACACATACAAATCTGGCAAAGCACTGTTTTCCAAAAGAAATAAAAACAACGGTAAGGAAAATTCATCTTTATCTTTTCCCAGCAAGGGAATTTCTTTTGCAGGAGACTTTTTTGCAAACATATGATAATGAGATGGGTATTGAGAAGCAGGAGTTGAGCGTTTTTCTTTCTTGTTTCTTCCTCCTTTGTGATATAACAAAGTCATCAACCTCCTTTCTTCTCTTATACACACACTCACACCCTCTTTTCTTTCTCTCCCTGAAAAAACTGATACAGACCCTTACCTCACACACATAAAATCCGACCTACCTGTACTGTTTAAGTACTGTAAAGAAATAGATAAATAAATAAAAAAGAAGAGTGGGATTGAAGGTGGGGTTCTCATTGCCCCTTTAACTCATTCTCTCTCATCTTTTGCGCCAGTAATCGATTCACTCAACTGTAGTGCACTATTTTCTATTACACTCTATGGTCACTATCTAGGTTTTAGATTTTGAATTTTTTCGTATCATTTACTATTATATTATTATTATTCCATGGTTCATATCATATCAAAGAATTTTTTATTTTTAATGATATTATTAATATGAAACATTTCTTGTCAATAATTAATATATGTCAGAAATCACCTTTTCTGTTTTATATCAACAAATTTGTTAACATTAACTTTTAAAATTTTTAAGCAATTAAAGGTAAAAAATGTTTAAAAACATAACTAACAAACATCTTAACAACATTGCTTGATAAATAAATAAATAATATTATTAAAATTTTGCAATATTCATATTTTAATTTTTTAATTTTTTATTAAAAAGATATTTTTTTTGAAAAAACATGTTGTCAACAATTACTTAAGAGTGTATTTTGAAATAAATTATTTGTGGTTTATTTTAATTTATCACTTATTTTTTTAAGGATTTATCACGTATGTTATGAAAATAACTTATGGTATTTTTAAAGTTATTTTCAACTTATATTTGTTGGACTTTATAGCATGCCTTATGCTATAGTTCACAATACTGCTAATGATTTTTTTTTTTCTTTTCACACACAAAAAAAAATTCTCACCTTATTGTTACAATAATTTGTTTAAGTTAACTTATAAAAACAGTTTAAAATTTATATAAAGAAATTAATCTTAACTTTTCTTTCATTAAAAAATTATATAACGTTTACATTACTATTTATATATAAACACTTATTCAATAAAATATTTGATTAAATTATTTATGCAAATAAATCCTAAACAGTAAAGTTTTAACTAATGCAAATAATATATTTTTATTAACAAATTAACTACTAATTATATGTAAGTTCTACTAAAATGCAAACTTAAATGTTTTATTAATTAATACTTTTTATCTCCTTTTATACAGTGATCTGCAACAATTTTGGGTCTACTTTTTGTACATACAAAGAGCTTGTGCATGTGGAGTGCTGTACATTGGTGGCCATAGCCGTATACATATGGAGGATTTGAAGTCACTGAATAGTCCGGCGGAGAAAAACATGAAGCATCAGATTAGGGTACCTAGAATTGTCCAACATTTAAAATGAGATGACTCACCTACCACGGATCTACAGTACTTCATTTCTCACTTCACCAAACAAGAGATCAACATGTAACACAGCTTTTCTTCACAATTCAGATTTTCAACCAGACGTTAAAAAAGCCATGTTTGATAAGGGATATTATACAGTTTTAGAAAATATTTTAAAATTTTATGAAAAAAACAATTATAATAATTTTTAAGCTAAACCTTGTTTTTTCACGATAAATTAACAAATTTTATTTTTAAATTTTTGATAAATTTTTTATTAATAAGAGTGTTTAATAAAATAATAATTTTACTTTTTATCTTTATTATTTTCTTCTAGTCTTAAAAAGTTTTATTTTAGACTACTAAGAAATTTTGTTCATTTGTTATTAATTTATTTTAAAAGACACTAATATAAAATTAACAAAAGTTATTGAGGATGAACAATAAAATTTATTAATTTATCAAACATTAAAATAAAATATCAAAAATTAAAAAAAAATTATTATTTTATTAAAAATTGAACACATTTTTTTATTAAAAAAAATAAAAATTAAATATTTATTAAGAATAAAAACATATTTTAGTGTTATTTAAAAAAAAATTGACAAAATTAAGCGATCAACTCGGGGTAATCTTTAATTCATAATAATATTTAAGTTTTGCAAATAAAAAACATTCAATTATTCTAATTGTAATTATATATAGTCAAATTCTAAAGTGATTTTGGGACAAATGTCTTTGCCTCTTTGGTCTTCATATTAATATTAAAAAGGGTAAAATATATTTTCAATTGCTGGTGTTTCAACTTTGCAAAAACTAAAAATAACTGTTTTCATTTCTTCTCACAGAAAAAATCATCTATGATGAACGACAATGACTACTATTTTTCTAAAGTTTAAGAACTAAATTGATCAAAATTAAAATATGAAAATTAATATTAATTTTTATAAAAAATATAGAGATTAAAAACATATTTTATTAATACTAATAGAAAATGTTGGAAAAACTTGTTAGCTACTAATATAATGAGTAATTTGTCTCGACGAAGAATCACTATCTTTTGAAAACAAAACTCTGGTAAATCTTAATTGCAATTTGACATCTAAACTTTTTTCCTTTAGGTTAACATAGTGACTTGGTGAGACCTAATCATTCCGCATGCAGTCACACAATTTTGTGTTTAAAAAGAAGACAATGAAGAAGTGAAAAGAAGGAGGAAGAACTAATTCAATTAGGTAAATAGAGATTGGCATTACCCTAAAACCCAATTTCTAAACATCATGATAATAATAAGTTATGAATTTTATTAAAGAGTCGCTATATTTTATCTCTCGACAATTAATTAAAAAAAATACAAAAGTTAATAACAATGTGAAAACGGGGAGATGCTTACTTATTTTTATTTTAATTTTTTTAAGGTCTCAGCTTGATGGAACATGTGTGTGTTTAACAAGTGAAAGAAGGATATGAAAAAAAATTAAGGATGTATTTGAAGTCTCGTTTAAGGTTAATTCTTTATAAAAGACATCCACGTTCACCAATTGGGTGTTTCTCACCCTAATTTGGTTCTCACCCTTTATCTATATATGCACTTAAGAGCATTAATCATTATCTAAATAGATTCCTTACCTCTACTTTACGTTCCTTGTTTCTTATATATATTCCTCTATTTTTTTGTTACTTCCTTCTTCTCCCAGTTCGATCTCTAGAATATCTTTTGGGCTTTCATATCCCAATCTACCTTCGGCCTAGTGTTCTCTATTCTATCCTTCAATTTGATTAGAGCATGTTAGAGATGTGTAAAGTGAGATTTGATTAGTACCTATAGGCATGAAACATCTTATATAGGTGAAGCAGTTATGTAATTGTTGCAGAGGTCCATAACATGTTAAATTTCTATCTAACATATAATAAACTTTTTCAGTTTATTATAAATAGGTCATATATAATTTGTTAATATTAAATGTCACGTAAAAATTGTTAAGAATATGTAATCTTTTATTCTTTTAACACTAAAGACATATTTATGTGAGTAAAAATTAAAACCTTAATTTTTAAGGAGCCATGATTTAAAAAAGAGGCTAATAACATTTTTCAAATGTATTATTTATTATTATTTTAAAAATAATATGGGTTTTAGAAAGTAACTTTTTATGAGATATTCATTTATAATTAATAATAATAACTATGTTAAAAATAAAATAATATTTTCATTAAAAAATAAATAATTAATACATTAATAGTGCAAAGAATTTTAACACTTTTGACTAGATAGAAATAATCATATGATGTATATTTACAATAAATTTATCAAATTTTATAATAATTATCTAAAAAATTTATAATATATATATATATATATATATATATATATATATATATATATATATATCCAGTAACATTGTATATAATTAAAATAAAAAATATAAAACTTAAATTAAAATATATTTTATTATATATATAATATCATTTTAAATATATGTATATAAAATGGCTTGCATATTGACCAGAGAAATTTTCGTCCCCTATTTTAAATATAATATCATATGTTATATAAAATATTCTTTATCAAATTAAAATTTATCATTAATACACAATTATTTAAAATCTTATATGTTTAGGAATATAAAACACTGACTGAAATTATAATAACCTAAAACATAACTTAAATTAAATTATAAAATACATCAAATTTAATTTTTAAAATTCAGACCCATCAAAATTAACCTCAGACCGGGTTAGTGGAATAGTATTCCTATATTCAATTGTTCCAAAACTTTCAACATTATTCTCGTACTTTGATTAATTATTTGTCTGTGCCTTTTCTTTTAACATTTACAAATTAAAAGTATATGCGTGGAGACCTATTTCCTGGATTCCTTGTATTCTGGCATGTGATAAGTGGTCAAATAACATGAATTTCATGTTCTTTGCTAATCATTTTATTCCAAACAGAAGCCCATATGTGTTTCTTTGTCCTTCTGTGGTTCCACATGCCCACGACACAAATTATCATATTTGTTTAAATTATGTATAATTATTTAATTAAGTGATTAATTATATATGTGTTAATTACCATAAACCGACAAAAATATGGTAAGTATATCAATATGTAAGGCATTTGTTTTTATATCTATCGGTACAGTATCAAACCACAACTTGCTAGCCTTACGATGGAAGAATAAGTTAAAAAAAAAAAAAGTTGTCAAATATCTATTAACAATGTATAAAATGTTTAAACTTAACACTTACCTCTATATTATATGGGTATTTTAGATTTAAATAGAAAATAATATTAATATAGATTAAAAGAAAAATATTTTGTTAGTCGTATGTTTGGCCAGTACAGAGGTAGCTTGTATCAGTCTTTGTTCCCTTGCAGAGGGATGACTTATAGTCATAGGAGGCTGCTATGTCTCGCATGATAACTTAATTTCTTTGGTTTTGGGTTTTTTCTTTATTTACTATAATTTTTTTTATAAAACTTGGATAATTGATTTTAAAAATTTAATATATAACATTAAATGAAATTAATAAATTTAAAATATTCAGCCACCTCAAAAAAACTAGTGGAATTCAAAGAAATGTTTAAAATTTATATAAAAGATATAAGAAAATCAATTCAAAAGACTATGTTAATTTTAAAAAGTTTTAAAAAAGATATGTGCCATTTCTTTTTTAAAAAAAACCTTTGAATTTAACTTGTTTAAAAAGAAATTTATTTTAGAGGTCAAAGTAAATAATGAGCTAGTTTGCTTCAATTAAAAAATGCTAATGAAAAAGTGCTTTCTAAATAATATTTTTTTAAGAAATAGATATGAGTGCTTTATAAAAAAAATTAAACAAAATTGTTTATACAAACATAAAAATGCTTATTTTTTTAAAAAAAATTAAACAAATGGACACGATTTTGATTGATTATTGGTGAGAAAATTAATATTGTAGATGTTACATGTACATGCATAACAAATCACATAAATGTGATAAAATTATTAATTATTAATTTTATTATTAACTAATTTATTTTACAAGTGTTCACTTTAGAAGAGGTATATCCTTTTAATTTAACATATATCTATTGAAAAATGAAAATTAAATATTGTAATAACTATAAAAAAATATTAATAAAATAATTTAAATTTTATACACTGTGAAAGAATATGAACTGAACTTGGAGAAAAACAATTTCCTAAAAATTTTTCTTGTGCAATATTGTGCATTGATTAAAATAGTTGCTATATATAGAAGGAAAGCTATGATTAGAAAGATAACTAATTAACTAAGAAGGTAGGTCAATAACTAACTAATAGAGCAGATAAATCATCTAATCCTAATATATTGGGAGCTTATATTTTTCATATTATTATTAAATAATCATTTAAAATTATATAGATATAACTTTTGAAATAGTTACTATAAATCATTTTTTTTAAAAAAATACTTTTTTTATTAATTGAATCCAAATTAAAATGTAGCCATCAAAAGCAAAGTTGAGTTGAATAGAAGAGATTAGTTCTCATAACATAATAAACTATGATTGAATTCTATTAAAAAAGTGGATATTTTTCGTATCCAACAGTAGTTTGGTAAATTTTAAGAAGCATAATTTAGTTTATTGAATAGTTTGTTATAAATTACTAAATTAGGGCTTTGGACCTATAAATAGAACAAAGCACGCAAGTAAGCTTTTAAGCTAACTAAACTTTCAAACAAGTAAGATTTAAACAAATTTTTTATTCATGTAAATATGTCATTTTTTATTTTTTTATAGTTCCAATAAATTATATCATTTTTGTTTTTAGTCCTGTCTTTAATCGATGCCTCTATTATCCCATCCTTTATTAGTATGTCTATGTTCATACCAAGCCTGTGTCTAAGGAATACTACTAGTAGTATTTTCCTACTTTTGCTTTCGCTGAATTCAGTGTCTCGTACACTGTTCTTGTTCCATTGATTCTAATTTTCTATCTTCTTAACATGCACACTTTGCTTTCAGAAGCCCTTACTCACCCTCCACTCCTCTCTCACCCACCCCGAACTCGCTCTTCCTCCAACCGAGCAAGCCTCTCCCTTCTTCCCTCAAACCTAAACCCTCACTTGACCCTCCTTTACCACGAGCCACCGAGTTCCACCACCTATGCTTCCATTTTGGACTCTTGTGGGTCCCCCATTTTGGGAAAACAGCTTCACGCCCACTCTATAAAATCAGGGTTTAATGCCCACGAGTTTGTTACAACCAAGTTGCTCCAAATGTATGCTAGAAACTGCTCTTTCGAGAACGCATGTCACGTGTTCGACACAATGCCTCTTCGAAACTTACACTCTTGGACCGCACTCCTGCGCGTTTACATTGAAATGGGGTTCTTTGAGGAAGCGTTTTTTCTTTTCGAGCAGTTGTTATACGAAGGGGTGCGGGTAAGATTGGATTTTTTCGTATTCCCGGTGGTGCTGAAGATTTGTTGTGGGCTATGTGCTGTGGAACTGGGTAGGCAAATGCATGGGATGGCGTTGAAACATGAGTTTGTCAAGAATGTTTACGTGGGCAATGCTTTGATAGATATGTATGGTAAATGTGGGAGCTTAGATGAGGCCAAGAAAGTTCTAGAAGGAATGCCCCAAAAGGATTGTGTCTCTTGGAATTCTTTGATCACTGCTTGTGTTGCTAATGGGTCTGTATACGAGGCATTGGGTCTCTTGCAAAATATGTCTGCGGGTGAGTGTGGTTTAGCACCCAATCTTGTTTCCTGGACTGTGGTGATTGGCGGATTCACACAAAACGGTTACTATGTTGAGTCGGTTAAACTGCTTGCAAGAATGGTGGTAGAAGCAGGGATGAGACCGAATGCTCAAACACTGGTGAGTGTTCTTCCGGCTTGTGCGAGAATGCAATGGCTACACCTTGGGAAGGAACTGCATGGCTATGTTGTTAGACAAGAGTTCTTCTCTAATGTTTTTGTTGTGAATGGGTTAGTGGATATGTATAGAAGGAGTGGTGATATGAAAAGTGCCTTCGAAATGTTTTCCAGGTTTTCAAGGAAATCTGCAGCATCTTACAATGCAATGATAGCTGGTTATTGGGAAAATGGCAATTTGTTTAAGGCCAAGGAGTTGTTTGATCGGATGGAGCAAGAAGGTGTTCAGAAGGACAGAATATCATGGAATTCTATGATATCAGGGTATGTGGACGGTTCTCTGTTTGATGAAGCTTATAGCTTATTTAGAGATTTGCTGAAGGAAGGAATTGAACCTGATTCTTTTACTCTTGGAAGTGTCCTTGCTGGCTGTGCTGATATGGCTTCTATTCGACGTGGGAAAGAGGCACATTCCCTTGCCATTGTCAGAGGTCTGCAGTCCAACAGTATTGTGGGTGGAGCTTTGGTAGAAATGTATTCTAAATGCCAGGACATAGTGGCTGCTCAAATGGCATTTGATGGAGTAAGTGAAAGAGATCTTCCAACTTGGAATGCTTTGATATCGGGCTATGCCCGCTGTAATCAAGCTGAAAAGATTAGAGAACTTCACCAGAAAATGAGAAGGGATGGTTTTGAACCAAATGTGTATACATGGAATGGTATTATAGCTGGCTATGTGGAAAATAAACAGTATGATTCAGCAATGCAATTGTTCACTGAAATGCAGATTGCAAATTTGAGGCCTGACATATACACAGTTGGAATAATTTTAGCCGCATGCTCTAGGTTGGCTACAATTCAACGAGGAAAGCAGGTCCATGCATATTCCATAAGAGCTGGGCACGACTCAGATGTTCACATTGGAGCTGCCCTAGTGGACATGTATGCAAAATGTGGGGATGTTAAGCATTGTTATCGCGTGTATAACATGATATCAAACCCTAATTTGGTGTCCCACAATGCTATGCTCACTGCATATGCCATGCATGGGCATGGGGAAGAAGGAATTGCTCTTTTCCGCAGAATGTTGGCCAGCAAAGTAAGACCAGACCATGTGACTTTTCTAGCTGTTCTTTCTTCATGTGTACACGCTGGATCATTGGAGATTGGTCATGAATGCCTTGCTTTGATGGTAGCTTACAATGTGATGCCCTCATTGAAGCATTATACATGTATGGTCGACCTCTTAAGTCGTGCAGGCCAGCTCTACGAAGCATATGAACTTATCAAGAACCTTCCAACGGAAGCTGATGCAGTGACCTGGAATGCTCTGCTTGGTGGTTGCTTTATTCACAATGAAGTTGACTTGGGAGAAATAGCAGCAGAAAAACTCATTGAATTGGAGCCAAATAATCCTGGAAACTATGTTATGCTAGCAAACTTGTATGCTTCTGCTGGGAAGTGGCATTATCTTACTCAAACTAGACAATTAATGAAAGATATGGGAATGCAGAAGCGTCCAGGGTGCAGTTGGATAGAAGATAGAGATGGAATTCATGTGTTCGTTGCTAGTGACAAGACTCACAAAAGAATAGATGATATATATTCTATTCTGAACAATTTAACTAATTTAATTAGAATAAAGCATATGAATCATTTATAACTTCAGCAAATAGTTGTTCAATATTGATTAAGAATATGCATATACGTATTTCAGAAGATATTTATCATACCTCAACTTCCAAAGAAGACAGCTTTGACCTATCTGTCAAGAAAACTCACTTCTTGGGTATGACTATGACGCAATAATAAATGGAAGCATGTTTGTATATTCTGCTCTTGCAAGACGGTTTATAGTACACCGAGTATGTTGACAAACAAACTCTTGATGTTCTGCTGATCCACTAATTCGGGCATCCAACATACTTGAAATTTAATATCTTTTTTAATTTTTATCGAAAAAATATATAGTTTTAAATTATAGCAATGTATTCACCTAATCAACTATAGGAACTTTAGTGGCTTTTTATACAGACATAATAACATTAATTTATAAAATTCATCATATAAAGAGTTACGATCTTCACAAAGTTCCAAATTTTAAAAATAGGTTACAAGTTGAATAAATATACAATTTTATAGACAAGGAATAAAGATACGACATTAAGACCATCCTGTACGACAAATCTTACATCACTTCTACTCACACCACCAGGTAATAATGAAATTAAAAAAACAATGACAAATTTTAGATAGGTAAAGATACGACATTAAGACCATCCTGTACGTCTTAAAAGCATGAAAGAACTGAGCAAACACATGACTGGAACGAATGGATTAAGGAGAATCCTAAATGAATGCTACCAGTTCTCCTTTACAATTTTTGATTTTTCAAGTATGAATTTTCCTTCCTTGTACTTCTGTGATGCTTCATAAGCTCTTTCATATTTCCAACCCAACACTTCACGGCAGTCACCACAATAAACATCAGCAACGGTGTGGAGGCCAGTCATGAGGTGCCTGTCTTCTTTTGGCCCTACCACAATATTCATTGCATGGGAGAACAGAAAACCTCGGCCATATCTTCCCTGTTCATAAAAATTAGTATGAAAAGAATGCCAGACGAGGATCTGGGAAAACTTATAATAGAATTAAACACAAGTTTCATCAACCAAAATCCCATTGTCAAAGTATACAAAAAGCCAGGAATCACGGGTATGCTACGAGATACAGATACGATAAGGCATGCACAGGAATACAACAAATTTTACAAATTGTAGGACACATCAAAGTTTTAGTATAATATAAAATTAATCTAAAGCTAATGTAAAATAAAAATTTTAAATCACGAGAATTCATGTTTTAAAAATATTATAAGTCGTTATAAACAAAATAAAATACATAAAAATTATCTAATTATTGTGGTATTCTAACCAGTAATTATAAAGTGTTTAAAACATCCATGCAGAACCACTGAGGTTGGCCTGGTAAGAAAGGAGTCGGAATAATATGTATGAGAACATAGGTTCTAACCTCTGTAAGATCATTATACACAGAAAAAGTATCCATGTAGTATCTGACATTGATACATTTGACATGTTTGTAATACAGCACGATCACTATTTAGAAGTGTGCATGCTTACATATAATAAACTATAAAGTCTAAATACCAAAACACTTTTCAAAGAAAATGTTTTCCCACCAAAATCTTAAATTACTTGACCTAATTCCATCATCGCAACATAATAACCGTGACTGTGTCCACCATTTTTATGCTGAAAATTGATGGTAAATACATGACTTCAGTATCCACAATCTGAATTGCCACAACCACCACTAGTTTCACTCACACTAGCAACATAAACAATCCAGTATCAATGAAATTCACTACTTGCTAGAACTAGGCAATTTCATCTATTATTCCAAGCAATCATTACATTAAAGTTGGATACATAATAAATTCATCAATACTGTTATATAGTATCGAACTAATATAAAGAAAAAAAAAGAGAAGTCCAATTTTCAACCATAAGATCAAAACCAAAGAGTTGTTTATTTCACAAATTTGAACACGTGATCTGCATTCCTTAATTAAGCACTCGTTCTATAAGTTCTTAGTACATGATAGATTATACTGTAAAGTTAACCAGAAAACTTATTCTTATAAGCTAAAAAGAGCTTATTTTTTAAATTTCACCAAACTTGTTAAAATAAGTTTAAAAATAACTAATAAGAGTCTTCATAAACAGAGATAAGCTCCCTATAAATTCTTCCAAAAACCTCTGAGAAATGTACATGCTTGGGCTTTTGGATCCAGTCAAATTCATGACTTAAAAAACGAACTTACCCTGCATTCCTTCATTTACAGAACAGTCAGAACTTCAACACTATCCCCCGATCCCATTTAAAACAAAACAAGAAAAGAAAACTCCTAGAATTTTCAT
The DNA here is from genome assembly GCF_004193775.1 of Glycine soja. Classification (NCBI taxonomy): domain Eukaryota; kingdom Viridiplantae; phylum Streptophyta; class Magnoliopsida; order Fabales; family Fabaceae; genus Glycine; species Glycine soja. The sequence goes on along the minus strand of NC_041015.1, from coordinate 49,772,278 downwards.
CCAAGCCTTCTTAAGATAAAGAAAAATTATAATCGTCTATCAACTGTCTCTTCTATCTCATTTCTGCCATATTTTATTCTCATCTTTTTATTGCTTTTCTATCATATCACTTATTCACATCAATCACTTTGTCTCCCTACCATTGTAGTTAAATGGCAGAACCATGTCCACCATAGCAGAATGGCATGGCAGATTTTTTGCCAACTTCCATAGGCAATGTGAAGGGAGGCCTGCTATAGTCGCAATGGTGTGCTAATAGAGCAGAATTTTGACCTTCTGCCATTGATAACACCGCACCTTACTTTTTCTCTTCTTTTCGCCTCAATCCACCTTGTGTTTGTTGGGTAATCAACGCTCCAACAAATAAAATTACCCACACATCCATTTAATTAAAGTTCATCTAGTAAAATACAATCTTCCACTTTGCATTTAAGTCACCTAAACCTTAATGATAAAAAATCAATTCTCAATATGCATGCACCTTATCTTTTGACTTGAAACTCTACAATTCTTCCCCTCAAGGAAAAAGAGAAATATCCTTCATTCAATTTGAAAGTGAACAAACTCTCCCTCCAATGGAAGTATCTCCCAACACTTTCACAAGATTAGAAAACTTCAATTTCTTCTTCACTTTGCTATCATGGTTTCTCTTCAAGGCTTGACCATTCAAATAGTAAAGGTTACCTTTATTTTTCTGTCATCGTAATTCCAAGTGTCCTAACTTGAAATGACTGAATTCCCCATCGATTTTCAAAGTATCAAACATATCTCGATCTCTGCAAATGTGCTTTGAGACAGCAGAATCCATCATCCATTTTGTTTTAGCAACCTCATCATTTGTTGCCAAAAACACATCATCTTCATCTTCCACACTTTTTACTACATTAGTTTGGGAGTTGGCGTCATCTTTGTTCATATCTCTTAATTTTTTCAAATCCTCCTTCATTTGTTTACACCTCACTTGCACATGATCATTCTCACCACAATAATAACATTGAATGTTACTCATATCTCATTGTGGATGCAATTGCGATTTTGATCTTCCTCTTGGATCATCATGTCTCCTTGAATGATTCCTCCCTCGCTCAGACTCCACCACAGCTATTGCATTGTGTTCATCATCAACATTTTCAGTTCTCATCATTCACTCATTTTCTTTAAGAGCGACAGTCACATCATCCAAATTCAAAGTTGATCTTCCCACAAGCAACGTTTGAACCAAAGCTTTGAATGACCTTGATAGTGAGACCAACAATAACAGCGCCTGCTCTCATCAAAGAGTTTATCATCTGCATTCAATAGTTGACTTACTAGTTGATTGAACTTGTTAATGTGGTCATGTAGATCTCCTCTCATCTCCATTTTGAATTGATACAACTCCATCTTCAAACATAGGCGATTGGTTAGCAACTTTGACACATAAATATTTTCAAGCTTCTCCCACAAGGCTTTTGGTGTTGTCTCCTTCAACACGTTATGTTTTATCTCGGGAGAAAGGGCTAACCGAATTGTGTTCACAGCTCTCCTTTGGCTCTTAGTCCACTCAGTTTCATTTATAGAAGCCGGCCTTTCATCTTCTAACGCTTGATCAAGACCTTGCGGCACCAAAAGGTCTTGAATAGTATTCTGTCAAATCATAAAATTTATTTTTTCGTCAAACAACGGTATCTCGAACCTTTGTGTGCTCCCATCCATAGCTTTGATATCACTGTTGGATAATCAATGCTTCCACAAACAAAATTATCCACACCCACCAAGGATTGTGAGAACACACATAAAGATTGCACCACATGAAAAATAATAAATATGGTTCGGCACCTCTTGCATACGTCCACAAAACCGTCTCAAAAAGTATTTCACTGTCATAAAAATGATTACAAGATTGTAACTCACCCCAAATAGTGTATCACTCTATAAACCCGAGTACCCCATCCAACGATTACAAGGAATGATAACACTTTCATACAAATACACTTTTCTGTCAACAAAGTGACTTTGTTTCAGAATCTCTTTTCTCACCACTCTATCTTCATGTGTGTTGTATTTCTCCATTAATTTTTTTCTCTATTTACAGTGAAGATTGTCATATACTATAATAAATAAGTCACATATTATAATAAATAAGTTTTTTTGAAAGTTGAAACTAAAATATCTTCCAATGCATTCATTCAACTAAGATTCATCTTGTAAAATACAATCTTTTACTTTCCATTTTAGTTACTTAAATCTTAGTAATAAAAAATTAATTATTAATATGCATGCATCTTATCTTTTGACTTAAAACTTTACAATTGTGTTAGGGTGACTGATTAAGAGAAATCTAAAGAAAGACACTATGATCATGATCTTACATGTGTAGCATCAAATCCAGCCACCAGTTTACCTCCTTTAAATGAAAAGCAAAATAAAACAAAGCACAATACAAGAGGAGATTTTTCAAGTACCGTTTTATTAGCACTGATAGCAAACTACCCAGAAGAGAAAACATCCGTAATATTCATATCTTCTAAATATGATACACAAGAATAAGTAACATTCTCATAAAATGTCCGCAAACTTATAAACCCAAAATACATTTTTTTAAGAAAAAAAAAAAGATACCGACCTGAAAGGTTTTAGCAATTATATCATCGTGAAGGGAGACTTGGTTTCTACAATTACAACAGCAGTACAAGCGAGGCCCTACAATTTCCGCCATTAATTTGTCAACAATTGCACACTAAACACCTCGCTGCTCTGAAATGAAAAAGGAAAAAAAAAAAACAATAAAAAGCTAAAATCTCAGTTAGTCTAGAGTGCGAACAGCACACAAGAGGTTTAGATCTGCAACACCAAAAGAAACAAAGTGGGGCGTTAGTGGGAAAGCAACGAGATTTCTTTACCTGCAACCAACAAACGATGACCCAAAACAAAGATTCGCAACAATAAATTAAGGTAAAAGAAAAAGAAATGTTCGGCGCACAAGTGTATGCATAATATAATAATATTCTGAATAAAGAAGAATAAAATAAAAATACAAAACCAATTTCATTCATCAAGTTCACTGTCGCATCGATTTGACGGGGTGAAATCAAATAGGTAAAAAAAAAACAAGAATGAAACTGTTTAGCCGTACTTGCCAATCAACTGAACGCAAATTAGACGGTACAATATGCTTTTTCTTAAAGAAAATATGAATCTTCATTATACATGTAACCGAATATAAAAGATTTATTTTATATTTAAATTATGTTAAAATAGATAAGATAATTAAATACTAACCTTTGTTATTAATTTTTTTGACAAGTGGAACAAAGATTATAAAAACTTAAAATATTTTGGTGCTAGACAAACCGGTAAAAAGAGAAATAAACGTGTATATCCCAATGTGTAGTCTAAGGTCCATACCACACACGTGGGAGCCCTCTTTATCTAAGAAGAACTCAGTCTTGTTCTTATCTAATAGTTATTTAAAATTTTAAAATAATTTTTTTTATTTGCTAGGCATATTTAAAAATTGAAGTAAAATTTGACACCAAACGTAATTGTGAAGTCCTCCACATTTCTCAACAACTTGCTAATGAAATGATCACCACAGATCCATTTTTGTTCCTTATCAAAACATTTCAATTATATTTATATTATATACATTTTCAGTGCTATCAAAAAACATAATAATATTTCACTTAAAAAATCAATTAATCAGTTGATCATAATAAATTCTTTAATTTAATTAATCATCAAATATCAAATTAATTTTTTAAACAGATGTTAAAACATTCTAGTAACACTTTCCAACGTTCAAATAATATGAAGTAATATTTATTACTTACAAAAACTAAATAGAAAAAAATAATATAATATTTTCTTTCATCATTTGAAACTCTGAATTAACTCTAGAGTATGATATTTATGTCAAATTCAAATAAGTTAATAAATGTATTTAGGGAATGACATAAGAAAACTCATTTCTTTATTCATTCAATTGCCTTGATTAAGGTCTTAATTTTATTATAGAATTCAAAACTCATGACTGAGAGTTGATGAATTCCACCTTGATTAGTCATTAACTCTACAAACATTTAGTTATATCCGATGTTTATTCAACTAGTGCTCTAAAGCATTAGCTGTCCGAAATCAAAATATAACAAACGACATGTTAATTATCTTAGGTCAAAGAAAATAATTTTATGCTTCTTCACGAGAATTTCTTATTGACAATTTACGGTAACATTATCCATTAAGAAATTTCAATTGAGTCAGTTCAATGATCACATCCCTATGCACATCACCTATATATGTAAATTAACAAATGAGATATATTAATATTCATAATAATCCTATGATCAAGAAAAATTTAAATTAAAATTATAAGAGATTTGTTTCTCATTTTCATAATCTCTATTGCGGTAACAAATCTTTAATTTTAATCAAGGACCTTATCCAGTCAACTATTTTTACTAAAGATTGTAAACATGATAAAGAAATAACAATACTTTATTATTGGAATTAAAATTGATTACATGATGTATTGGATCTAAGCCATACACAATTATTCCCAACATTTTCTCTCTCAATTTGAGTAATTTTTGTTTGAGCAAACTATACTCACCCCCACCATTTACTACTTATTACACGGGGCCCCCCTTTAAAATTACCCCTATAGTAAATCCCATAACTTTTGAAACTTCGTTACAAGGGCACTTCCTTTTCCATCATAGTTTGGGTTTTGTTAATGAAAATTCATCATATGCATTGCACATGTTGCTTTAATGTAATTTAAGGATAATTTTGTTCTTTTCTTTCTCACACCATCTCTTAAAAGTCAAAAAGTTGAAGACGCTAAAGGCAGATCGGTTGTGGCTTGTGAGTAAGCATTTCAAGTTGAAGCTCATGTGCAAGCATCTCCATCGTGGATAAGCATCTCCATGTGAGTTAATTTTTAATGTTGTGTTTTTAATTATTTTTTTCATGTGCATTTAATTATTTTTCATGTTGTGCGTTTATTATGTCTTCATGTGTGTTTCTTTGTTGAGTTAATTTTTTCCATGTGGTGTTGTTAGGTTTACTAGGTGTTGTTGGGTTGTGATGTTGTGCTATCTTTCCCAATTGAAGAAGTGTACTTTTTTTATGAAGAGACTTTTACTATTGTTTGTTGCTTTGAAGGTGTTTGGAAAAATGTCTCAATTAAGGGTTGAATCTTCTGCCAGTGTTAGTTGGAGTGCAATTAGGGTCAAACACCAAAAAAAATATTGTCTATGTTGATCTCTAATGGAAATTAAATGTAGCGGAACCAACACCTATCCAAATCGCTTATTAAATATGGAAGATGAGTTAATTGTAAGGCATGGAAGATGAGTTTGATAAGTTTATCATGGAGATGGAAGGCTTGAAGATGGTGATGGAAGGCAAGAAGACAGAAAACAAAAGACATAAAGTAGGAATATGCAAGAATGCACACAAAGTTGTTAGTATTTAGAAGGAAATTGTGAACGTCAAAAACAAAATAGTATTTGTAGGCCACATGTGAATGTCGCATCAGATTAGTAGGCCATGTGGCCATCTGATTACCCATGTGGTTGTCACATCATTATTTAACAATAAAATTTAACAGCAAAGACTAAAAACATAAACAAAGAAAAGTATAAGGAATAGGACCAATCAAAATTTTGTTTAGAGACTAAAAGACAAAAATCATCAAAAGATAAAGGGCCAAAAACATATTTTGTCCTAGAATAAATTATGCTTTTCTTCTATGAGAAATTAAAATGTTACATTATTCTTTCCTTTTATATTAAAAATTACACTTCCTCTTCTAACAAATTCAGACATGTGTCTTTTTCATATATTCTAATTTAAAAGTATATGCATTCACATAAATCCAGCAACTTTATGATATGAAAAATGTTATCGTGTGAAAATTTTAAGTTCATTCCGGTTAGCTTTGCATCAACAATATATCAAAATAATGATGATGATTTGTGCCAAGAAGGGGAATTTGTTTCTTGACTATGGATTCCTAAGTTACTCTAGAAAGCGTTTAATGTTGGTGAAAAAAGAAGAAGAAAGAAAAGGATGATTTGCATGAAAATAAAGGTTGAAAGCTATAAACGAAGGATTGTAAATGAAAACACCAAAGGAAAGCAACAATTTAAAGCAATAATAGGCATAAGGCATTAAAGATAAAATATTGAGTAAAATAGGCTTTGATTTCAAATTGATTGTCCTTTTGAAATTAAGTACAAGGCCTATTTTAGGCTAGAAACTCAAATCCTTTACTAAACCATGTTTTTCTACTTGACAAATTCCTAGAATGTGATTTGGGAGTCATTCAACTAGGCTTGGGAGTCATTCGGCTGGTTTTACACTAACTAAGCTAATTTTGGTAATTGAATTTGACTAGTAGTAGTTGAATTAGGCTAGCAACTTGGCTAACTAATGTGCATTTTGTTAATTGAGATTGATTCACCTTATGGTAACTATTGGTAACTGCTCCTAAAATCTAGACACTTTCTTCTATTTCCACTAGCCAACTGATTTGTTATTTCAAATTTTTGAAAAGATGGCAACCCTTTCCTATCTTTTAGGGGGCACTATCATTGATCAATTTTAACCATTACAAGCCATTTGAATATAATAAAATCATGGTAAATATTATCTTATCTTTATTAAATTAAATCTAACTTAATTCAACTAATTTTCTAATGTAGTCAATCACCCGAATTCTTCCATTCAGCTGCCTATTCGGCTAATACCAAATATAGTTTAATTGACCTTAGCATCATTCAATTAACTCTTAAATTAGTCAAATTTTGTCATTCATCTAACATTGTAGTTAGTTGTATTAACCTTTCAACATTGATAGAGATCTAGTAAGCATCATATTTGAAGATATTTCAAGATTTTAGCATTTTATTATCCTTGAAGATATTAGAAGATATTTGAGTATATCTGGAGATATTTGAAAATATCATAATATATTTGAAGATATCAACAAATATTTATCATTTATTATTTAAAATTAATATGGTTTGGATATGTTTTATCTTATATTTGGATTTGTTCCCTTTATTAGGATGAGGATCTTATCTTGTTAAGATTTGTTTCCTCTATTAAGATTTTATCTTATCTTTGGATTTATTTCCTTTGTTAGGACAAGAATCATATCTTATTAAGATTTGTTTTCTCTATTAGAATTTTTTTAATCTTCAAGATTAGGATTTGTTTCTATTACTTGTTTTTTTACTTCCCTATAAATAGGAAACCAGGTAATGGAAAACAACAAGAATAATTTGAATATTAATGGTCAAGTTTATTAGCATGAGTGTTTCTCCTTTGTGAAAATTTTCCTTTATTCTTTGGTTAAGAACTTTATAGTGTTGGTTCTATTGATAGGTTGTGGATATAGTTACACTTGATAGCTTTGGTTCTATCAGTAGGTCATGGTTAGGGTCAAGTTTCTCTTGTTTTGTTTGCATGATTTCAAGACATTCCTAAGTTGATTAGTATCACACATTCAACTAACCTTCCTATCCAACTATTATTGAAAATTAGTCAATTGTTCATTCAATTGAATTTTCCTTCTACTCATTTAGCTAACATTAAAATTAGTCAAATTATTCCATTAGTAATCTTAACAAATGTTGAATTGAACTTGACATCAATTATGTTGAATCCTCAATAGCTAAATTTCATCACTTGTAGAAAAATTTGGGTGTTAACAAATGTCCTTCTTGACATCAATTATGTTGAATCCTCAATAGCTAAATTTCATCACTTGTAGAAAAATTTGGGTGTTAACAAATGTCCTTCTACATCTTTTAGCTAATGACATAAAGAGGAAGCTAAAAGATGCATTGTGTTAGTCGAATCATGCTACCACCATTCTTCTTGCTACTAGTGCCTATGATTCTCAGCTAACATGGTTTTGTTTCATGTAGAAACTTAGATCTTCTAGAACTACTAGGTTTGCAAAAAAAAAAAAAAGTAGAATTATAATGCTTTAATAACATGGCTATATGCTCCCTAACTTCAATTGACTAGGTTTGGAGAAAGTGGACTTATAATGCTTTAATAACATTGTTATATACCCCTCCAACTTCAACTTTACTAGGTTTGCAGAAAGTAAACTCACAATGATAGGATAACACTGCTATATGCCCCCCCCCCCCCCCCCCCGTGCTTAAGCTAATCCAAGACACTTCAACCCATCAATATTCTTTGGTCATCATTTCCCTAAGAAACTAAGTTTCCATGACATTGTTGAATCCACATCTCCGATTTTAATTTTGACAAATCATTACATAGCAAATTGATAGGATGATGGGCATATATGATTACTAACATCTTGTTCAAGTGTTTTAGTGACATAATTATTAAGGAACAAATGTGTGCATTTTGAGGTACTCAGAAAGGTTTGCTTAGAACATTTATTAGTGAGTAATGAACTCAAAAGATTTCTTAAATCCCATCAGCATGATGAAGAAAGTTTATCTTTGAGTACTCGTTCATGACAATGTACTGAACAACCAGGTCTTGAAATAAGAAGATTACATAGAGAGCATCAAACATCAAAATGAAGCTATCACAAATTCTACATTAGAATGATGAAGAACATGCCTCTAGAGACTGAACTTCAGAATTGATTTTAGAATGCCACCTCAGGATGGTTTTCAAGGGGCAACACAAGTCTTCTATATGATGCCATAAATACTGAGGGCACATCAAAAGACTGAGGTGGACAACACTTCACTTTCCACACACTACCACACATACTGAGGAAACATCAAAAAGTGAATGCTAACTACATTAGAAGATCCAAACTTGATGAAAACTAAATCTATCCATGAAAAGCTTTGATGAGAAGCATCAGAATAGAAGACTGAAGATACTACACGGTCTGACCTTGGACACACTAGGAATTGAACCTTCACTTGGTGTATATGAAGCAATCTACTTCAGATTGCTTAGAGCTGTGAAGTGTTAAGCTTGATGAAGTTGTGCTATGTTAGAAAGGTACATTAGTTTAAATTTCATAAACAAAATCTATCAAGTATGGATTCTTTCTTAGTAAACATCAGAATGGCTATTCTAATAATACTACATAATGCTCATAAGAAAGGTTCCTCAGACTGGAAACCTTAGAATTCAAATAGCTTGGAGTTGTGAAGTGTAAAGTTTGATGAAGCTGTGCTATGTTAGAAAGGTATATTAGTTTAAACTTCATCAACAAAATCTATCAAGTATGGATTCTTTCTTAGTAAACATCAGAATGACTATTCTAATATTACTACATAATGCTCACCAGAAAGGTTCCTCAAACTGGAAACCTCAGAATGGTTCTGAAAGTTGTCAACTCATGACATCTATCAAGTCCACCTACTTTGTGACACCTCAAATTTCAAACTGAAAATATTGTTTGAAAACACTTTTAATTTAATTTATTTTAGAAATACACATCATTTTTTTACCGCTACATATAAATATTAAAAACATCTTCCTATGCTATTTTTTAAAAATCAAAACGCGGTAGTTATAAAATGGTAAATAGTTGCATCGAATTAAAATAAATGCAAATGTAGAGTAATTCAGTTTCCATACATAAATAAAATAAAACTTGTAGTGTCACAAAGAAATATACGGATACAACCCATAATAATGTGATAATAAACAAAATACATTTTTCATCCCTACTATAACAAAATACATGCATGTGGAGAAAATATCTCTCAAAATATATCAAAACAGTAAAGAAACTAAGACTAGAGCAAACCACTTATCACACTAGAAGTACAAAACTAACTAAGACGTGTCCTCGAAAGAATTGTCACTCTCCTCCTCATACGTCAGTTCCAACTGCCTCAGTAGTTCCTAGTACTCCTCCATCTCCTAGGACGATATGTCCAAATGGTCACCTCGGTCCTTTGTAACCTCCATTGGGGGTACTTGATGCATGATGTATCTGGTCTATTAGCTGGCACTACGTGGACTCGGGTATGGTAGGTGTAACGTGTAGTCCGTGTTATGGTGCATATCCACTCTCTTTGCGAGTTACATTGAGCCCGCAGATGCCTCGATGTACTCGACTTCGTCACTACCTAAATGTTGTTGGTTGTAGGGGTAAGTCCTCTTCTCCTTGAATGCCACAAACAATAGGAAATAGTAAAACAAAATTAAAACATACAATCTACATAACCACTGCGCGTGTTTATATAAACAAACAACACTTTTGCGTATTAAGAACGTAATTATTACACTTAATTCACAATAGGGCCCAATCACCACCACCAATCCTCCCAGGTCTTGATGGTCTTACAAAAATTATGTGGATGACAATCGGGAGTCATCGTTACATACGAATACATCATACAATGATCCCTTATCTCCTGACTCAAAAAGCATAGTCTTAGAGCCCGTCAGGAGTAGCAAAGTGAGGCCTGTGAGTTACCTGCGCCAAATGAGTGCAACAAATGCCAAGTAGTCACCACTCGCTAATTCCCCTAGGTTCTTCAAAACTCTCCCCCCACTACACCCTAGTGTATCTCTATCCATCATTCACTTCCTCAACGCAACCTCACCTTCTCACAGAAGGAAATAGAACTATTGGTTATTTTACTCTTTGTCCAATCCTCTTGAATCTTGCCACCACATCGCATGTGCAACCCTCATACCACATTGTCATACCCTAATTTCGTCCGGGGACCTTTGCTTGATGACATGCGACCTTTCTTTGGTCCTTGTGAGGTGCTTGGCATCCATCATTAGGCAATTTGTGAAATTCCAGGACATGCCGAAAAACCAAAAAAAGTATTGATGCACAATCCGTAAGTTTCCATGACACACCGGAAATCAAATGGAAGCATCGTTGCATAATTAAGTGAGGTTTCGTAACATTCCGTAAGTCAAAAGGGGGATGATTATGTAATCCGCAAGGTTTCGTAACATTACGGAAAGAAAACAAGTATCGTTACGAAATTCGTAAGTTTCCGTAACTTTACGAAAAAAGAATCACCAAAAAAACAGCAGAGGGGGGTGTACTTAGTAAAAATGGGGGTGCAAATAGCACCCAGGCCCACTTGGGCCCTCCAGAATATTCCTCCAGAAGGTTGTTGCTTCTGGAGGAAGCAACCTGGCTCGCCTGGGCGAGCTGGGCGGCAACCACCTCCCCTATTTTGCTATAAATAGGGGAGGAAGTGAAGAAGAAAAGGGTTCAGCCCCTTAGGCACTTTTCTCTCTTTCGAATTTGCTTGGAAAAATTGTTTCCGTGAAGAAAATCTAAGCCGAGGCGCTTCCGAAACGTTTCCGTAACGTTTTCCGTGAAGAATTTCGCAAAGGTTTCAACCGTTCTTCAACATTCTTCATTCGTTCTTCATCGTTCTTCGATCTTCAATGGGTAAGTACCTCGAACCAAGCTTTTCGATTCATTCTATGTACCCGTAGTGGTCCACATTGTGTTTCGCGTATTTTTATTCTCGTTTTGTTTACTTTTTATACCCCCTGTTGACGTGCTTAAGCCATTTTACTTAAGTAATTTCTCGCTTAACTTAAAAATAAAATAAATTTCCACCGAACGTTTGAATTGTATTATCCATTAACTTCGGTTAAAATGAATTGCGACCGTTCGGTCGTGCCGTAACCACGTTGGAAATCCAAAAGAGGTAAAAAAAATAATATAATAATAAAAAAAATACCTTTTAATAAAATAAAGCGAAAAATCAATTGGACGTTTTCTCTTTGGGATTTCTCATTCTTAATCGAATTGACTAATAACTAAAGTGAAACTAAGGCTAAAATCAACTCGCCTAGTCAAGCTCGTCCACAAAAATAGGTTTTTGAAGTTTTTCATTTCAATTTCTTACTAAGTAAAATGGATCATTTTTAAGGTCCAACGCCTTAAAATGATCACCACTAAAGTAAAAAGAATCACTTGATGAGAAAGAACTACGTAGGTCTGATTTTCTCATCTCAAATTGAGGAATACGTAGGAGCAAAGGGAAACACCCTTGTCGGCCACAAAAAAGGAAAAATATAAAAAGGATATAAGGACATAAAAGGGAACGTAAAAATCAAAGTCACGTTTGCACATTCGATTAAAGGCTGCCGTCCCTTGGGACGGACGTGTGGGGTGCTAATACCTTCCCCGTGCGTAAATACAACTCCCGAACCTTTCACTTAAAAAATTCGTAGATCACGTCTTTTCCGGTTTTTCCGACGTTTTCCTCAAATAAACGTTGGTGGCGACTCCGCGCGTATTCCTTTCGTGGAACACGCATCCCGCGAGTCACGCGTCGCCCTCCCGCCGAAGGGTAGGTTGCGACAGTTGGCGACTCCGCTGGGGACTGTTTTTAGAGAGTTAGGCCATTTAATTTTGTGCAATGTTTTACCGTGACTTACCCCTTTGTTGGTTTCCTTTCATTATGTTCTTGTGTATATAAACTCTTTGTTGCTTTTAGTGCGTTTTAAATGTATGCATGAAGTAAATATTTATTCATTTGATGCACACAAACACCAACACTATTTGCACACATTGTGAGTGAAAAAAGGGCCCTATACCCGGGTTCATGGGAGCATAAGGAGTGGAGGTGAATCTGTGATCATGCTAGGTCTCCGACTTGCTTGATTACAGTGAACCCTCATCTAGAGCTTTTCTCTTTGAAAACCTATTGTTGCTAGTAGTCCCTACTGCTACAATATGTTCTTCAAAAGGGGATGATACCTCTAGAAACCATCAAGAGAGATATAACTACCTTGGGGATTATTGCTAAAAGCCTAGTTAGTTCTCTCCCTTATAGGTCCCTTAAGTAGGGGCACGAAGCAAACACGCTGCGTGCCATTTTTCACACTGCCATGCATGAGTATCATATACCCTTTTGCTTATGTTCGATAAGTATTGTCATACTGTGCACATTCCCGCATTGTGTCTTTTGCATAGGCATTGCATATGGGTTCTGTCTTGATCCCTACTGTAAACAAACCAACGGAGGGTCCGTGTCGCCTTCTTAAAAATATGCGTTGGGGCATTTCGCTACCCCTAGACGTCATATCTAAGAAGGGGACAAATTCCCCGGACCCCCCCTTTCCTAGATTGCATCTGTGTCATATGCATTCCATCATGCATTCATCCATCCCACCCATGAGATACCGGAGTTTTGATTTGCACCAGCTTTTATCTCACTTTAGTAAGCATGGGAACAAATCAAACCAGCAAGAGGTTCTACCAAGTCAAGGTCAAAAGCCTAGATACCACCAGCATCAAGGAATTAGGGCGGTTGATGGAACCCCTCCAAATGCAAACCTTCCGCAAGACTTACGGAAAGATCTTAGAGTTGACCATAGCAGAGGTGTCCATAGAAGCCATTGTATCACTTACCCAATACTACGACCGGCCTTTGAGGTGCTTCACATTCGGAGACTTCCAATTAGTACCAACCATTGAAGAATTTGAGGAAATTCTAGGATGTCCTCTCGGGGGAAGAAAACCATATCTTTCCTCCGGGTGTCTCCCCTCTTTGAGCAGAATTGCAACTGTGGTCAAGGATTCAGCAAGAGGTTTGGACCGCATAAAACAGACTCGGAACGGCATAGCGGGCCTACCACAGAAGTACCTAGAAGACAAGGCAAGGGGTATGGCCAATCAAGGAGACTGGGTCCCGTTTATGGATGTGTTAGCTTTGCTAATTTTTGGGGTCGTCCTCTTTCCAAACGTGGATGGTTTGGTAGACCTAGCAGCAATCGACGCTTTCCTTGCCTACCACCATAGCAAGGAAAGTCCGGTGGTAGCTGTCTTGGCAGATCTATTTGACACATTTGACCGAAGGTGCGAAAAGAGTAGCGCACGGATCATCTGTTGCTTACCCGCCCTCTGTGTTTGGTTGGTTTCGCACCTGTTCCAACAAGACACAAGACATCCATGTCCGCTCCTGAGCCATCGCTCGTGTACTGAAAAGGGGAGAATAGATTGGGACCAGCTTTTGGCCGGGATAGAAGGTAGAACAATCAGTTGGTTCCCCCGATGGAAGGAAGGAAAAGAAGGAGTCCTTTTCTCATGTGGAAGATACCCAAACATTTCGCTGGTAGGAACGAGGGGTTGTATTAACTACAATCCCGCGCTCGCTATAAGACAACTAGGGTACCCCATGAGGGGAGCACCGACGGAAGAAAGCATGTCTCCTTTCCTTGTGAGGGATCTCGGCGCACAAAATTCCAAGACTATACAAAGAATCCATAAGGCATGGGAAACCCCGTTAAGGAAAGATCAAGAGCTTAGAGGCATTCGTAATGGCATCATTGGTGGGTACCACGAATGGCTGAAAGTTCATATACGAGGTTTAGATTGGCTCGCCAAGTTAAAAGTTGTCAGCGAAGAGAATTTTGAAGCACCGGAAGAGGACGAAGAAGTCCAAGCTCTCAAAAGCGAGTTAGGAAAGGAAAAACTTGCCAAAGAGAAGTTCAAGTTGGCCGCTACACACGTTCGGAAGGAGTGTGCCGGGTTACGGGAAGAGAATGCAATTACCGCAAGAGCCCTTGAACAAGAGACCAAGAGGGCTCGCAAGGAAGAGTATGGCCGGAACAAATTTCGCGGAGCTCTATGGGGTAGCAATAGTGAACTCAAGTTGCGAAGGGAAGAAAGGGACCAGTCGCGAGCACATAGCATGGTTTTGAAAGAGGAGTTAGTTGCCTGTTCAAGGTCCAAAAGAAGCTTGTCTCAGCGTTTATGCGAGACGGAGACCAACATGCTAGCTATCATCGCCAAGTACCAAGAAGAGTTAGGTCTAGCCGCGGCCCACGAGCATAGGATTGCGGACGAATATGCCCAAGTATACGCGGAAAAAGAGGCTAGAGGAAGGGTGATCGACTCTTTACACCAAGAGGCAACCATGTGGATGGATCGGTTTGCATCCCGAAGAGATTCACGGGCTTCTCGGCTATTGTCAGCATATGATAGACTTAATGGCCCACATAATTAGAAATCGTTAGGAAACTTGTATGGTCTCTCAGACCTTGACTAGATATGACTTCCTTTTTGAAATAAAATGAGTTGGTCCCATGTTTCTACTCCAAAAAACTTGTGCAAATCAAATCACTCCTACGTTTCATCTCTAGCATGCATTTTCTTTCTTTACCCACTCCTCACGTTTGGTTTTTTGGGGAAAAACACCATAACTAAACGCGCCGCAAGGGATCCATATCGCACCAGATCCAAATCTAAAACGATGGGTGATCAAGAGGAGACGCAGGAACAGATGAAAGCCGACATGTCGGCTCTGAAAGAACAAATGGCCTCCATGATGGAGGCCATGTTAAGTATGAAGCAGCTCATAGAGAAGAACGCGGCCACCGCCGCCGCTGTCAGTTCGGCTGCCGAAGCAGACCCGACTCTCTTGGCAACTACGCACCATCCTCCCTCAAACATAGTAGGACGGGGAAGGGACACACTGGGGCACGATGGCAGCCCTCACCTGGGATACAACCGAGCGGCTTACCCTTATGGATTGCCGCCCAACTATTCACCACCCGTCTTGCAAGAAGATGCGGGCCACATTGCTTCTCCCGTCCATGAAAGAGAGCCTCCTCAGCAGCCCGACGAAGTCCACAAAGACCCTCAAGATTATGCTCGAAGGGATGTCGAGTTCTATCCCCCGATCCCCGAAGGGCCGGCACCAGGCACGTTGCCTCAACCCAACATCGCAGCATCACCAATAGTTTTGTCCACGGAAGGGCCGCCCCCAGCAACTGAAGAAAGGAGGAAGCTCGATCTCCTTGAGGAAAGATTGAGGGCTGTGGAAGGATTTGGGGACTATCCGTTCGCAGACATGACGGATCTTTGCTTAGTACCCGATGTTGTTATTCCCCCGAAGTTCAAAGTGCCGGACTTCGACAAGTATAAAGGGACGACTTGTCCCAAAAATCATCTCAAAATGTACTGCCGTAAGATGGGCGCCCACTCTAAAGATGAAAAGCTGTTGATACACTTCTTTTAGGATAGCTTGGCCGGAGCTGCGGTAGTGTGGTACACTAATTTGGAAGCTTCCCGTATCCGTACTTGGAAGGATCTGATTACCGCCTTCCTAAGGCAGTATCAGTACAATTCTGATATGGCTCCTGACCGTACTCAACTGCAGAATATGTTCAAGAAAGAGGGTGAAACCTTTAAAGAATATGCGCAGCGATGGAGGGATTTGGCGGCACAAGTAGCTCCTCCCATGGTTGAGAGAGAGATGATCACCATGATGGTAGACACTCTGCCAGTGTTCTACTATGAGAAGCTAGTAGGTTACATGTCGTCCAGCTTTGCGGATCTGGTGTTTGCCGGGGAAAGAATCGAGGTTGGATTGAAAAGAGGAAAGTTTGATTACGTTTCCTCCACAAACGCGAATGCCAAAAGAATCGGGGCAACAGGGGCAAAAAGGAAGGAGGGAGATGCCCATGCCGTCTCTTCAACACCCGCGTGGGTCAAAACCCAGCAAACACCTCATGGTACCCATCAGTACGCGCAACATCACCCAAGCTTCTCGGCTCATACTGGGAATACCTCTAGTTCAACACCCGTGCAACCTAAGGCACCCACCCAGAGGGAAGCTCCCCAAGTTCCAACTCCGAACACGACTCGACCGGCCGGTAATTCCAACACGACAAGGAACTTCCCTCCGAGGCCATTTCCGGAATTCACCCCACTCCCAATGACGTACGAAGATCTTCTGCCATCCCTCATCGCCAATCATTTGGCCGTGGTAACTCCCGGAAGGGTCCTCGAACCCCCTTTCCCGAAGTGGTATGACCCTAACGCAACTTGCAAGTACCATGGGGGTGTCCCGGGGCATTCCGTCGAAAAATGCTTGGCCCTTAAATACAAGGTCCAACATTTAATGGATGCTGGATGGCTGACTTTCCAAGAGGATCGGCCCAATGTGAGAACCAACCCGCTCGCCAATCATGGAGGGGGAGCAGTTAATGCAGTTGAATCCGATAGGCCGCACAGGTCTAAACCTTTAAGGGATGTGGCAACCCCTAGGAGGTTTATCTTTGAGGCCCTACAAAAAGGAGGTGTGATTCCCCATAGTGGGTGTAAGGAGGATTCCTGTCTGCTACATTCCGGCGAGATGCATGACATGGAGACGTGTTTGGAAGTAGAGGAATTGTTACAGCGGATGATAGATCAAGGTCGACTGGAAGTCGGCATTGAAGGAAAAGAAGAGCAGCATATATGCATGCAATCTACGGAGGGGAGCGGTGTTGCGAAGCCCAAACCCTTGGTGATATACTTCACTAAAAGCGCAGCTTCGCAAAAGCCCGGACACCCCTTAATAGCCAAACCTGTTCCTTTCCCGTACCAAAATAGTCACGCGGTCCCGTGGAGATATACACCTCCGGGGAAGAAGGAAGAAGAAGCCACTGACGTCAGCTCGCTGTCAGCTAAAGTAACAAATATCACGGGACTGAGTGGTGTGACCCGTAGTGGTCGTGTGTTCGCACCTCCAGACCTACCAGTCCAACCCGCCGACGTCAAGGGAAAAGGAAAAGTGGTGGAGGAACAAGATGGCGAAGCACCCCACGCTTCGAATAAAGATATTCCAGCAAAGGGGCCCCCGGAGAAAAAGGATGGTAGAAAGGAGGTGTCGCTAGAGGAAGCCAGCGAGTTCCTTCGGATAATTCAGCAGAGCGAATTCAAGGTTATCGAACAGCTCAACAAAACCTCGGCTAGGGTCTCGCTGTTGGAGTTACTTATGAGCTCCGAGCCTCATCGGGCTCTGCTAGTAAAAGTGCTGAACGAGGCTCACGTGGCCCAAGATATCTCGGTAGAAGGTTTCGGAGGGCTGGTCAACAATATCACTGCCAACAACTATCTTGCCTTCGCCGAAGAAGAAATCCCCGCCGAGGGGAGAGGGCATAATAAGGCTTTACACGTATCAGTCAAGTGTATGGACCATATCGTAGCCAAGGTGCTCATCGATAATGGTTCCAGTTTAAACGTGATGCCTAAGAGCACTTTGGAGAAGTTACCATTCAATGCTTCCCATTTAAAACCAAGTTCAATGGTGGTTCGGGCCTTCGACGGCACTCGCCGAGAGGTTAGGGGAGAGATCGATCTCCCAGTACAAATAGGCCCTCACACCTGTCAAGTCACCTTCCAAATAATGGATATTAACCCCCCCTACAGCTGCCTGTTGGGGCGCCCGTGGATCCACTCAGTGGGAGTTGTGCCTTCTACACTCCACCAAAAGCTGAAATTCGTAGTGGAGGGGCACTTGGTCATCGTGTCAGGCGAGGAAGATATCTTGGTAAGCTGCCCATCCTCCATGCCTTATGTGGAAGCCGCAGAAGAATCGTTAGAAACTGCTTTCCAGTCTTTTGAGGTGGTCAACATTTCCTCCGTGGACTCCCTCTTTGGGCAGCCTTGTCTGTCCGATGCAGCGGTAATGATGGCCCGAGTTGTGTTGGGGAACGGTTATGAACCCGGGATGGGTTTAGGCAAAAACAACGGCGGCATAACTAGCCTGATAAATACCCAAGGAAATCGTGGGAAGTATGGTTTAGGCTATAAGCCCACTCAGGCGGACATGAAAAGAAGCATCGTGGGAAGGAAGAACAGTGGTCAAAGCTCGCGTTGGAGACAAGAAAGTGAAGGAAGCCCGCCCTGCCACATAAGTAGAAGCTTTATAAGCGCGGGTCTGGGAGACAAAGGTCAAGCGTTCGCGATATGCGAGGATGATATTCCGAGTACTTTGGATTTGGTACGACCATGCCCTCCTGATTTCCAGCTGGGAAATTGGCGAGTGGAGGAACGCCCCAGCATTTACGCAACGAGCATAATGTAAACCTTTACGGTTTTAAAAGCTCTATAGTTGGGCCTAGGCTTTAGAGTTTCTCCTTTTGTTAAGGCTTTGTGTCTTTTGTTTATGAATTTATAATACAAGGATCTTTCTTCATCTGTTCCTGGTCTCTACCCATTCTCATTCATTTGCATGTTTACTTCTTTTTCTGAAACGGCAGATCCGATGACGAGTCCCCCGAAGGTACTAATACCTGGGACCCGCCTATCGACTTCGAGCGAGAAATGAATCAAACGGAAGATGAAGGAAATGAGGATGTGGGACTTCCCCCAGAACTAGAAAGAATGGTCGCCCATGAGGACCAAGAAACGGGGCCTCATCAAGAAGAAACAGAGCTAGTAGACTTAGGAATTGGCAGTGGAAAGAGGGAAGTAAAGATAGGTACAGGTATTACCGCACCTATCCGTGAAGAATTAATAATCCTGCTAAAAGACTACCAAGACATCTTTGCTTGGTCATACCAAGATATGCCCGGTTTGAGTTCTGACATTGTACAGCACCGATTACCTCTAAATCCCGAGTGTTCCCCGGTAAAACAGAAACTGAGGAGGATGAAGCCCGAAACATCCTTGAAGATAAAAGAAGAAGTGAAGAAGCAATTTGACGCTGGATTTTTGGCCGTCGCTCGGTATCTAGAATGGGTTGCCAACATCGTACCAGTTCCTAAAAAAGATGGGAAAGTACGAATGTGTGTAGATTATCGGGACCTGAATCGGGCCAGTCCCAAGGACAATTTTCCTTTACCACACATCGATATCCTCGTAGATAACACGGCCAATTTCGCTTTATTTTCCTTCATGGACGGTTTCTCTGGTTACAATCAGATAAAGATGGCGCCCGAGGATATGGAAAAGACTACTTTCGTCACCCTGTGGGGAACGTTCTGTTACAAGGTGATGTCCTTTGGACTCAAGAATGCCGGGGCAACTTATCAACGGGCCATGGTAGCTTTGTTCCATGATATGATGCATCAAGAGATCGAGGTCTACGTGGACGACATAATTGCTAAATCTAAATCCGAGGAAGAACACCTTGTCAACCTGCGGAAATTGTTCGAAAGGCTTAAGAAATATCAATTAAGGTTGAACCCCGCTAAGTGTACCTTCGGGGTCAAATCAGGGAAATTGCTTGGTTTCATTGTAAGCCAGAAAGGGATAGAGGTAGATCCCGAAAAAGTGAAGGCTATCCTTGAGATGCCAGAACCCCGTACAGAGAGGCAAGTCCGAGGTTTCCTGGGGCGCTTAAATTATATTGCCAGATTCATATCGCAGCTCACCGCCATTTGTGAGCCGTTGTTTAAACTCTTGCGCAAAAACCAAACTGATCGGTGGAATGAGGATTGCCAAGAGGCTTTTGGAAGGATCAAAAAGTGCCTAATGAATCCTCCCGTGCTTATGCCACCAGTACCTGGAAGGCCTCTCATTTTGTACATGACAATCTTGGACGAGTCAATGGGGTGTATGCTGGGGCAACATGACGAATCCGGGAAGAAAGAGCGCGCTGTTTACTACCTAAGTAAGAAGTTCACGACCTGTGAGATGAATTACTCCTTGCTCGAAAGAACGTGTTGTTCTTTAGTATGGGCATCCCATCGCCTAAGGCAGTACATGCTGAGCCATACTACCTGGTTGATATCCAAAATGGACCCGGTTAAGTACATCTTTGAAAAGCCAGCTCTCACAGGACGAATCGCCCGGTGGCAAGTCTTGCTATCTGAGTTTGATATAGTCTACGTCACCCAAAAGGCGATAAAAGGAAGCGCTTTGGCAGATTATTTGGCTCAACAGCCTCTTAACGACTACCAGCCCATGCATCCGGAATTCCCGGATGAGGACATCATGGCCTTGTTCGAGGAAAAGTTGGACGAAGATCGGGACAAATGGACTGTATGGTTTGACGGAGCGTCAAACATTCTAGGTCATGGCGTTGGGGCAGTGTTGGTCTCTCCGGACAATCAATGTGTACCTTTCACAGCCAGGCTAGGATTCGACTGCACCAACAACATGGCCGAATATGAAGCATGTGCCCTAGCCGTCCAGGCAGCAATTGACTCCAATGTCAAACTACTCAAGGTGTACGGCGACTCAGCGTTGGTAATCCATCAGCTGAGAGGGGAATGGGAAACTAGAGATCCCAAGCTGATACCCTACAAAGCCTATATCAAGGAATTGGCTAAGACTTTCGATGAGATCTCCTTCCATCATGTTCCCCGCGAGGAAAATCAAATGGCGGATGCACTTGCTACGTTGTTGTCTATGTTCCAGCTAACACCGCACGGGGATCTACCCTACATTGAATTTTGGTGTCGTGGCAAACCCGCACATTGTTGCCAAGTGGAAGAGGAACGGGACGGAAAGCCTTGATATTTCGACATCAAGCGATATGTCGTAAGCAAAGAATACCCGCCAGAGATTGCCGACAACGATAAAAGGACATTGAGGAGGTTGGCAGCCGGTTTCTTCATGAGCGGAAGCATACTGTATAAAAGAAATCATGACATGACACTCCTGCGGTGTGTGGATGCCAAGGAGGCAAATCACATGATCGAAGAAGTCCATGAGGGCTCGTTTGGAACGCACGCCAACGGACATGCTATGGCCAGGAAGATCCTAAGAGCAGGTTATTACTGGCTTACCATGGAAAGTGATTGTTGTGTCCATGTGAGGAAATGCCACAAATGTCAAGCATTCTCAGATAATGTCAATGCCCCACCACACCCTCTGAATGTCATGTCCGCCCCTTGGCCTTTCTCCATGTGGGGAATAGATGTCATCGGGGCCATCGAGCCCAAGGCCTTGAATGGTCATCGCTTCATCCTCGTAGCGATAGATTATTTCACCAAGTGGGTCGAGGCGGCTTCATATACCAATGTCACGAGGAATGTGGTGGTCAGGTTCATTAAGAAAGAGATCATCTGCCGATATGGTTTGCCAAGGAAGATTATCACGGACAACGGCACCAACCTGAATAATAAGATGATGGCGGAAATGTGCGAGGAGTTTAAAATCCAGCATCACAATTCCACGCCCTACCGGCCAAAGATGAATGGAGCCGTGGAAGCGGCCAATAAGAATATCAAAAAGATTATCCAAAAGATGACCGTGTCATACAAGGATTGGCACGAGATGCTCCCCTTCGCGTTGCACGGTTACCGGACTTCAGTGCGAACGTCAACTGGGGCAACGCCGTTCTCATTGGTATATGGGATGGAGGCTGTGTTACCGTTTGAGGTAGAAGTCCCGTCATTAAGGATCTTGGCAGAATCCGGATTAAAGGAATCAGAGTGGGCTCAAACACGCTATGATCAGCTCAACCTCATTGAGGGTAAGCGCTTAACGGCCATGAGTCATGGGCGCTTATACCAGCAAAGAATGAAGAGTGCATTCGACAAGAAAGTACGCTTACGCAAGTTCCATGAGGGAGACCTTGTGCTAAAGAAAATGTCCCATGCTGTCAAGGACCATCGAGGGAAATGGGCCCCGAACTACGAAGGGCCTTTTGTTGTGAAGAGGGCTTTTTCCGGAGGAGCCCTGGTGCTTACCAACATGGATGGCGAAGAGCTACCTTCACCCGTGAACTCTGATGTCGTCAAACAATATTATGCTTAGAAGCTGGGGCAATTAAGGATGTCGCTGCATGTTCTTTATCCTTATGCGTTTTCTGGATTTCCCCCAGGGATTTCCTGTCTGTTGTATCTCTCGTTACAATCTTTCAAAGAAATGAACGTGGATTCGAGGCTTTTAGTCCTCACGTTAGTTTCACACCTTGCGTTAATCTGTGATCACCTGAGCCCTTCCGCTCAGTTCATGGGATCCCCCAAGCGCTTAATTAGAATTGAACCTGAACCAACTTTCCCTAAATTTGCTGCGTTTGAAAACATTCATGCATACGCATACGCATACGCATGTATATTGTTGTGGTAAAACAGGGGCAGGATCACCTTGGGCTACCTTCTGAGGTAGAGACAAAACGTGAGCGGCAGAAACCAATCAAGGTAGGGTAATGACGCGGTCAAGATTGGCCATACCTGGTTGTTTATTACTTGCAGGTACTTAAGGACGGATGCAAGTGGGGATGGGGTCACGACCGACCGATCGTTGCCCCTTCTTTGTGCGAAACAAGCAGAGAATGTCGCTGCAAGGCAGCCCCGTATCCTTTGTATTTTGCAGCTTTCTTTTACTATTTGTTTGTTTTAAAAAGTAAAAAAATAAGTAATCAACGCCTAATTCTAACCTAAGTAAGTTCAAGTTAGGCAAGATGCTAATCCATGAGAAGGGAGGGGACATGGTTAATGTTCCCCTCAAAAAAAAAAAATGTGCAGGTTAGCTCGCCTGGGCGAGCTGGGCTCGCCTGGGCGAGCCACCCCTGCACCAAATTATAAGAATGACGAAAGGGGGGGCGTTTTTGCATTCAAAAACTTCTTTTCCCCCTTTCAAAAGCTATACCCACGGGATTGACGAGTTTGCAGCCCTAGGGTCATCCTTTTCCGCATTTTTTGATTCCGTTTTGCGCTTTTGTTCATCACCAACAAGTAAGTGTTCCATCCCTAAGCTTTCTAGCTTTTCATTGGTGTATTTTGATCTCCTTTTGGTGCTCTAAATTGTGGGAGTATGCTCAAATATATAGGGCAATTTTGGTTTGTTTTCTTGCTTGATTAGGTTGAATTAGGGGTGTGTATGGGATGGCCCTAGGCCTATAATGCATTTTGGAACAATGGGACATGCCACATTGTCCCCGTTCTCTTGCTATTGACGCCTAAACGCGCGCCCACCAAGTGTTCGGTGAAATGCCTCAATGGCATTAGCGAGTGACTTTTGTAAGGAAACAACCCATGGGGCATTTTGGTTTGTACACATTTTCTTTTTTTTTGAATATGTATTCATTCCTGAAAAAGGCTAGAGTAATTGCCCCGCATATATCCTAGGCCTAGGAACTAAAATTTTATGCAAAAAGAACACAAGAGGAGGTGCATATTGGGTAAAGTTACCCTTTTTGGCCAGCAATCAGCTATGGGCCATGCTACAATAATTTCCCTACGCCTAGATGTTTAGGAATTTTGCTCGTCATGAATGTGTTGGTTTAGAATAGGTAGCAAAATACCTTTGGCAATTTACACTTTGGGTATGATAGCAAAATACTTGGATGTATGTACATATAATTTTTGGTAGTCAAAATGTCTCACAAAAAAATATATATAAATATGTTGCATGTTATGTAAAGAAAATACATTACAAAAAGAATATATACCTTTTAATACAATTTTAGTCAGCAAAGGAAAATATACTTGAATTTGCATGCGGCTTTAGGTAGCAAAAACTTGAAAAGAGCATGAAATGTAGCACTTTATTGTGTAGATAGTCAATATTCATCATGAAGTTTGTGTATGTATAGGTATTAGAAATACCAAGATGTGCACATGTGCAATTTTTGGTACCCCAAAATGCTTTGAGTATGCATGTATGTAAATTTAGCCAAGGAGATGTGTGTGATGTAAGTAACAAATACACCTTGGAAGTACATGTAAATAATCTAGGTAACGAAGCTGCCTTGATTGTATATGGGTGCATTTTTCTTAGTTAAAAGAATGTCTTGTGCAAGCGAACGTTCGTAAGGAAATATGCGCATAACCTTGCTCTAAATTTACATTGATGTTTATGGGAAGAGGTTGTATGCCATTTTTGTTTTAAGAGTAGTGTCCCACTGGTAAAACTAACTTTCCAAATGTTTGCCTTCGCAGGAAATGGCCCCAAGGAAGCTTGCCTCAAAGAGGTCCAGGAAGGACAAGGCAGCCGAAGGAACTAGTTCCGCTCCGGAGTATGACAGTCACCGCTTTAGGAGCGCTGTACACCAGCAGCGCTTCGAGGTCATCAAGGGATGGTCGTTTCTCCGGGAGCGACGCGTCCAGCTCAGGGACGACGAATATACTGATTTCCAGGAGGAAATAGGGCGCCGGCGGTGGGCATCACTGGTTACTCCCATGGCCAAGTTTGATCCAGAAATAGTCCTTGAGTTTTATGCCAATGCTTGGCCAACTGAGGAGGGTGTGCGTGACATGAGATCCTGGGTAAGGGGTCAGTGGATCCCGTTTGATGCCGACGCTATCGGCCAACTCCTAGGATATCCGTTGGTGTTGGAAGAGGGCCAGGAATGTGAGTATGGCCAGAGGAGGAACCGGTCTGATGGGTTCGATGAGGAGGCCATCGCCCAGCTGCTATGTATACCGGGGCAGGATTTTGCCCGGACTGCTGCAGGGAGGCGAGTGCGAATCATGCGCACCAACATGACCACCCTGACCCAGATATGGATGACGTTGCTCCTTAGCAACGTCCTGCCCACCGATCATAATTCCGACCTTCCCATGCCGAAGTGTCAGCTGGTGTACGCCATCCTGACACGGATGAGCATCCATGTGGCTCAGTTGATCGCTGATGCCATCTATATTTTTGCAGGTATGGCGCCCACTAGGCACCCTTTGGACCCAGATAAGTCCAACAGGGCCCTGGGATTCCCCGCACTGATCACAGGACTCTGCCAGTCGTTCGGAGTCCCCGTTGCACCTACCAAGGTGATTCGGCCGCCCATCACCCGGGCTTTTATTGAGAAGTACTGTACCCAGAGATAGGCTCAGGGTGATGCTCCACAGGCCGCAGGCGCGCCACCACCACCTCATCAGGCTGGCCAGGCTGGGGCATTTGACATGGAGCAGTATTTACGGCATTTGGTTCGCCAGCAGGCGGTCAACCACCGAGCACATGTACGGACCCATGATTGTCTGTACCAGATGAGCCTTAGCATGCAGAGCCAGGGCTTCGCTTCTTTTTCATGCCCTACTCCAGACCAGTTCAGGGCAGAGGTTGCATGGCCCGGAGATTGGCCCGAGGCCCAAGCAGGAGAGGCACCCCCAGAAGCTCCCGGCGATGGAGAAGAGGCCCACGAGGATGAGGAGATGGCCGATTTGCTTGACTTCTTGGGAGGGAGTGGAGATACGTGACTGGGAGATCCCCAGATTCATGTTTTCTTTCATATTTCTTTTATTCTATGTTATTGTTTTGACTTGAGAGACTAATGTTTGTTTTTGTTGTTTCGATTGTCATTTGTACAGCGCATACATTTTTGTTTAGATTGTTGCGTTAGTGTTTATATATCATTACTATTGATGATGTTTGAAATTCTGGAACCGTGTAGAGTTCTTCGTTTAGGAACATCGTCCAAAAAATATATGTGTAAAATAAACAAAAAAAAAATCATGATAAAAAATAAAAATAGAAAAGAAAAAATGAAATGAATGAAATGGAAAAGAGAACAAAAAGGAAAAGAAGAAAGCAAGTAAGGAAAAAGGTGGAAAAAGAGAAAATAAGTTGTCTAGCTAAAAACCGACATGCTTTTGAAAAGAGACGATTTCCAACTTTTCTTTGAAAAAAATTCATTCATTGATCATAACCGATTTTTGAAGAAAAAACGTGTCTACACCTGAAGGGTGAATGCTGTGAAAATTTCCCCGGACGCCCAAAATGACTTGGAGGAATGCACAAATTGATAAAAGAACATATTTTGGAAACATTGGGTTGACTAAAATAGAGGAAATGAATCCTGAGCCCTAGCATCACATGACCATAAAAATTTGACACTTGAGTGTCCACATAGGTGCATGCATGACCAGTTTTGCATAAAATTTCCAAATCATCATTTTTGCATTTGTGTCATGGAAATAATGTGGGGCATCCCTTTTTATCCTTGAACCAAACCAAACCCCGACATGTATCATGTCTAGCCATTCTACAAGCCTTGAGCCAAAATCCTAACTCACCATAAACCTTGCCCCAGGGTGAGAATGTCAATCCTTACCCTCGGAAGCGGAAAGAATAGAAGGGGAATTTCCAATCAAAGAAAGGGAAAGAAGGAAGATTTCCAATCAAAGAGAAAGCAAAAAAGGGAAAGAAGGAAGATTTCCAATAGAAGAGAAAGCAAAAAAAGAAAAGAAGGAAAATTCCCCAATCAAAGAGTGGGAGAAAGCAAAAAGAAAAGAAAGGAAATTCCCAATCAAAGAATGGGAGAAAGTAAAAAAGGAAGAAGAAGGAGGAAAGAAAGCTCCTAATCGGGGATCGAAGGAAAAACAGAAGAAATGTGCAGAGAGGTCTTTGGACCGGACGATATCTGAACAATACAGAATTGTCACCAAATGAACAAAAAAAGAAGGAAAGGAAACCACGACCTAAAATGGTCTTCTCCCTTTGATTACCAACCAAAATCCCGTGCGCTAGCGACTTTTTTTTTCTCGCCCCGCACTAAACAAAAAAAACAGAAAAAGAAAAAGCCAGAAAAATCAAAAGCCAAAAACACACAAAAGCCGAAAAAAAAAACCACCAAAAGAACCCATTCCCAAGGGAAGCCCTATTGATCCATGATCACGCATGTTATTTTTGATTTGATAGGAAATAATTTGCAAAGTCAAGTCATGACATATCTATGGTCCGGAATTAGGATGAAACACTTACCTGTGCGAGATTGATACACTTTGAGTGATTTTCTTCTATTTTTGTCGAACCCAGTGTTTCCTCTAAATGGTCATTTAGAAACGAAATGCTAACATCCAAGATCTCATTTATGGTTATGGGGGATCCCATCAACAGACTCTCCTTCCCTGGTAGGCGCATTGTTTGTCACTCAAAAAAGCATATGCTGCTCTAAACAGTTGGAATATTTGTTTCTTTGCTAAAGCATGTTTGCATTTTTTTAGTGGAGAAAACACCGAGACTTTTTCAAGTCTCACAAGTTATCTAGAACTACGTAGGTCTGAGTTCCTCATTGGAGGATACGTAGGAGCAAGAGCCTTGCTTTTGTCGGCCGCCCCATAATCTTTGTCATACTGACCCTGAGGTCATGTGACGTGCACCCTTGTATCATCCAGAGGCGGCGGGCCCGATGATACGCGGAGATACCTTACGGTTATCCGCACCCTTTTGTCATCCAGAGGCAGCGGGCCCGATGACAAGCAGAGACCAAGTTTGGTCATTCTGCACCCTTGTATCATCCAGAGGCGGCGGGCCCGATGATACGCGGAGATACCTTACGGTTATCCGCACCCTTTTGTCATCCAGAGGCAGCGGGCCCGATGACAAGCAGAGACCAAGTTTGGTCATTCTGCACCCTTGTATCATCCAGAGGTGGCGAGCCCGATGATACGCGGAGATACCTTACGGTTATCCGCACCCTTTTGTCATCCAGAGGCGGCGGGCCCGATGACAAGCAGAGACCAAATTTGGTCATTCTGCACCCTTGTATCATCCAGAGGCGGCGGGCCCGATGATACGCGGAAATACCTTACGGTTATCCGCACCCTTGTATCATCCAGAGGCGGCGGGCCCGATGATACGCGGAGATACCTTATGGTTATCCGCACCCTTTTGTCATCCAGAAGCGGCGGGCCCGATGACAAGCAGAGACCAAATTTGGTCATTCTGCACCCTTGTATCATCCAGAGGCGGTGGGCCCGATGATACGCGGAAATACCTTACGGTTATCCGCACCCTTGTGTCATCTAGAGGCGGCGGGCCCGATGATACGCGGAAATACCCGAGTGGTTATCCGTATAAATATTCTTTTGCTATCTGTAAGACAGAATGCTTGATAGCATGCAGAGGCTGACATAGTCTTCTGCACCTTTTGTTCCTCCGGGAATAACAAGTCATTTACATGCGGAAATTTCATGGTCACCCGCGACTCTCGTCAACCGAGAGGAGCGAAATTAGTGTCATACCCTAATTTTCGTCCGGGGACCTTTGCTTGATGACATGCGACCTTTCTTTGGTCCTTGTGAGGTGCTTGGCACCCATCATTAGGCAATTTGTGAAATTCTAGGAACGACAAGTCATGGTCACCCGCGACTCTCGTCAACCGAGAGGAGCGAAATTAGTGTCATACCCTAATTTTCGTCCGGGGACCTTTGCTTGATGACATGCGACCTTTCTTTGGTCCTTGTGAGGTGCTTGACACCCATCATTAGGCAATTTGTGAAATTCTGGGAACAACAAGTCATTTGCATGTGGAGATTTTATGGTCACCCGCGACTCTCGTCAAATCGAGAGGAACGAAATTAGTGTCTTATCTTTACTTCCCTTTTATCTCCAATAAAAGACAAGTAAAGAGGGGCAACTGTCATACCCTAATTTCGTCCGGGGACCTTTGCTTGATGACATGCGACCTTTCTTTGGTCCTTGTGAGGTGCTTGGCATCCATCATTAGGCAATTTGTGAAATTCCAGGACATGCCGAAAAACCAAAAAAAGTATTGATGCACAATCCGTAAGTTTCCATGACACACCGGAAATCAAATGGAAGCATCGTTGCATAATTAAGTGAGGTTTCGTAACATTCCGTAAGTCAAAAGGGGGATGATTATGTAATCCGCAAGGTTCCGTAACATTACGGAAAGAAAACAAGTATCGTTACGAAATTCGTAAGTTTCCGTAACTTTACGAAAAAAAGAATCACCAAAAAAACAGCAGAGGGGGGTGTATTTAGTAAAAATGGGGGTGCAAATAGCACCCAGGCCCACTTGGGCCCTCCAGAATATTCCTCCAGAAGGCTGTTGCTTCTGGAGGAAGCAACCTGGCTCGCCTGGGCGAGCTGGGCGGCAACCACCTCCCCTATTTTGCTATAAATAGGGGAGGAAGTGAAGAAGAAAAGGGTTCAGCCCCTTAGGCACTTTTCTCTCTTTCGAATTTGCTTGGAAAAATTGTTTCCGTGAAGAAAATCTAAGCCGAGGCGCTTCCGAAACGTTTCCGTAATGTTTTCCGTGAAGAATTTCGCAAAGGTTTCAACCGTTCTTCGACGTTCTTCATTCGTTCTTCATCGTTCTTCGATCTTCAACGGGTAAGCACCTCGAACCAAGCTTTTCGATTCATTCTATTTACCCGTAGTGGTCCACATTGTGTTTTGTGCATTTTTATTCTCGTTTTGTTTACTTTTTATACCCCCTGTTGACGTGCTTAAGCCATTTTACTTAAGTCATTTCTCGTTTAACTTAAAAATAAAATAAATTTCCACCGAACGTTTGAATTGTATTATCCATTAACTTCGGTTAAAATGAATTGCGACCGTTCGGTCGTGCCGTAACCACGTTGGAAATCCAAAAGAGGTAAAAAAAATAATATAATAATAAAAAAAAAATACCTTTTAGTAAAATAAAGCGAAAAATCAATTGGACGTTTTCTCTTTGGGATTTCTCATTCTTAATCGAATTGACTAATAACTAAAGTGAAACTAAGGCTAAAATCAACTCGCCTAGTCAAGCTCGTCCACAAAAATAGGTTTTTGAAGTTTGTCATTTCAATTTCTTACTAAGTAAAATGGATCATTTTTAAGGTCCAACGCCTTAAAATGATCACCACTAAAGTAAAAAGAATCACTTGATGAGAAAGAACTACGTAGGTCTGATTTTCTCATCTCAAATTGAGGAATACGTAGGAGCAAAGGGAAACACCCTTGTCGACCACAAAAAAGGAAAAATATAAAAAGGATATAAGGACATAAAAGGGAACGTAAAAATCAAAGTCACGTTTGCACATTCGATTAAAGGCTGCCGTCCCTTGGGACGGACGTGTGGGGTGCTAATACCTTCCCCGTGCGTAAATACAACTCCCGAACCTTTCACTTAAAAAATTCGTAGATCACGTCTTTTCCGGTTTTTCCGACGTTTTTCTCAAATAAACGTTGGTGGCGACTCCGCGCGTATTCCTTTCGTGGAACACGCATCCCGCGAGTCACGCGTCGCCCTCCCGCCGAAGGGTAGGTTGCGACACACATACATCAACAAATGCATACAAACAAGCAAACAAGAAAAAGAGACAAGGCTCACGCCTACGTACTACTCTAAGGGAACCAGTCGAGATCCCTTAAGCACTAGAAACCTCTTGTCACACAAACAAACGGACAACATAATGGTTGTAATTATAGCCATCTAAGTAAACATAACAAAAAATTTGTTACAGGTTGAACACCCCTAGACCCAAACCACAGTGTGGACAAAAAAAATGAAAATATGCAAATATATGTATATATAATTGATAATAAATTTGCATGCCACATATATAATTGTTGGAGTTCACACTTCGCCAATCTTATCATTCAATAATCATAATAATAAAATACAGACACACATTTCAGTAATTTCATCAGCTGAGAATCATCACAATTTTAGAACATGCATTAGTCATTAGATCTTGTAGGTATCTCATGAAAAAGATGATGGAACTCAATAAACCATGAGGAGGGGGGGGTGAATTGGTTTTCAAAACAAAATATACTTTAAAAAAGAGTTATAAAAAAACTTTTTGCGTGGATCGTATCATAAAATAGATATAAATCGAACGTAATCAATACTTAATCAATCCTTTCTTAAACATGATCCTTCATTAACATCTTTTCTTTTACAATCATAAAACTTGAATATTTGTGAAAAACTTGTTTAATACTCAAAAGACTTGATTAAAACCTGAATGAGTTGATTAAACCTTGAATCAGAGAAAAGGATTAGAATAAGAGAAGAATGACATGATCTTTTATACTGGTTCATCATCTATTTCTAGAGAAGCTAATCCAGTTATCTAATCCACAACCTGAATTAGGTTTTCACTATGCATCAAGAATCCTTACAAGCAATCACAACCAATCTACAATTCCCACCCCGGAAAAAGAGACTAAGGCACCCAACACTAGGGTCCTTTGTGAATATAAGCCTAAGAGAACCTTATTCTTAACCTAAACTAGAAAACCTTATTCTAGCATGTTGTAAGCAATTCACGCATAAAAACAAAGACCGTGTAAAAACCATACAAAAGAAAAACCAAGTAGGAGAGATACAACCTAACCAATCTTTCCACAAAAACCTTGCTGGATTGAGACAATGATCTTCTTCTACTCAAAAGACACAACTCACTTTCAAGAAAAGATCTTCATAACCAAACGATTAAGAAGTTGTGAGTTACTATAAAGCACTTTTCTTCTCTTCACTTATTCACTAATAAAAGCACGAAATCTTGCTCATTCTAAGGCTAAGATGTTATTTTTGAGATTTATTGAGTATTCTCTAATGATCTCATGACATATAGATGTGCACAAAAGCTAGTTATTTATAGAGAAAACAATTATAGTCATTTGTAATCGATTAAATCTATAAGGTAATCGATTATTTTAGCAAAGTAATCGATTAGATTATCTAAGTAATCGATTAAAATGTTCATCCATCATCTGGAAAACAACTCAAGAACAATGTAATCAATTAGATGACCTAAGTAATCGATTAAAGTGTTCTTGTTCACCTCTGAATACTTGAACGAGAGAGAAGTTATCGATTAGTCTAGTTGGTAATCAATTAAAGCAAAGACACCTGACTAAATCAATCATTGTCTCAAACAACAGTGTAATCGATTAAAACACTACTATAATCAATTAAATCTATACGAGACTTAACTCTTTAAGCTTCAAACAGTTTATTGTAATCGATTACTGTTAGGACTTTTGTCAAGCGTACCAATTGTCGTTGTAGGTTTCACATTTATAAAAGTGTTCGTCTCCACAAGAACTTGAGTTTACTTAATTCATTCGAATAAAGGTTATCAGTTTAATAGTTATGTACAAATTTAATTGAATGTCATTGGTTTTGGTTTGATTAACTAAAGACAACTTAAAGTAAAAGAAAAGTAAAAATAACGGATATACGGAAATAACTTAAGAAGACATAGGATTGGATTTCATCATTTGGTTATGAAAATCTTTTCTTGAAAGTGAGTTGTATCTTTTAAGTAGAAGAAAATACGGAATTTAGTGCGTCAGAAATACATAAATTACGGAAATAATAATAACGACTTGAATTAACTTTAGAAGACATAGGATTGGATTTCATCGTTCATACCCTTAGTATCTTAATAAGATTAACATGTATAAATCATTTTCTAACATTACTGATGCACACATAATTATCCCAAGTCGATTCCTCGCACTTGGAACCTAAGAACATTTACTAAATATCGATCTCTCGCATATACAGTAAATATCCTAGCATTACAATTATATTCTCGTGCTTTTTGCAATCAAAATGTTATGCTCTATTGCTTGCAACGTAACGTAGCGAGTAAAATCATTTGGTTCAAATTCTAAGATTACTTTCCAGTCTCACTTAAAATCCAATTTCATGGCACTAGTGGTCAAATAAAATCAAACATTAAGAGTAGAACGAAATTACCAATAATGAGTACAAAAGATTAATACATATATAATATCAAAAGGGATTGTCGCAACCTACCATTCGGCGGGAGGGCGACGCGTGACTCGCGGGTGCGTCTTCCAAGAAAGGAATACGCGCGGAGTCGTCACCAACGTTTATTTGAGGAAAACGTCGGAAAAACCGGAAAAGACGTGGTCTACGAATTTTAAGTGAAAGGTTCGGGAGTTGTATTTACGTATGGGGAAGGTATTAGCACCCCACACGTCCATCACAAGGGACGACAACCTTTAATCAAATGTGAAAACATGACTTCAATTTGTGTTATCTTCCCCTTTTTTACGTTCTTATGTCTTTTTATGCCTTTTATATTTTTTATCTTTTTGTGGTCGACGAGGGTGTTTCCCTTGCTCCTACGTATTCCTCAATTGTGATAAGAAAATCAGACCTACGTAGTTCTTTGTGAACCAAACGGTGGTTAATTTATTTTTATCCTTTTTTTGCAAAATATGTTTTTATTGAATGAAAGGTCATTTAAGGAGTTGGACCATTAAACAATCTTTCAATTCTTTTTGAAAGGAGAGAAAACATTAAGGCATTAGACCATTAATGATCTCTTGTTATTTTTGAAAAGAGGTAATAAAGCTACGTGTTGATTTTAGGCTTTTTTAGAAATCGACGTTTAACCAATGAAAGCGGAAAAGACCATTTTAAGGCGTTGGACCTTAAGAATGGCTTTTTTAGGTGATGACAAAGCTTGATTTATGAATTTAATTTTAGCCTTAGTTTCACTTTGGTTATTAGTCAATTTGATTAAGAAAGGAAAATCCCCAAAAAAAAAACGTCTGATTGATTTTTTTTTATTATTTTACTAAAAGATATTTTTTTTTATTATATTATTATTTTACCTCTTTTTTGGTTTTTAAACGTGGTTACAGCATGACCAAACGGTCGGATTTCATTTTAACAGAAATTAAAAGATGTAACAATACGAATGATCGGTGGAAATTTATTTTATTTTTTATTAGGCGAAAAAATGACTTAAATAAATGACTAAAGCACGTCAAAAGGGGGTATTGAAAGTAAATGGAATGAAAATAAAAGCTCGCGAAACAAGTGGGGACCACCAAGGGTACATAGAATGAATTGAAAAGTTTGATTTCGGGAACTTACCGGTTAAAGACCGAAGAACAACGAAGAACGAACGAAGAGCGACGAAGAACGGCGGAAAATCTTCGCGAAATCACCCACGGAAACGTCTTGGAAGCGTTACGGAAGCGCCTCGGCTTGGATTTTCTTCACGGAAGCAATTTTTCTCACTAATTTTAAGTGATTCTTAGATACCAGGAGGGTTGAACATTTTTGTTCTTCCCTCCTTCCCCTATTTATAGGAAAATGAGGGAGGACCTTGCCACCCAGATCGCCTAGGTGAGCTAGGTTGCTTCCTCTAGAAGGCACCGCCTTCTGGAGAACTTCCTGGAAGGCCCAAGTGGGTCTGGTTGCTATTTGCACCCCCTGTTTACTAAATACACCCCCTTGCCTTTTTTGTTGATTCTTTTTCCGTAACGTTATGGAACTTTAAGAATTACGTAACGATACTTGTTTTCTTTCCGTAATGTCATGAAACCTTACAGATTACATAATCATCCCTTCTTTGGCTTCTGGGATGTTACAGAACTTTACGGATTGCGCATTAACACTTCCTTTTGACTTTCGGCATGTCACGGAACTTCACGGATTGTGCAACAATGCTTTCTTTTGACTTCCGGCATGTCACGGAACTTCACGAATTGCCTAACGATGGGTGCCAAGTACTTCGAAGTGGTCAAACGAGGGTCGCATCCCAACAAACGGATGGTCCCTGGACGAAATTAGGGTATGCCAATTGCCCCTCTTTACTTGTCTTTTATTGGAGATAAAAGGGAAGTAAAGATAAGACACTAATTTCGTTCTAGCGAAACACCATTTGGCCAGTCAATCTGCCTGCCAGCTATCGGACTTGATTGTTTCCGGATAGTGAAAAGAGGTGCGGGATCAAATGGTTCCCGCATGCCATCGGGCCCGCCGCCTTTGGATGACAAAAGGTAAAAAGGTGCGGGACCAAATGGTTCCCGCATGTCATCGGGCCCACCACCTCTGGATGACAAAAGGTAAAAAGTGTGGGACCAAATGGTTCCCGCATGTCATCGGGCCCGCCGCCTCTGGATGACAAAAGGTAAAAAGGTGCAGGACCCAATGGTTCCCGCATGTCATCGAGCCCGCCGCCTCTGGATGACAAAAGGTAAAAAGTGCGGGACCAAATGGTTCCCGCATGTCATCGGGCCCGCCGCCTCTGGATGACAAAAAGTAAAAAGGTGCGGGACCAAATGGTTCCTGCATGTCATCGGGCTCGCCGCCTCTGGATGACAAAATGTAAAAAGTGCGGGACCAAATGGTTCCCACATGTCATTGGGCCCGCCGCCTTTGGATGACAAAAGGGCACAGAATGACCATAATTTGTCTCTGCATGCCATCGGACAAACCTGTGTCTGAATGGCGAAAAGGTGAGCGGAATGACCATAATTTGTCTCCGCGTGTCATCGGGCCCGCCGCCTCTAGATGACAAAAGGTAAAAAAGTGCAGGACCAAATGGTTCCCCGCATGTCATCGGGCCCGCCGCCTCTGGATGACAAAAGGTGAAAAAGTGCGGGGCCAAATGGTTCCCCACATGTTATCGGGCCCGCCGCCTCTGGATGACAAAAGACGTAAAAAGTGGAAATGAAAGCATTGTTGAGAAAAATGGCGAGTGTTCAAGAAAGTGAAATGATAATATAAAAGATTTCAAGGAATTATATACGGTGGAAATATTTTTTCGTCAATGATAACTGGCATTGTTCTGCCAGTATCATATATAACTGAAAATATGATTCATGATCAAGAAAGAGAGGAATTAAAAAAATTGACAAAATTCATTAACATAGTATTGATACGATGAAAAAGATTAATATAATTGAATTCTTATAGTGATTTCACTGGCTTATATATATACAATTAATAAGTAAATATTCGATTAACTATTAATTAAATATAGCTAAAGTTACTAATATATAAGAACTTCCTGCGAAGATCTTATTAGTCACAAGTATATACTCAGACCCAGTGTAACACTTACAGACCCTTCATACATTGCATAGGGTTTGTTCATCACTCATAATTTGAATTAGTAAAACCCTTAACCTTGTTAGACACCCAGACCCAAGATCTATATTTTATTAACTATATCTTTAACGGTATGTCTGTTTTAAGAAAAATATATGAATACTAATTTTTATTTTTCCGTCTTTCGATTGATCTATGGAATGATCTAACTTAACTTTTATTTTTGGTACCTGATAATCTGCAGGGGTGCTTAGTCATATATAATTCCAATAACAGATCGATTTGAGGCAAGAAAACTAATTAAAAGCTGATCTGTTGCAATGTTTTTCTGGATAGAACTTTACCATTTTATTATGCGGTTAATTAAATAGTGATAATATATGTATCCTTTGTGTATATAATATCTCATCAAGAAAGTCAACAAATTACATATAAACTATATGGTGAGATATGAAAAAAAAAAAAAAGAAGTACAAGTTACGTAGGCTTGGAAAATTGCGTATTAATTGGTGATTCATCAGATGGCATATCATATCTTCCACCATGTTAGTTGAAACACTTATGAAGTTTTGACAATTTGTGATGAGGTAGCTCTATATCTCTTCTGTCACTGTCCAGTTGATAATTTGAGTCTTAATCCCACCAAATATTCTTCAATTAGGTCTTAAAAATAATGCTTGTGTGTGCATGTCATTCGTCTTCTTAATTATGATCTGCAATTTTTCCACTTATGATGGCACCTTCTCTCTGTCTCTCTCTCTACATTGATCCCAAACTAAATGTTGAGTGTTATTATACATTATTAAATTGAAAACAAGATCACACAAAACACCTTAAAAAATAACGTATAACTTTAGTTCCCGAGGAAGTTAAATAGAATAACTTCTATAAAAAAAGTAACACAGATCAAGCCGTTCCAGTCGAAAACAAAAAAAGTGGAGTAAAATTAAACATTATTTTAGAATAATTATTTTAAACATTTTTTTCATGCCAAGTCGAGTGCTTCCTCATCCTACTACGTTCAACCTCATGCCCCACCAACATGCCTCTCTCCCATCCAAGTGCACCTCCACATTAAATTTAGTTCAACCTCTGTGAGACTCGGGAAGTGGCTTGACATTTACATGGCATGGGTGTCACCTGTTTTTTCTCTCCGGTTGCGGTGGTGGTGGTGGTGCAGGGGTGCTGGTGAAGGGCATTTGTGTCCATTTGGGTAATTTTGGAGGTGCAATAAGCAAAAATGTGGCTGCAGAAAGTGAAAGCCTCAATACTGTTTTACTAATGGTCTAAAGCTGACTAAGCGAAGTCCAACCCAATGAGCTTCTCGGATTTTGATCCGCTATAATGAAGCCCAGTGAGCTTCAAACCCACTCCATAGAAAACAATCTATAGAAAAAATAGGATAAAAAGAAAAACAAGTCCAGTCCACGTTTCCACCAAAGAAAGTTAACATGAGGCATGGTACATGAGAAAAACATTGACCAGCACAAACAGATTAAAGGGAATTGAAATCTTAATTTTGTATTTAGGGGGGGAAATAGTTAAATAAATCATTATATTTCTCTTTGATGTATTTAAAAATTATAATCAATTAAGTTGCATCGTCATTCCATCTCATCCATACCCCTTCCATTTCTAAAACATAAGTACTACATGTGAGCAGTTAAAGGCAAGAATTCAGTTTTAATTAGGTCTGGAAAATGGCTTAAATTATGTTTTTCTTTTAAGAATTTTAAATATATTTTTAGTCCTTTAAATATGGGTCAATTTTTTTTCCTCTAAATTAAAAGTTACTTTTTAGTTCTTTAAAGCCAGAAAATACTATTTTTAATCCCTTTCCATAGTAGGTACCAAATAAGGAATAATGAATTCATAATTTTTTATGGCTTTTAGCCTTAGCCCTTTTAGTTCATTAACTAAGTTCAATGAATTAAGTTTTGAATGAAGGCTAAAACTAATTTTGAATTGGTTAGTTCGTTTTCGGACATACTTTTAATGATAAGAAGTGAGACTAATAATTTCAATATTTTTTTTACAAGAACGAATTTATCTTATTTTAGAGTGAATATGGTCAGCAATACAATCAGAAATTACATGATAGAACTAGGGACCAGCTTGAAACTCAATTTCTCTAGCTAACTCATGAGCTACTGTGTTTGTTTGTCTCCTTACATACAAACTTGAAAGTTTGTTGACTAACTAAGCATTCCTCTCCGTAATTTCAATATATGTTAACATAAATAAATGTTTTTAAAAAATTATTTGATGATTTAATTACATTAATAAATAATCATATATAATATATCATTTATTAAGTAATGTCTTATCACACTGTAAAACTTTTTCACATTAATAAAAATAATTATATACAATATTAAAAGATGTGATATTATATTATATTATTATTTATTTTTATCAATAAAAAATCATATTAATAATGTACCGATATAATTTATAAAAAAACTCAAGGTCTTAGAATAGTTATATGTTAAGTGTGAAAATTTTCATTTTAAGAAATGAGATATATTATTATCAAAATTCACCTAAATCTAAGGTGTTAAACGGGCCACTTTAGCCCATTTAAACACACCCTATTGAAGGGCTCAAAGCAGGCAGGCCAGAAACTATTTTCTTATCCCCTTTTCACTTGTTTTCATACTTACCTCAATGAGATGACATAACTAATAGATTAAAGGTTAAAAATGGAATTTTCATTCTTTTATTTTTTAAATTTGCAATTTTAATTTTCCTATTCTATAATTGAGATATTTCATGTTCCACTTTTAAAAATTCTATAATTTTAATCTTCTCTATCAATTTCAAACTTGACAGTATACTTTTTTAATTATTTTTTAATAAATTAATCTTGTTAGTAATTAAATAATTTTAACAAAATATTTGTCATGCAGATAATAAACAGATATGTGTCCATCAATGTTTACTAAATACATAGGGATTAAAAATTTGAATTTTTTAAAAGTAGGAGATAAAATGTTTCATTTAAAAAATGAGAGACTAAAGTCATAAACTTTTTAAAAATGAAAAATAAAATGTCTCAATTAAAAAATTGAAAAACTAAAATAAAAAATTTAAAAAAAATAAGGGAACAAAAATTACATTTTTACCTAGATTAAACTAGTCGGCTTACAACACAAGAAAAATACTCCCTTTTTTAAGCAAATAAATTCTAAAACTTTACAAATGTAACGTCTCACAATCGCAAGAAAAGGTATAAATATGAATTATTTAATTATTTTTAAAATTAAAATAAAACAAACTTCAGTGATTTATACTCATTGTAAATAACATCAAATTTACTCTTGTACTCATTTATAATATATTACTCCACAATTATAATAGTTGTCATTACACCAAAAATCGCCCACCTCATTAACATTCAACTGGGTATTTCACAGCCTTTGGTTGAGCCCTGGTCTTGTCTTGGAAAGCCTGCACACGTCCATTGCAGCAACAGGAGTCATCAACAATCTCGTCCATGAACTTGTTTGCAAAAGAATAAAATGTTAGCAACTTATGTCAGAAAAATAACTTAGAACAATAAAGTCAAAGTTCAATTATTCTATAATTTGATTGTAAGTTTTTGTATACACTGCTCCATTTCATAAGAGAAGAAGCCAAATTCATCTTAGAAGGTGCAAATGTACCATTCTTATGTTTAGAAAGTGATATGAGATTTGTTCAGCCACTCTAACCAAGTTAATGTCAGCCAATGTGTAATATTTGTCTTAAATCTTAATTAAAAATCAGTCACTATAAATAGTTAAATGCACATGGAAGGAACATAACCAATAATGTGTTTAGAGTCAAACTTGTTCGCCAATGATTAGTGTACTAGGTTCTGCCTTGAAGTTTGCAAGGGGATTTAAATCTCAAACTAAGTTTTATAAAAGTTGCCAAAACTAATTCTAAAAAAGAAACAACTCAAACATAACTTCTACATTACAAAGTTATTTTTTAAAACAAAATTTAAATACAAATACCTTTTAGTCACAAGTAAATTTTAATTGCAACCAGATTTATAAAATGATGCTCTTTAATAATCAGTTTCAGGGTCATA
Organism: Glycine soja; assembly: GCF_004193775.1. Lineage (NCBI taxonomy): Eukaryota > Viridiplantae > Streptophyta > Magnoliopsida > Fabales > Fabaceae > Glycine > Glycine soja. The sequence continues at coordinate 49,732,033 of NC_041015.1, read as the reverse complement.
AATCCTCTTATTCAATTAAGCCCTTTTCTAAATTGTTAATATCTATTTTTTAAGAGAATACTGTTTGTTAAACCCAATATCCGGTCTGAGTTTTCAATTAAAGAATTACTAGCAAGCCTGCTTCTTCTAGTCTTTACACTCCTAGAACAGGATGCAGAATTCTGCTGCAACTTATTAATGATCTCATAACAGGATAACATATTTTGCTCAAATAGAAGCTCTTCAACCTACTTCAAGTGCAAAGAGTCAACTACGTTATTATTACTTGCTTGAAAGCAGCAACAGCATACAGCACCCTATCATATGCATAAAATGCATCTAGCAAACTTTTTTTTGAGTTTTACATAAAAAAGTGATTGCATCTCAGATTACATCTTTCTACATAGGCATGAACATGACTTAGTACGCATCTCGCAAACCAAAAATTTCTGTACACATTATTCCATCTTCTTAATAAATAAGAATATGAACGTTGGTCTTATATATAGATGCCAAAACTCAGGGCTATTATAAATGAAAACTACAAAACCAATTGCTTAAATAAATAGCCTTTCCACCCAGAAAAAGTCCAGGTGTTATCCTTTAATTGCCATGGTAAATATTAAAGTTAACCCAAACATTCTTAAGAAGACATAACCATAAAGCTAAAAACAATGTATACAAGGTACACAAGTCCTTGACAATTCTGATATCTGGATTATGCAATGAGTTGCATCAAAATAACCTTAAAAAATTTCTTGCAGCAGTGGCTCGATCAGACTTGGTTATTTAGATTTATTCTTGAGAATAATCAACTGATTTATATGAAGACTTTCACTTACTTTAAATAGTGATCAGGAAAGCATTACTCGGTAAGTATTTTATTTTTCATCAATAGGAATCAAACCTTTTGTCCTCATTTCTTGTATCTGTTGTGCAGATAATAACTTGGGCAGGGTTCAAAGCACAAACAAAACAAAAATAAAAAAACAATTGCTTCTTATTCATGAGCCCCCATAAAATTAAGGAATAACTTATCAATTCAGTACCTTACTTGGTAACTGAGGAAGGAAGAACTTTATCTTACTTTAAGTTTTATTCTTTCCTTTAACCATATGCATATTTTTATACCTCTTCACTTGCTTATCAGTAATTTTAATGTCTTATCTCTCATCAAAGTTTTCATTCTTTAACATTACAACTCCCACATCATTAAAAATTGTAATTTCCAACAAGGTTGTTTCTGAACTCTCGTTCTTCTTCCCAAATCCCAATAACTCTGCACATATCTTGAGGTACGCAACACAATACAAATCTTTTAGATTTTGTTTATCTTCGAGTCATATTTTACATCCATGTCAATGATATGAAATCATTTCCCAAAGTTGTCGATCTTATGAAGTTATACGGATAAAGTAGCACTTTTATATATACTACCAACTATTTTAATAATACAAGGTATAACAATAATTATTCTCTCCAGTTATTTTTCAAGAATATACTAATGATCACATATTATATATAACTAGTTTTTCACTGATGCCATATACGGAGTAAAGTTTGTTTGTGTAGTTATAAGATGATTTTGTATTAAATAATATAGTTGTATAACAAAAAAAAAATAATCAAATTTTTTTATTGAATTATTTGTTTTGATATATAATAATTTAAACATTAAAAAGTAATTCAATTTAATAAAAATAAGATAACATGTGTTACTGTAAAGTAATTATTGTTACAAAGAATTATAAATGCATGTAAATTGTTGAAACAAACACATAATTATTCAATTATTCTTTACATGTCTTATTCATCTGATAAAAAATAAAGACAAAAATAATTTAATATTGTATTAGAAGTATACATGTAACTAAAAATATTTGTTAATATGTAATTCTCTACCTGAGTTATTCCTTCAACAAAAACCATCACCCCTATTGAATAAATGACACACTAATATTTTTGAAATAGATTAAAATTGTAGAAAAAATATAAGAAATTCTACTGTATATAAGAAATAGAAATAATATTGTATGAGATTATTTCAAAAAAACATGTAAAAAATATAGATGAATCAATAATAAAAAAACACAAATTGATGCATATAAAATACAAAGTAAAGTCATTTGCAAAACACAAACCTAACCATGCAATAAGATTATGTTATATTGTTGAAATTTTGAGTTAGTTAATCTCATCATGACATAAATTGTATGATTTCGATCATGCAATAAGATTTGTCTATTATATTATATATATATATATATATATATATATTATTTATTTCATTATTTTTATTTTTTAAAGTTATTAATCTTAAGAAGTATTATATCATTCAGACTTTATATCTTATAATTATAATAAGGATTATTCTATATAAAAAAAATACTAAGTATGCTTTTTATATGTTACTATTTTTTATCTTATTTCTTTCATATAGTTATTTTTCATTTTTAGTGAATTCAGAAAGATGATGTCATTAATAATAATAATAATAACTACACTATTATTATATACTCTACAATTATATTATATTTATGATACTTAATGAATATTTATTATTCTTTAAGTTGTGATATTTATTCTTCAAAATCATTAAAATTATACAATGTCTTATAATTGGACGTTATGAAATGACATTGCATTATTATTATTATTATTATTATTATTATTATAAAATTTAAGATTTGAATAAAATTAAATAATAAACATTAAATATATTGATAAGAAAATTAAGGTACATCGTTTAATTTTTTTCTACCTTATTTGGATATTTGGTAAGTAATTAAATATATATGAGAATGTTGAATGTTAAGATTTGTGAAGTTGAATATAATTAAATCAATTAAATCATATTTGCTTCAGTCAACACTTATTGAGCATAAATCTAATTAAAAAATATATATTATTAAATTAATTATAGTTATCAAAATAATATACTAAATATAACTGATATGAGTAATTTAATTTTTTTATTAAATAAAAACAAATTCGTTAAATAAAATAAGAATGAACATATTTTGACAAATAATATACATATGATTTGAACAAAATAATCAAATACTAAATACTTGATACTTTTAAAAATTATGTTTGGTAATATATTTTATTAATTTTGGTAAAAAATATTAATTATAAAATCGAACAAATATCTAAATATGTTCTTCACCAAACTAAAATTAAATATTCATAATTTTTAAAAAAATGCTTATCTATTGAAAAGTGGTTGAAGCAAACCAAACAAATACTATCTAATGAAAAAAATAGGGTGAAGAAAAACAAAATTATTATAAAAAAATAAATAAAAATGAGATTAACTATTCATCTAAAGTGATCTCAAATCATATGACGAAAGCTCTAGATGAAATTAGTAATAAAAATACAAATCAATGTATATAAAATACAAATTAAACCCAACAATTATAATTGAAAGAAAAAAGAAACTCACCCAAACCGTAATAATGCAACATTTTTACAAACAAAATTAAAAGAAAAAGGAAGAATAAAATAGGAAGAAAGGTAAGAAGATAACACAAATAAGGAAATCCTTTAAAATCTAATTGGCCAAAAATATTTACTTGTACCCAAAATTCCGTTACAATTAAGATCATGTGGTTATAAAAGTGTGAAATGGAAGAATGAAGGAACCATGACAGCTTAAGGAACCATGACAGCTTTCATCTCTTTTATTTTGAAGACCAAATCTAGTAAAACATATCTTTATCTTTATATATTAAAAAGGAAAATAATGCATACACTAAAAAGTAACAATATTAAGTTAAACATTGTATTTATAAAGTTTATCCAATGAAGAGTAATTATAATAATGTATTTGCATTGACTGTTATGAAGTTGGAAAATTATATCATCACGCAGTAGTTTACATAACATAATATTTCTTAGGTAATTAAAAAGTTATAAAACTCTTTTCATGCTTAGGACTGTGTTATTTCAAATGGAGGATTTCGTTCTTTCCATCGTAGCAAAGATGGTAGAATATGCAGTAGATCCAATTTTACACCATGCTGGATACTTGTGTTGTTTCAACAACTTTGCTAGGAATCTTAGAAAAGCCAAAGAAGAATTGGAATTGACCCAAGACAACATGAAGAAACAAGTTAGAGAAGCCACTAAAAGGAATGAAAAAATTGAGCCAATGGTTGAAAAGTGGCTTAAAGATGCTGAGAAAGTCCTAGAAGAAGTACAACTGCTGGAAGGAAGAATTTCAGAAGTAAGCAAGTGCTATTTCAGTAGGAGATGCCAATATTTTCTAGCAAAAGAAATAGCAAGAAAAACAGAGAAAATGACTCAACTCAATGGTAACATCAAGTTTGAGCCATTTTCTAGGCTTACCGAACTTCAAGGCATGAAGTACTATTCTTCCAAAAATTTTGTTCTTTTCAAATCTATAGAATCAACTTACAACAAGCTTTTGGAAGCATTAAAAGATAAAAGTGTTTGCATGATTGGACTATGTGGAATAGGGGGCTCGGGAAAAACTACTTTGACAAAAGAGGTGGGTAAGAAAGCTGAGGATTTACAACTTTTTGAGAAGGTTGTAATGGTAACTGTCTCTCAAACTCCAAATATTAGAAGCATCCAAGAACAAATTGCTGATCAGTTAGATTTCAAGTTAAGGGAGGACTCAAACATAGGTAAAGCACGAAGGCTATCAGAGAGATTAAGAAAAGGCACAACTCTTGTAATCTTGGATGGTGTATGGGGAAAGCTAGACTTTGAAGCTATAGGTATTCCACTCAATGAAAACAACAAAGGTTGTGAAGTACTCCTAACAACTCGGAGCAGACAAGTATGCACTTCTATGCAGTGCCAAAGTATAATTGAGCTCAATCTCTTAACTGGAGAGGAACCTTGGGCTTTGTTCAAATTGCATGCAAACATAACTGATGACTCCCTTGATGCTTTGAAAGTCGTGGCAAGAAATATTGTTAATGAATGTAAGGGATTGCCTATTGCAATTGTGACGGTGGGAAGCACGCTAAGGGGGAAAACTTTTGAAGAGTGGGAGTCAGCATTGTCAAGACTAGAAGATTCAATACCATTGGATATTCCAAACGGTTTAACAAGTCCTCATGTTTGTCTTAAATTAAGTTATGATAATTTGACAAATCAATTTGCCAAGTCCTTGTTGTTGTTGTGTTCTATATTTCCTGAGAATCATGAAATTGATTTGGAAGATTTATTTCGATTTAGAAGGGGACTGGAGCCATTTGGGACTTTTGGAACAATGGAGAAAGTGAGGAGGGAGATGCATGTAGCCGTTAACATCCTAAGAGATTCTTGTTTGCTGATGCACACCAGTAATAAAGAGAAGGTGAAAATGCATGATATAGTTCGTGATGTGGCCTTGTGGATAGCATCTGAAAGGGGTCAACCAATTTTGGCTAGTACTGCAACGGATCCAAGAATGTTGGTAGAGGATGAAACCATACAAGACAAGAAAGCAATATCCTTATGGGATTTGAAAAATGGTCAACTTCTTGATGATCAATTGAATTGCCCAACCCTTCAAATTCTCTTACTTCATTCTTCAAAGGTCAACTTTGAAGTATCAAATGTGTATTTTGAAAGGATGAAAATGCTTAAAATCCTGGCATTCTTAACATCTAGCTATAAGTTGAAGTTGTCTAGGTTTGAGAGACGGTACACTTTGTCACTGCCACAGTCAATTGAGTCATTAAAAAATCTCCATACTCTATGCTTAAGAGGTTATGAATTAGGTGACATCTCCATTTTGGAAAGACTACAATCACTGGAGATTCTTGACTTGCGTGGTTCTTGTTTTGATGAGTTGCCTAATGGAATTGTAGCATTAAAGAAATTGAAGCTTCTAGATTTGTACAAATGTCAGATTGTAAACAATAATGCTTACAAAGTTATAGGAGGATGTTTGCAGCTACAAGAATTGTATTTGCATTTATACCCACATGTAAAGGAATTCCCGCATAATGTTTCTTTCTCAAGATTGCGGAGGTATGTTATAATACAACATCATGCTGAATCATACCCACTACACCAGCAGACTGACATTTTGGAAGAGCATAGACTTGGTAGAGCTTTATGCATTGATGGTTTTAATGCCTCTGCTCAAAGTTTTATATCATTACCAATTAAGGATCTCTTTTTAAGAGCAGAGTACCTTCATTTGGAGCGCCTTCGCGGAGGTTACGAAAATGTAATACCATCCTTTAGAGATCCAGAAGGCATGAATCAATTGATTGTTCTAATACTCAAATTTTGTCCAGAGATAGAATGCATCTTTGACAATACTATCATTACCAACACCAATGTGTTCTCTTGCCTAGTTACCTTAGGCTTGTATGATATGGATAGCCTAAAAGAAGTGTTTCCAAGGAACTCAAAGCTATGTTGTCTCAAGGTCTTGAGAATAGAAAGGTGCCCAATGCTAACTTCCCTCTTCATGCCATCCATTGTCCAAACTCTAGAGGTGCTAGAGAATCTAGAAATATCTTACTGCAGTGAATTGATGCACATAATAAAAGAAGTTGAAGAAGGGTATGTTGACTATGTTAGCAGTCAAGGTCATACCTCTTTGATGCTCCCAAAATTAAGGAGACTTGTTATATATGGATGTGACAGATTGGAATATATACTCCCTATGTATTTTGCACGAAGGCTAGTAAGTTTGGAAGAACTGGGGATTCGAGATTGCAACGAGTTGAAGCATGTATTTGGTAGTGAAAAGGAACACCATCTTTCAGTGTACCAACACCAGAGTCACCATCAGACTAATATTGACATAAATTTGTATACTCTTTGGTTGGGTTCATTACCAAACCTCGTTGGAATTTGGTTTGATTACTGCCATACATGTTTGCCAAATTTGAAAAGGTTAGACTGCACTGAGTGTCCAAGATTGTCTAATTTTCCTATGCATAAGGCAATGATTGATTCAGATCTACAGCAAGACACAACTGGAATGGTAAATGTTTTATTTAATTTAAAAAATATGATTTCTTTAGTAGCACATAATTAAACTACGCCAAAAAATGAACATTTTTTTTTTCATTTACAAAAAAAAATATATAGTTAATGTTTCTTAATCCTTGCATTCTCTTGGAGTTAAGCTAAATTATGCCACTTATGATTAGAGGATAAACTACTATTTTCAGGCTTGATGATGTATCAGTTTTATGCATTGTTGTATAAGATGTTAGTTTACAGAAAAAATGTGGTGTATTTATGAATAATTAACCGAGTTTTATTTTTCCCACAAAAGGTTAATTTCGAAAAGAAAAATTCCTTGCGAAGCAAGGTAAGTGAAAAATAGTTAAATATTGATCAAAACAACAATTGATCATGTGATTTTTTTTCAATATAAAATGTGAATGGTGAATATAATTTATAATTAAAAAGTACATGAAAATTTTTCGGAAAAATTACCTACTTTTTGTAGTACAAAAATGATTTTTAGGCATCTTTTGAGTGTATACACAGAGATACTGGGAGAAAAGATAGAAAAGAGATTGATATGTTTGATGATATGATACACTAAGAAGAGAGAAATTAAAAAAAATGATATCTGGAGTGTTTTTAATTGAAAGGTGTACAAATATCAACACCTTTTGTAATAAGCTAACAATTACATTCTTTGTACTTTACAATTAACACTTTAATTTTAAAACATTACGTAGTTATTTGTTTTACATTAATTTTATTCTTGACGGCTATTTTCTGTTTAAACGACTTGTGCATCGTTGTACCGTTTAATTGAATCATCACATGTAAAAGACTAACAGTGAATTCTGTTTTATATATAGGAGAATGAAATACTATGGCTGGTTGCCACCACATTCAACCATTTAGGCGATCAAATGTTTTCCTCAGAACTTAAAGTTGTCCTCAAATCTAGATACCTTGATTTGTCTCATCTTGGAGTAAAAGGTCTTTTTCAATTCCAAATGGTAGAACTTGGGATCAATGGAGTGCAAGTTCCCTTAAACTTGGATCTATCTATTCTTGACTTGACTAATCTACCTGAGCTCAAGTTCATATGGAAGGGCCCCACAAATTTTCTAAGCCTTCAAATGCTTGAAATTATTCGTGTGTATGGATGTCCAAAATTGAAAACCATTTTCTCCCCTGCCATTGTTAGAAGCTTACCAATGTTAAGGGAACTGGATATATTGAACTGTGAGGAATTAGAACAAATATTTGATTCAAGTGATGCACAGGAACTCAAAAGCCTATATACTTGTTCCCAACAAGTATGCTTCCCAAAACTCTACGAAGTTAAAGTTCAAGAGTGCAATAAGTTGAAATGCCTTTTTTATAATTTTGTGGTGGGTCATTTTCCCTGTCTAACATTTTTGACGATACAAGGGTGCTCTAAATTAGAGAAAGTTTTTGCTTTTGAATGTGAATATGATGATTATGGTCAAGAAGGAACTAGCAAGGATGGAGAACAAGTACTGCTAGAAAACTTAAAATATATACTCAAAAGTTTGCCAAACTTCACTGAGATTCACTACAAATATAAGTTAAAAGATCATGCTACACAATTTATAAAGGAGGGTCCTAAATATTCTCCAGGTAAAATTCTATATCCTTTTTCTAGGCACAATTCTTATGCCTCAGATTACAATGTTAAGTGAAACATTATCTATTATGAAGTTGTTGGTTAAACTTTTCCCAAAGAAAAAAGTTCTTCAATAAGGATTTAAGGATGGATTTGTTATACATGCTCTGAATTGCTACTCTTGCTAATTTAATTTTTCTTATTGTTGCAACTCTTGCAATTGCATCCATGTTAGTCTTAACTAGAAATTAGAAAACTATAGCCAGGTTGTTCTTTCTGGACATGACTGATGGGTGATGTGTTTGCAATTTGTCTACATATTTTAATATTTTTCCTTTTGCAGACAAGTGAATACAATGCTACAATGAGTACGCAAAAAGTTAGCTAGTTGCAAATGAGGTAGATCTACCTGGTCTTGATTTTCAAGAGAAGAAATATATGGTATGAACAATGCAACTCTGATTATTAGACAAGATGGTATTGTTGTCAAAAGTTCTTGAAGTTATCACCCAATTAATCTCCATACTAGAATAGTTGTCGGGTAGCATTTTTTTAATGTAATTTAGCAATATGCAGATGATATTTATACTAAAATATGTTTGTGTTTTCTATATGATTTTTATTTTTGATTTTCATAGTTTTTTTTTTTCATTTTTCTGTCTGGTATTTAAAAAAAAATTGTTTTTGATCTTGCCATTAAGATTTCTCTATTAATCGGTTAACCAGTGACAATGTCATTGACTTTTTAAATCAAATATCACAAACATATTTAAATTTAATATTTATGTTTAATTAATTTTGTAAAAGAAGTGTTGGAAAATATAAAAGTGTAAAGCATCAGAGAAAATTCCATCAAATAAGTAAACTCAGTATGATTTTTTCAAAACTTTTAAGTCATTAAAATTATGAATTTTTTTCAATTATATATTGCTTAACTTATTGAATAAGATGGTTTTTCAACCAAAGAAAACTATATAATGGTGATTGATGTGACTTTTGAGTCCGTTAAAAAAACATAAAAAATATGTAGAATTTACATGCTGTGGCTGTCATAACAACGCTCAAACTGTTTTTCTCTTCACAGTTCACGCACACACGAGAAAAGAATGGGAGAGAAAATCACTCAAATGTATTTTACCTATTTAAAATTTATACAAAACATGGAAATTTTTTTGAAAAATTTTTAGAAAAGAAAACTGAATTAGAATTTCGAAGCCCATGACTCATAATTGTGACCTTTCATATGGCTTTATTTGCTTGACAAAGTTCTCGTCCCTGACCCTGTCCCAACATGCACGTTGCCATTCATTTTCTGCAACTGCAAGCACATCTCAGAGTCCTAGGAATCCTATGCTTCCCTCTATCTTCCCCCTTACTCCTCTACCTTCTACTCTGAGATTTATTGGAACTTGATATTTGTTAACATGACATATATCTAGATTGTTAAAACATCTATCCTAATATGAAAAGGAAAAGAAAGAAAAAATGTTTCTAACCATGCCTTCTTGGCATTAAATTTATTTCATGACACTAGATGACAACAAATTTAGGAATAAATAATATATTATAACATGATATTATAAACATGGCATATTTAGATATTTTTAGAATATGTACTATCATATATGAAAAGGAAAAGAAATAAAAAGAAAAGATCTCTCCAAGTCTCTGAGCATGCCTTCTTGGCATTAAATTTAATTCATGATTAAATCACAGCAAATTTAGAAATGATTAATATATTATTCGTGTGTTGGAATTAAATTAAGAAAAATAAAAAATAAAAAATGTCAAATTGTTTTCTTAAAATTCCATGAAAAATATTTTCATGAATTTTTTGATAAAACATAAAATAAAAACACATTTATGATTAATTTTTTTTTTTATCTACAAATAGATATAAAATGTGTTTGTGTGTGTGTTGTCCCAGTGATGAAACCTATAAAGTTTCAATCAGAAGAGTATTGTTCTGGTATGTCAGTAGGGTTGGTTCGAGTAAGACAAGAAATGGGGCAAAGGGTGGTTTAAAAAACAATTATCATATGATATTTCAAACAAATGTAATCAAGTTGATTTTAGTAATCAATCAATAATAGCAATTAAGCTGTCAAGATTGATGTAAGCCATTTCTCTGTTTTACCCTCCGTATCTGAAAATTATACTTCACCGTCAAGTCATTTGAACTGAATTGGTAGATTTATATTTAATGGTTCAATACTTATTTTTTTCATTTATAATTAAAAAAAGCACTAAAATTCCTTACCACAATACCACTTGAATGAAGATATCTTGTAGATTAATAGTAGTCACTTAATTTCTTCCCTTGATTATTCTATAAATTTTATTTGCTAAGGGCAGAGGAAGTGATGAAGCTTGCTGCTAGTTTTGGAGGTTGTTGGAAAGATATTATGATTATTTTGATTGCTTGCCGGTGAATATAAATAACTAGTGGAACTTTTGAAAGAGACCAATACTAACCAAAAAAATATGAGCAACACTCTCTCTCATATCTTCTTTCTAACATTCTCTTATGATCACTTAAATTTTATTAAAAATTACCTATATTTTACTTTTTATTTAATAATTTTCTCTTTTTATTTAAAAATAAAATTGACGATTTTTAATAAATTTTAATCAAATCATAAATAAAATATTAAAAAAAATATCACTAGCATTCCTCCCACTAACAATAATACCTGCTTGCAGGGATTTGATTGTCATCATTTATGCTATGTTATGTATGTAAGTGTGAAACATGAGGGTGATTGGTTTCAAATAGTGTACGAGATCATGATCTAGTGCCATTGACCCACATTGGTCATTGGGGTACCCTCTCTATGCTTCTTCTTTGTTACTTATTGAAGCGAATCCACCTCCACGCACCCTTATTGGAGCGTGCATGACTGCTTCAGCATTTCAATGATCGCTTTGGCATTTTAATTACCATTCTCTCTAGTTGAGAAGTCTCATGGTCATATCACCCAAGGATTGGCCTCTTTGCCTTCTGCTCTTGAAAATTGTAGTGAAGATTTGGAGTGCTTTCAAGTTTCATGTCTTTCTTTGACTATATATCCTCCCTCTCTTGATTGGAAAATTATTTATTTGCAAAAAAAAATAATTTTTATACATTGTCGTCACAATTATTCACAAACCATACTAGATATATTTTTTAAGAAATCATAGTAAAAGCCAATAACTTATGTAGTAACCAAAGGGGACTAGATTTAGTAGAAGGGGCTAGTTTCCTCACAACATGGTGAGTCAAAGTTTAAATCCTTGTTAGAAGAGGGTGCTCACATCTAGTGTTTAAGTTTGTTTTGAACAAGATTGTCTAAAAAAAAACATGTGGGAAAGAAAAATGTAAAAAAAAGTTATCATGTAGTATATCAATTTGTGATTGAATAAGGATGTAATTATTTACTCAAATCAAGAAAAACAACTTAGAGGAACATTTTTTAATTTATCTAGACATATAGACATATATCTTTTATAGATGGCAATCATATTTCGGCCTTGTGAGATCACTATTATGAACAACAAATTCTCCTTAAAAGTATTTATCGCATCTGCATAATAATGACTTGAACTTCAAACTACTCGTTAATCCGGAGTAATGATAGAACATTGCATATGCAACAGAAGTCAACACAACAACAATTAAAACACACCCTGAGAGGGATAGATAGTAGGATTGAGAGACACCCTTTAACGCTTGCTTTCACTACTGAGCAACAGAAGGTGGCCCTCCATCTATCTATATTACTAGTTTTTGTACCTTTCCTTCTTTCATTACCATTTGCTCTTTCTTCCTTTCAAACATAAGGGAGGTGATTCTGTGTTTTTTTTAATAGGATCTTTGAGGCCAAACCCCATCTCAATCAACCCTTTATTTCTCTCTTGCTACCTTGAATTTTCTCTAGTCTTTCTGTGCAAAACTTGCAGCCCTTATTCTTGTAGAATTGATGTCTGGTTTGTACAATCAGATCTCCTCACCTTCAACAGCAAGGGCCAATTCACCAAACATAAACATGAGAAGCAATTTTGAGGTTGAAAGGTAAATGGATTGGGGGGTGATTCTTCTTCTGTTATTTATAGTGAAACTGAAAATTGTGACTTTTTAGGTACCTATGTTATATGCTATGTTATATGTATACGTATATGTTTGGTGTCAGGATTTCAATTAACTTCTGGGTGGATGTTCTTATTCACGTTTTTATAGTCAGTACTTAACGGAGCTGCTAGCAGAACACCAGAAGCTTGGACCTTTCATGCAAGTCCTACCCTTGTGTACCAGGCTCTTAAATCAAGGTTGGCTATTCTAAATCTATGTATCATAAGGTTTTAAATAGTAGTTGCAATCACGGTTTTGTCATGATCCTTGACATTGCCAGAAATTGCGGTTTTGTCACTATCCTTGACAAATATAATTGATATGGTTGCAATTGAGGTCACAAAAAGTAAAAAAAAAAAAAAAAACAAAACCTTGATGTTGCGGTCGAATATGCAGTTGCAGGCTGTTTTTTAAAACCTTCGAAGGTTTCTGTTGTTGAGAGTTTCCTCCTTTGGTTGTTCTGTTGGTTTCAACTGATCTCACCTCTTGTTTCAGGTGGATTGGTCCTAGTCATGAACCCAGTTTTCTGGTTACTTGGACTAGTATCTCATTTTCCTTTTGTCTTGAGGTCTACTATAAACTCCTTCAAATTGCTCTGAATTGTCAAGTTATGACCTTGTCACCCGGTTGAAGTATAGTAGGATTTCATTTCAATTTACTGATTGATGCTTAGCTCTGTCATCACTAATAATTGTTAACGGAATTAGAAGTCTTTATTGTTGAACAAAATACAAGTACGTAACTGGAAACCAGATTAGTCTCCTATATGTGACCGTATCAAACTTTGTTCTATAGAATTCTTATCTGTTGATAAACTCATGAAAAGGAATCAATCATCTTAGTTGGTGAGTTTCGGATAACCGAAAAACAACAAAGAACCAAATGCAGGGAGGAAAAATCCTTAAAAGGTCCTAAATATTATGGCAATACGAATTACTCTACACAACGATATGTATCTTAGTATCTGTATGATTATCTCTATTCTTTTCCAAACAATGAACAAAATGTTTTGTTGAGTTGAAGATACACTCCAGTCCACTATAGAAAAGAAATAAATTATGCATATTGTTTTGAATGAGTAGAGTAAACTTCAAGTGACAGAAATATTTATAGTTGCTAGGACATTTTGTTTTCATAGTCATGGTTTGAATTGTATATGTTTGCTAGTACCCTTCCTGTTCATATTTCACAGTTTGCAGCAGGAAGGTCTCATTCTTTATAGTTGTTCTCATATTCAGTGTAACTTTATTATCAGAGATTTTAAGGGTTTCTGGAAAGAATGGATTGATGCAGAACCAAGGGCTTAGTGACTATGACAGAGTGCAGTTTGGAAGCCCCAAACCCAATCTTATGCCTTCTTTAGACATACAACCTAATTTTACAGGCTGGAACAGCTTGTCACATGAAGTAAGTACTTTATATTTCTGTTCTATACTTCTGTTTAATAGATCACTCTCCAGCTCTCTTCCATGCTTCATTCCAACTTTTCTTGCTTCAATGTTAATCTATAAACCATCCAGTATTGTTAGAAAATCTATTTCTTAGCATATCAAAACTTCAGGTACTTAGATGCTCAGATTATCTGTTTTCCACTGTGTATAAAGACCATTCTTTTGTTTTCTCTCTTCATCTAACAATTTAAGCTTTTGGAATACTTAAATTCATGACAAGGTATTAAAGCCTCTATAACCAAGTGATCTAGAGTTTGATCCTTACTACCCCATTCTTTTAATAAAATGTTAAATTTTGGTACAAGGTACATGAAACTATGCATTAACTATGATCTCTTATGGGAGGAGGCATATAACTTCATCTTTCAGTTTAAACTTTTGGAGTTATTAGTTGATGACATTAATGATGTGTCTATATTTGTGAAATTCCACCAGTTTCCTCAATCTGTTTCTGTTGAAACAGAGCAGCTACAACTTGTTTTCTTTCTATCACATTTCACTATTCCTCTTCCATTTCATTCATCCTTTCTTCTTCTTCTTCTTCTTTTTAAATCTTTTTTACCTTTAGTCATCTCATTTTCTAAGTTAAGTCCAATCTTACATCAGGGGTTAGCAGGAGTACAAGGACTAAACGTTGATTGGCAAACATCACCAGGTGTCCCAAGCTCTCACATTGTGAAGAGGACATTGCGCTTGGATATTGCTAATGATAGCTATCCAAATGTAAGAAGATATGTAGAACATTTTAATGCATTTTGCTGTATCCTGATGAAGATTTATACCATGCATTGTTCTAATAGTTTTATGGTGTTGTACTGAGCATTGAGACACTAAGCCTAGCTTAAATTTCAGTTCAATTTAGTTGGACGGCTTCTTGGCCCTAGGGGCAATTCACTGAAGCGAGTGGAGGCTACCACAGGTTGCCGTGTATTTATCAGAGGGAAAGGTTCAATAAAAGAACTAGATAAGGTATCATCTCTTCTTTAGTGGATTGTCTTGAAAGTTGCAAATCCTAAGAACCTAATTTATTGTCGTAGTTGCTTCTCCTTTCAATTTGTTGAGTGTCTTTTTTTTTTCTTATTTTCTTTCTGACTATATATACTATATATACTAATTGTAACCATTAACTTCACTCTATCTTCTATAATCCAAAGGAAGAGTTGTTAAGGGGAAGGCCAGGCTATGAGCACTTGAATGAACCACTGCACGTTTTGATTGAGGCCGAATTACCTGTCAATGTTGTTGATATAAGGCTGAGGCAAGCACAAGAGATCATAGAAGAGCTACTCAAACCCATGGTATCTCTTTATAGTTTTAAAACTCAGAATATTACTTACTACCGAGATATTTTGAGTCTACTTTTCTCACTAGACATTTTATGCAAGGTGTTGTTAATATTATTTTGTTTTCCTTTATAGTGGCAATTAATAAAATTTAAAAAATAAGAATTGTCAGGTTATCAAAAAACTTTATTTCCTTCCCACTGTTCTTTTGTTTATTTACCATTCTATTCTGCAAAACATTGAAGATAATCAAACCACTGAAGTGTTTACTTAAATTTATATGCTAATAAATTAGGTGCACCATATAGACAGAAATATGTAGAAAAGTGGGTTTTGTTTGGAGCAAAATGTTCCATGAGTCAAGTTGCAAATCAATTAGCAAAGAGACATTAAGGGTAGATAAATTCTTGTGCTGTATAAAAGTATTTCTGATTCTCCTCCATTTCATGTGCAGGATGAGTCACAGGATCTCCACAAAAGGCAACAACTAAGAGAACTTGCTATGCTGAATTCCAATTTTAGAGAAGATAGCCCTCAACTCAGTGGTAGTCCCTCTACATTCAACTCCAATTAAATGAAGCGGGCCAAAACTGACCAATAGCGTGTGTCTACATTGAGAATCGTAGTCGCATTTGATGTCAGTTCCTGCATGTAAATTCTGCAAAGCAGCAACAAGAAAACTTCACAAAAAGATGGGAAGAAAAACGGGAGGGGGTGCAGATATTCATTGCCACAATCAATTGTATCAACAGACTTGTAAAACTAGGAGAATTTCATTATTATTATATTTTGACCGATTGATTAGTATATATATTTGTAGTGTCTGCTGGGACTTATAAACTGATTATTGTTGGTTATTACTGAATGGAAAAAAGTGTTTGATGTGAGAGGTTTTTTTTAATATATATATAATCACATGTATCCAATGTTGGATGCATTATTGCTTGAGTTTGAGCAAGATGACTATTAATGATAAAATTTTTCACTCAAATATTTAAAGTACACGTGTCCAAAATTCAAACTCGAAATTGAAGTATTAATAACACTTTGCTTGAGTTGAGCAAGATAACTATTAATAACGAAACTCTTCCAACAAGTATTCCTCCAAATATTAAAACAGTTACTAATTCAGAATTCAAATGTGAAATCAAAATATATGTAATTTCTTGAGCACAATAACACTACCCTTTGTTATAATGGCCATATCTTAAGGATAATGTCTAACGTTGGTAGGGGCCATTGAGGTTAATGTAGTAGACGTGGATGTTGTTGTCCGTAGCTCTACTAAGCCAAACTAATCTTCTTTAGGCTTGACTTATAACACATGTCTTTGTAAAGTGGAACTATTCTAGATTTCTGCAAGTCCATCATGGGGCCATCATATCCCTAGCCACCACCATATTCTTCATCAATCCTTATGCCAAACCACATTTAAACACCATATAAAGATGATTAAGTCTGCTTTAATTATAACTAAGTAGGCTCAATAATTAAGGTGAGTTGATGTATCATCATTATATTAGTATTTTTTTGGCTGTCCGTGACAATGACAGCACAATAATACACTGCATATCTAAGATACGTATGCTACTTTATTTCTGTTGAATTTATCCTATTTTGGTTGTTTCATACATGAAACGGTGATTTGAAAATAGGACCAATGATTGAAACAGAGACATTTTTTTTCTAATTGTGTCGATTTAGTTGTTTCATACATGAAAGGTTTAACTTAAATTTAAATAAATAAAAAATCATTTTTAAAAGAAAAAAAAAAACTAACTTTCTAAATAAGTTGAACCAAAGATATTTTGTTTATTTAACTCTCCCATTTGATATGAAACTCGCATTATTTTTTTTTTCATTTTATTAATAATAACAAAAATTATGTCACCTATTCATTTGTTTTATCTCTTCAAATAGAAAAAAAGAATCAACTATTTATTTTCTTATGAATCTAATTATTAACAATTGAACCAAACATAGTTGCCTAATCCATATTATTGTCAACTTTTCCAATAATTAATTACATATATTTTACTAATTTTTTTATAAAACAATGATTTAACATTTTCTAATTTATATTTTTATATTTCACACGAGCTAAAAACACTTACATAATTAAAACGAAAAAAAAAAACCATAAGTCCATGACACTTGTTCCACACTTTTCTAAATAAACCGTGACGTGGAGCATTTGGGAGCCGGGCAATCGTGTAACGCAGTCGTATTGGACTGGAATAGGCACAGAGAGAAGATCCAATTCCAATCCCAACCGAACAAACTAGAAATTAGGGTTCATATCCCATTTCCTCAGATTTCATCTCAGATTTCGCATTGGTTTGCGTTGCGTGGTTGGTTTTGCGGTATCGAAGAAGAAGATGGGGAAACAGGTTGTGCCGGTGAAATCAGTGATCTACGCGCTTTCCCCTTTCCAGCAAAAGATTATGCCGGGTCTCTGGAAGGACTTGCCCACGAAGATTCACCACAAGGTCTCCGAGAATTGGATCAGCGCCACTCTTTTGCTCGGTCCCCTCGTCGGCACCTACGCGTAACTCTCTCTCTCTCTCTCTCTCTCTCTCTTCTGAATTAAGGTTTCGATTCATCTCTGTTTTACGCGATGGTTATGTGTGTATATGCTGCTTGTGGTTGTAAATTCGATCAAAAGCAATTCTACGTTTTGTTGTTGATTTTGGAAATAAGATGACCGGAATTGATCTGGTTGAAAGGGATATGGATCCTCTCCATTGTGTTTTGATTTGTTAGGGAAAAGGGAGCGAATCTGTTCTGAAAAATACTGAATTAGTTGATTATTCTATTGAGTTTGATGTACTTTTCAATGGATTGGTGACCTCTTCAGGTGTTAAGAATTTTTTTTTTTCCCTTTTGTTTTGTGTTAGAGGAAATATTAGGTGACTAGGTCATTGAGTCATTCATTTCAGTTTTTCTTTTTGGTTAAGTTTCTTATCGAAATCCACAAATATGTATACTGGGCTTCACTAATATGCTTAATGGACTTGGCATGTGTGTGTCAAGAAAGTGTAATGTGCTGGTATGGCTGTGTTTTGCTTTGTATGTTTTTCCTTGATGTTTTTGTTGGTGTCGTTGGAGATTAGTGGCTTTGGTTGTTGCAGAAACCATTGAAGCCTAGGTCTATTTTAAACCTACATTGTGCCTACAAATTGGCAGGATACAAGGTTGTTGAGATTGAGATAGGAAGGGGAGGATAAAAAACACATAATAAGATTCTACCTAATTAAATACAAAGTTTATATTTTTTTGAGGATAGGATTTTTTTCTGGGAAATGAGTTATTCTGCCCTGCCACTTAAATGGCAGGTTGTTTAGATTTATGAAAACCGCCCCATTCAGTGGTTTGATAAGCTTGCCCGATGATCATATAATTTTCTCTCCAATTTAAGTTGGTGCCAATAATTGGATTGAAGCTCCCACACAAAAGTGAAGATTGTGCAATCCTTTGAGGAAGATTGTGATCTTAACAACATTGGTGCTAAATGTTACTATTAACAATGCGATTGTGCAAGTTTTGTTGGACATCACCTTTAACTTATGAAGCAAAAAATGGAGGGAAAAAAAAGGTTTTGGGTGGAATCAATAGGTTCATTCCATTTCACCCTATTTTAAAATTTAAACAATTACAACTAGTGTAATGTATGTCTTTCTATTCCACTATCTCTTTCCCTCAATCTGATGTACCCTCAGCTACTATTTGCAATTTCTATCTATTAAAAGTTCAAAGAAGGGTTGAAAAACTGAATTTGGCTTGGTGTTTTTCCTGAAACAAGTCTGTTAACTTAGCATAGGTTTGAATCCAGAAACTGCCTCTTTGCATATGCAAGGGTAAGGCTGCGTACAATGATCCTTTTCCATGCCTTTGCTTTGTGAGGAGCCTTATGGTATTGGGTTAATTAGTGCTTAGTGTTAAGTCTCTTAACTTAGCATTGGTCAATGAGTAAAATAGGGGCTGTAATTGAATTGAAATTAGCTGCAGTAATTCTCTGGAGATGTGGAGTTGAAGCGGTGAAAATAAATGCTGGATAATATATCCTGCCATGAAAAGTAACCCTTTCTCTCCCCGTCTGGTTAAATTGCGTGTCTAATATGGCTTTTGATGGATGCAGGTATGTTCAAAACTACCTGGAAAAGGAGAAGCTGGCTCACAGGTACTGAGCTCTTGCAAGAGCTGATTGGATAACCTTCTAGTTTGTTGCCTTGATCTTGTTTAGCCACCCAATAATGTGACACTGTTGAAACTTGCTCTACCGTTTGGTTTTGATATGTCTGAGTTTGAGCGTTTTCAACTTTGACAGTGTTTATTGATGGTATACTTCATTAATCCATATTACTTTATAGTTTATATTTTGAAAGACAATTTATGTGTTGTCAATAATGCCAGAGTTAGTTTGGCATGTTAAACTCAAGAATGCTTGAGTTAATTTTATCATTTTTTAATTCAAAACAAGCATTCTTAATTTTCGCCAAAATTTGACGCGTATTATTAGCTGCGTATCTCTACATAAAGAAAATTTTCAGTTTATGAGCCTTATAAAATCAATGATTGAAATTGTGACTTATGTAATACATGCAATCTTGAAAATGGGATAGCTGATTGAACTAGCCCATTATGAGGCAAAATTTAGCCGAGTAAATGATAAAATTTATACTGATATTTCATTTAAAATTAGAGAAATATTCAGCTGTTCTAAAATTATTAAATGCTTTGTGAATAATTATTATTCATTTTTAATCTCTCTAATTTTCAATGTATTTAGTGGGCCTACTTGAGGTCTTGTACTGGTTCAACTAATAAGTGCCCAATCTATCTTAGTGGGTAAATATGCGATATTGTTCAATAACAGGGTTGAAAGAGTGTGTGGAAAAGTATGTTATCAACACTTCTATAAGGAATATTTTTTTTCAGCCAATGAAATTTCAATCCAGAGGAGAAGTGCTTCGTCTCTTTTAAAATATGTCTCCAAATAAGTGTTATTTTAGTTTTTTCAATACAATGTTAGTTGATTACTTTTTTCACTAATATTTTTAATAAGTATTATGTTTACTTTTTAATGAAATACTAATAATAAGGTTAATTTGTAAAATTATTACACTTTTTAAATTTATTTATTAGTTTTTTTGTCTGCAAATAAAAAATTAGAACGCCATTTATTATGGGATAAAGAAAATAATAAATAAAGGTAAAAATGTTCTTACTCATAAATATTAAAATGTTTAAAATTTGTCTTTATAAATTTTTTAATATATCTTAATGTCTGAATTCACTAAAAGGACATTTTATATCAATTATATGCATAATTATAAAAAAATTATCATATTTTATATTGATTATATACATAATTAATGTAAAAATATTACATTTATATACTTAATTATTAGTGAGTTTGAATTTATCCAAATATACTTTTAAGATAAAAAAAATTTCAATGGTGTGAGAACAAATAATTATTAAAATTTTTACATAAATAAAATTTAAATATTTTCATATTTATAAGGATAAAAATTATAATTTAACCATATACATGCATAAGATATGAAATTGTTTTAATCTTAACTGTTAATTTTTAATCAATATTAATAATTATACATTATTTTCTAAAATGCTAGATTAATTAAGAAAAAAAGAATAATTTAACTTGTAACCTCGACCAATGGCGAGGAGTTTTAGCAATTTTCATAAAATATGTTCAAACTTTGTTGTCAGAAATGAGAAAGCTGCAAGAGCAATTTAACGTTAGAAAGATAGGTTTGATGTCATTTTTTTTATCAAGGGATTAAATTGATGTCACGTATCATATGAATGAAAATAATGCCAATTAAAATAAAATGTTTATTTAAGCAAGAATCAAGTACTCTTTACTTCGTCATCCGTTGTTGTTAGGTTCAACTGCAACTTAAAATAGATCATGTGGGCACAAACTTAAGAGTTCAAGTCAAATCTTCAAATTTTATTAGTATACTACAACCACGTTTGCAAGACACCTTGCAGTGCCAGCATGCGGCATGCAGCATTCAGCATGCTTGTTCTCTAGTGTTATTGTCAATTGGTCAAATGGCAAGATTCTCCACTTTGAATAAATTTCTGAGCAAGAGTTTGTATGAACAGCACCACGAAGCAAGATGGCTGGTTCTATAAGGGCTGTGTGATACTCTTAAAGTTACTTTTCAAACCAAAAATATCTAAAGGCTGTACATCAAGTGTTCAATTTAACAGCAGAAACCTTGTTTAATATTATAGTTATTATGAGTTCTTGTAAATATATATATGTTATTGGACATTGGTGTATGGTTGACCACTTGCACTAGTGCTAGCTGTGATTGAATGGATGAGAATTGGGGTTCAAGGGCACTACTGGGGAACCAGAACCATGATGGGAACTCTTTTAACTCTGATAAGGTCCGTTCTGGCCTCCACTCTGAGTCTCCCTTTCAGTTTGACCATCAAGTCTCCTCTACCAGCCACTTAATTAAGTCAAGGTCTCTCTCTGATTTCTCTCTTGAAAGTTAAAGTCGTAAGGTGCGTGTGCCTGCGTGCGTGTGTTAATCATACAATGAAAACCTCTTACTACATTCAATGTACGTTGCGTGACTCTCAATTAGATTATGGCATGTAATTTGATATCATGCTCATAAAATTAATTATATCAATGTAAGATTGTTTCACATTTTCATCATACAATTTTTCTGTCAGTCTCACTCATTTTAGCCATTATCACCAATACACTCCAATAAATCAAACGAAGGAGTTTCAAGGGAGTGACAGATTCAAGGAAAATGCAATACTTAGTGAAATTTCACCAAAACCCTATTTTGATTCAATACTTATTAACTCATCTTCCTGCTTTGCGTTATGTGTTCTGAAGGGGAAAATCATGCATATTTAATTTGAATACTTGATAGAAGAATTTTGAAAATGTTCAATAACAACGAAGGAATTGTTTCATTTATTTTTTGGGCTGCTTGATTGCTTTATTCTGTCATAGAACCATGATCTGTGTCCAAAAGCATGAACTTCTCTCTTTTGGAAGTGACATGTTTCAATATTTATAGGAGAGAAAGAATATTATGAAAGACAGTTTGCTACTCTGAAATCATTTGAAGAAGTTGACTCCATAGCAACATCGGACTGCGCCGACGTAGAAGACATTGGAAAACAAGCTGAACATGAACTGGCAATGAAGATTTCTAATTATGCAAATGCAGCATTATTGGCATTGAAGGTGATATTCATAAGATGTATATATTCATTTATGAATGAAACTTCAAGTAGTTGTTCTGAATAGAAGGCATGTTGTGAATTTCTTTTGAAATAGCCACCAAGTTCAGGTTCCATTAGTTATAACACTTCATGCTAGTGAAATTTCATATGAAGAGTTCTAACAATATATCACTTGAACTTGTTATAGTATAATCTCAATTAATGTTTGTTGTATGTATAGTACATGTTTGTAGTGTCTCAGTTTAACAATATTCATATACACATCTAGATTTATGTGACTATAAGGAGTGGATCAATAGCTGTTGCAGCATCAACGTTGGATTCTCTGCTTGACTTTATGGCTGGTGGCATACTTTGGTTTACCCACCTTGCAATGAAGGAAATAAATATGTACAAATACCCAATTGGAAAGTTGAGGGTGCAGCCAGTGGGCATAATTATCTTTGCAGCTGTCATGGCGACACTTGGTGAGTTGAATTGACTTGGCCTATTTCTACGCAGTGTCAGTTTAAAAGTTTTTACACTGTTAACGAATCATGATATGTGTAGCTTTTAAGGTAGTTCTTATAAAAGTCAACAAACTGCAATTTGTGATTGGATGACTGTAAAAACACTTTACACTATTAGTCCATAGACTATTTACTCATTACACTATACATATTTTCATCATACTGGAATCTGAGAACATGGACCTAACTTTGTAAGATATTCAAGCAAACATACAAATGTTTACAGAATACTGTATGATTTGGCATAGATTATATTAAAGGATACGCTCAAGGAAAGGCACATATTCATTTGGAAATATGAGATAAAAATATTACATATAATCCATTTTGCTACAGGCTTTCAAGTATTGGTCACGGCTGTGCAACAACTAATAGAAAACAATCCTCCTGAGAAGATGTCTGTTGATCAGCTAGTATGGTTGTACTCCATTATGATATTTGCAACGGTGGTGAAGCTTGCACTCTGGCTTTATTGTAGAAGCTCAGGAAACAAAATTGTCCGTGCCTATGCAGATGTATGTTTGTACTCCTTCCCTTTTGATAATAGTATGGTTGTACTCCTTCCCTTTTGATAATAACTGATTTATGAATAATGAATTGAGTCAAGAGACTGTTGCAACATCTTACAAATGCCAACTTGCAGGATCACCACTTTGATGTTGTAACAAATGTGATTGGATTAGTTGCAGCTGTTCTTGGTGATAAATTTTACTGGTGGATTGACCCAGTTGGTTCTATTTTACTTTCAATTTACACTATTACAAATTGGTCTGGCACTGTGATGGAAAATGCAGGTAAAACTTAGATGCAGTCCTTTAAGGCAAAGTACTTTCCAAATTTTTAAGTTTGGATAAAACTTAGATGTACTAGTAGTTCTTTAAGTGTTTTTGGTATTCTTTAATCAGAATTGGAGTTTTGCTTCGATAACTTATGCTATCTTAAAGGCAAATTTTTATTACCAAAGTGAAATTCCAATTTTGATTAGGGATCACTAAACAAAGCACCTAAAGAACAGAACCAAAATTTTGTAAATTTTTTTAATATATAGAAAAATAAATATGACAGGTTTTTGATTGAAAAATTTGCAGTTTCACTTGTGGGACAATGTGCACCTCCTGAAGTTCTGCAGAAGCTGACATATCTTGTCCGCGCCTACACATTTGGCGTTCTATATTTTGTGAAGGTATGCATATAAAGTTAAATTCTAGCAGTATTAAATATTAGATTGTAACCCTGATATATTTATTTCATTTGACATTGTAATGATTGATTGATTGCTTAAGGCACAGATGAAACGGGTTTCTCTTCGTAACTTTCCAGGGCTATGTTATAATTTTGGTTTCTATTGGTAACAGGTTGACATTGAACTACCAGAGGATTTACCCTTAAAAGAAGCACATGCCATTGGAGAGAGCCTTCAGATAAAGCTAGAGAAACTTCCAGAAGTTGCGAGGGCATTTGTTCATCTAGACTTCGAATGTGATCACAAACCAGAGCACTCAGTTCTTACCAAACTGCCAGATCACAAATCAGATCACAAACCAGAGCAATTATTATAGTGGCTGCTTTTTAACTTCATTCAATTAAATGTTAAAATTTATTTTTTTATTAAATTTAAATTTAAATAGTGGCATATAGAATGCAACTAATTAGGAAATTTTTTAATAGTGGTTTAAAATTACCGAAATTTGCAAACATAAATAAATAGAGGGACCAAAAAGTAATTTAGCCACAGTAAATAAATAATAGCAAGGCAACAAGGTAACAAACTACCAGTGAAATCCAACTCTAAAAACTAAAACAAGTCTAGAAAGAAGCTCACCAAATAATAAAATAAAGAATAAAAAGCAAGCATGGAATTAATCCTCCAATGAAGTTAATTTAAAAAGTACAAATTAAGTCATCACAATGGAGTAAAGAACACAAAGTGAGTAAGGCAGCAGAATGGAGTCTTTAGTCTTCATCTTTCTCTTCCGCATACTCATACACTCTTACGCCTTGCTTGATGCTCATTCTTTACTCTTCTATTTAAATAAGGGTTTAAGAGAGATTCCATGCAGCAAAAACAAGAGTTCCAATAGTAAGAAAATGTAATGAAAATAGCAAGAGTAGAAGCTTAGAGCAAGTATAATAGTTCCATCTTTAAAGCTTTATGAAATTAAGGACTTCATCATCGACCAACAACTTTATACTGAAATAATATTTCACTTAAGATTGTAAAAGGACATGAGAATTGTACCTCTACTGTGTATAGTCAGTATAGATATAAACTTGGAGAATATTTAGGACAATCATTTATGTCATGTCGCGTAACATCATCTTTTAACTTGAATCCATGGTGAATCTCTTTAAAGTTTGGCAAACTGCAGAGTGTTATAGTTCGCAGGTTATGTAGTAGTACATTTTCTCCACCCTTAACAATCCCTTCTTGACCATCGTCATCAGTTTCACATTCAAAAGCAAAAACCTTCTGTAACTCAGAGCAGTCTGCTATCTCCAACAAGGTCAGATTGTGAAAGTGACCAGCCACAAAATTATGAAAAAGGTATTTCAACTTGTTGCACTTTTTGACACAAATATCCTCGAGATTTGGGAAGCACACTTGTTGTGAACAAGTATATAGGCTTTGTGCATCACCTGAATCAAATATTTGTTCCAATTTCTCACAATCAATTATATGCAGTGATCTCAGCATTGGTAAGCTTCTAACAATGGTAGGGGAGAAGATGGTTTTCAATTTTGGACATTCAAGCACAAAAATCCACTTAAGCATATGGAGGCTTAGAAAATTTGTGGGGCCCTTCCATATGAACTCGAGCTCAGGTAGATCACTCAATTCAGCATAAATTAGATCCAAGTTTAAAGGAGCAAGTTCTCTGTTGCTCCCATGTTCTCTGATTTGGAATTGGAAAAGACCTTTTACTCCAAGACCATGCAATTGAAGATGTGTAAGTTTAGAAGAAAGCACTTGATCGGATAATTGGTTGAATGTGGTGGTAACCGAGCATAGTAATTCCTTCTCCTATATACATAACAAAATTCATTTTTAGTTTGTTACTTGTGATAATTCAATTTAATAGAATTTCCATTCTAAAGAAAGACCATACCAAAAAAATGAATACTTTTACTTCAAGGATGTACAATATATCGTTGTTTAAAAAGAATGTGACCATGAAGATAAAAATTAATGTAAAATGTGATAACTAAATAGCATTTTAAAAAATAAAGTGCTAATTGTAAGGTTAAATGTTGACTAATGTCTATAAACAATAATAAGAAATTGCATGTTTAGAAAATTTTTGAACATTTTTTAATTTTAAAGTATACATCAGGTCATTCACAATTTACATGTTCAATTATAATATTATGTTTAATAAATACCTATATGTTATATGTTGTTTTGATCAAAATATTTATAATATATACAAAACATGAATCACGAATTATAATGTTATTCAATTTCATTTAGCAAAATAATTAAGTGTTGTGTATGATAATATGAGTTGTCTTCATACGCGCGCGTACAATTCTCTTCAATTTATCTTTTTCATGCCTTATGAGAAACTAACATAAATATAGATTAGAATTTACAAGCTCTATTTTAGATGTATGTATGAGATGTTTTAATGAGCATTATATTTTTCATATTTTTTTAATCCAAAAAAGTTAAACACCCAAACTTAGGAATTTACAGTAATTCATATAATATGTTGAATCAATTGAGCAAAATTTCTTTGGTGCATTAAAGTCTTAATTATATTTTGTGCTATTTATAATTTTAGTTTTTAATTAACTTAAATTGTATATTCATTTTTTATTTATTCATAAAATATTTTAATTACATTTTTAGTTTTAACTATTATATTTTTTCATATTGTCTATTAAACTATTAATCTAATATTACATTTTAAATTATTCCTAATCAAATTTAAAATAAAATAAAAATAACATACACTTAGACATCAATATATTGGAAAATAAAAACATATTAGAAAATAATAGGAAAATAAAAATAAACCTATTATTATCACTGTGAATATCTTGAAGTGTACATATAAAGCTAAAATTGGAAAAAAATAATGTACATAGTATAATGTTAAAAATATATAATGCAATTTATATAAAAAAAATATGAAAATTTAATATTTTAAGGATAAAAAGATAATAAAATACAGAAAACTAGAAACTATCATTTAAAAAATATTACTTCAAGTAGTATTTTAAAAATTTATAAATTATTAAAATAAACTTATTTATCAGCATTATTAATGAGGTTAAACATGCTATTTCACATAATAAACAAGTTTGAAAATTAACTGAACGTGTGTGTGCCAAACATAATTTAACTATTGGCTAAATTACTTGGTCTTTTTTTTTAAAAAATAAAATTGTTCAACTACTTGCTATTTCTATTATTAAAATATTCAATATGATTTTCTAATTGCCAAATATATGTAAATAATATATTTATGTACGTTGAATCCAAAAGACATCAAAGAGTTCTTTCTTAAAGTGACTGTTCAATCTAGGAGCAATAAATGAACAACCAAACATACATGCAGTAAATCTTAATTAATGATTAAGAAAAACTAAAATTAAAGCGGGCATAAAATAGTTTTGACACTAATTAAACAAATACAGTTTAGTTTCTATCGATCACCATACATCTATTCATAATTCATATCCATAAAAAAAATTCATGTTCACAACTCAGGATTCAACTACACCCCCAAAAATGAATTAACAAATAATATCTATTTAAAAAAACTCATTTAATTACGTGCCATTAAAGAAGTAATCATTTGCGAAAAATATATTACCGTTGCAGTTGAGTCTTGTTGCAGATCTGAATCAATAATCATCACCCTACGCACCCAAGAGTCAGGCAGTCTTGGACAATAATAGCATCGTAGCTCTTTCAAATTTGGTAAATGTGGATCAAAATATTTAGGCCAAATCTCAACCAAATTCGGCAAGTCATTCAACCATAGAGCTCCCAAATTGATGTGAATATTAGTCTGAGGATGACTCTGGTGCTGGTACACTCTAAGATCATGTTCCTTTTCACTGCCAAATACATACTTCAACTTATCACAAAATCCAATGTCAAGTTTTTCCAAACTTGCTAGCCCATGAGCATAACACATAGGGAATATATATTTCAAGCTGCGACATCCATGAATAGTAAGTGTCCTTAATTTTGGGAGCATCAAAGAGGTATGACTTTGACTGCTAACATAATCAACACTCCCTTCTTCCACTTCTTCTATCATCTGCTTCAATTCATAGCATTCAGATATTCTCACTTCTTCTAGCAGCTCTAGAGTTTGGACAATGGATGGGTAGAAGATACAAGTTAGCATCGGGCAATTATATATTCTCAAGGACTTGAGATGGCATAGCTTTGAGTTCTTGGGAAAGGAAATATTGTACAATTGTCTACAACTCTCTAGGGTTAGCTCTTCTAAACTTTTGAGAGAGCATCTGGAAGAGGGGTCATGAAACACTTCTTCAAGGTTATCCAATTCATACAAGCGTAAAATGACTAGGCTGGAGAACGCATCTTCAGTTTGCATTGTGGTACCATCAAAGACGCATTTTATCTCTGGACAATATTCGAGGATTAGGAAAATCAAGTGATTCATGCCTTGTGGATCCATGGATGGGATTACATTTTTGTAACCTCCCTTAAGGTGCCTCAATTCAAGGTACTCTGCTTTTTGAAAGAAATCCTTGATTGGTAATGATATAAAACTTTGAACTGAGGCATTAAAACCTTCTATGCATAAAACTCTTGATGGTCTCTGTTTTCTAAAAAAGTAAGACCACTGGAAGAAGAAGAAGTATCGATCAGATTCTTTAGTAAATTGTATTATAACATACCTTCGCAATCTTGAGAATATGGCATTTTGTGGAAAGTTCTTTTTAGATTGGAGTAAATACAAATACAATTCCTCTAGCTGCAAACATTCCCCAATAACCTCGTAAGCATTATCTTTCTCAATCTTACAGCAGAACAAATCTAAAAGCTTCAAATTCTTTAATGCTACAATTCCATTAGGCAATTCTTCAAAAGAAGACCAACGCAAGTCAAGAATCTCAAGTGCTTGTAGGCTTTCCAAAATGGAGATGTCACCTAATTTATAACCTCTCAAGCACAGAGTATGAAGATTTTTTAATGACTCAAATGACTGTGGCAGTAACAAAGTTTTACTTCTTTCAGCATAATCTGCAATCCACTCGTAACCAGATCCTAAGAATGCTAGGATTTTGAGCATTTTCAACCTTTCAAGACACGCATTTGATACTTCAAAGCCATCATATAGAGAATGAAGCAAGAGAATTTCAAGTCTGGGACAATTCAATTGATCATCAGGAAGCTGACCATTTCGCCAATTCCATAAGGATATTGCTTTCTTATCTTTTATGTTACCACCCTGTACCAAGATTGTTGGATCCATTGCAGCACCTGCCAAAATTTCTCGATCGCTTTCAGATGCTATCCACAAGGCTACATCACGAACCAGGTCATGCATTTTCACCTTTTCTTTAATTTTGGTATGCAACAACAAACAAGAATCCCTGAGGATATTAATAGCTACATGCATCTCCTTTCTTGATTTCTCCAAAGTTCCAAAAGTCCCAATTAGGCCCCATCCTCTTCCAAATCGAAATAAATCTTCCAAATCAATTTCGTGATCCTCTGGAAATATAGAACACAACAATAATAAGGATTTCGCTAATTGATTTGTCAAATTATCATAACTTGATCTAAGACAAACATGAGGACTTGTTAAGCCTTTTGGAATATCCAATGGTTTAGAATCTTCCAGTCTTAACAATGCCAACTCCCACTCTTCTAAAGTTTTCCCCCTTAGTGTGCTTCCTAATGTCACAATAGCAATAGGCAATCCCTTACATTGATTAACAATTTTTGTTGCCACACCTTTTAAAGCAGCTGAGGAGTCATCAGTTATTTTGGCATAAAATTGGAACAAATCCCAGGCTTCCTCGTCAGTTAAGAGATGGAGCTCAATTATACTTTGGCATTGCATAGAAGTACATACTTCTCTGCTTCGAGTTGTTAGAAGTACTCCACAACCCTTGTTGTTTTCATTGAATGGAATACCTATAGCTTCAAAATTTAACTTTTCCCATACATCATCCAAGATTAGAAGAGTTTTGCCTTCACTTAATCTTTTTGAAAGTCTTTGTGCTCTACCTTCCTCTGAATTTTCCTCAAATTTCAAACCCAACTTATCAGCAATTTGCTCTTGGATGCTTCTAATATTTGGAGTTTGAGAGACCACTGCCATCACAACCTTCTCAAAAAGTTTTAACTCCTCAACTTTCTTACCCACCTCTTTCACCAAAGTTGTTTTTCCCGACCCTCCCATTCCATGTAGTCCAATCATAATAAAACTTTTATCACTTAACTCTTCCAAAATCTCATTATAAGTCGATTCTGTAGATTTGAAAGGAACAAAATCTTCGAAAGAATGATATTTCATGCCTGGAAGTTCAGTCTTGCTAGAAAATGGGTCAAACTTGCTATCACGATTGAGCTGAGTCATTTTTTCTATTTTTCTTGCGATTTCTTTTGCAAGGAAATATTGGCATTGACTTCGGAAAATACTTTTGCGTACTTCCAAAATCCTTCCTTCTAGTGTCTGCACTTCTTGTAAGACTTTCTCAACATCTTTCAGCCACTTCTCAACTGCTGGTTCGATTTTTTCAGTCCTGTTAGTGGCTTCTCTTACTCGTTTCTTTACACTGTCTCGAGTCAATTCCAAATCTTCTTTTGCATTTGGAAGATTCCCAGCAAAGTTGTTGAAACAACACAAGTATCGAGCATGGTGTAAAATTGGACCCACTGTATATTCTGCAATCTTTGCTATGATGGAAACAACGATCTCCCCCATTTCACAGTCCTGATCATGAATGAGTTCACCACTTTTTAGCTGAGAAATATTATGTTATGTAAACTGGCAAATGATGATACAATTATAGGAAACAATTAATAACGTAATAATGTATTTACGTACGTACCTTTGATCGATGTTGTTGTATTTACAAGAGGAAGTAGAAGTAGTTGGTGTTGCAGGTTGAATACCTTTTTCAATCTGAGCGAAACATAGTTTAGCAATGTGAACAAAGGATTGTAATGATATATGATGATATATTTTTTTTTATGGAGAATGATATATGGTATTTGTACAGTGCACTGAAATTTATAGCAAAATATAAATTGTTTTCTGAATTGATATGCAATATGCCTTAATATCTATAGAATGCACACACATGCTGGGGAATGACTTTGGAAATTATCTTGTGCAATTTGGTCTTTCGATCACACATAAAAATACGTGAAAAAATGTATCTTATAATAGATATATCAGTTAATTAATGTGGACTTTGTTTTCAGGCCGAAAGCTTAATTAGTTTGGTTATTTATAATGAGAAAAGAGTATTCAACCCCCTAATCTTCATCTCTTTTAGAAATTAATAAATACGCTAAACATTAGTTTAATCCTATTTGATCCTTAAATTTTTCTCCTTTTGCAAATAAATACCTTAAACTATAATTTTGTCTCATTTAATTCTTAATATCTAATACAAATAAATTACTAGGTTTTATTTTCGACTAGTATTTTAATTCTAACATGACAGAAAGAGCTATTTGTGAAAAAGATAAATAATAAGTATCAAATTGATTGAGATTAAAGTTAAATGTGTTTATTTACAAAAATAATAAAATTTAATATTAATCAAAATAAAATTAAAGTTCATGATGTCTATTTGTAAAAAGAGTAAAGTTTAAATTTTAATTGGAACAAAACTAAACTTTAGATTCTCTAGATGTATTTTTTCTTTTACGAAAAAAAGATGTGAAGTTTAGAGTTATTTAGTCTTCTCTCATTTATAATTGTGTGCAAGAAGGTCGTTAATTGTAAATAGTGAGGGATGTAACACCGTAAAAATCCTACACTCCTTTAAATGCTTTTTCTGTGATTTCATTTAAATGCGTTTTTGCATGATTTCGTTTAAGGGCTTTTTGGGTGAATTGACTTGTGAAGTGAATAAATGAGTTTTTAGTAGAAATAATGTATAAAATCAACATTAATTAACTTAAAGTAAGGTATGAGTAATAGGACATTAAATATAAGTATCACATGCAAAATTAATTTATTTTAGAGGCTTAAATAAGGTAGAGCTACCAAAATCAAACTAGGGGAGCCAAACAATGCCTTGAGAGGGGGTGGGAGGTGGGACCCTTCTTCTTGGAGTTGGAAGGACTCACGGTAAACACTAAAACTGAGCCCCTTACCTTGTCTGTTTGGGTAAGTTTCTTTAGAAGCACTTCTAAAAGAAAAAAATAAGAAGAAAAAAAATGAGATGAACTTTTTTATAAGTAAAAATAAGTTTTTCATGAGTTAATTTTTAGAAGCTCACCAATATAGTTTCTCTAAAAATGAGATGACATTTACAAATTAACTAATGAAAAACTCATTTTAGCTCATGGAGAAAGCTCATTTCATTTTTTTTCTTCAAATTTTTTTTTCTAGAAGTGTTTCTAGAGAAGCTTACACCCAAACAGGTCCTATGTCACCCAGATTAGAGAGAGAAAGAGGGAGGAAAATAATTTTTTTTAGAGAGTTCTAGAGAGAAGGAGGAGAAACACTTGGGTTTTGAGGGCTAGCACTCCATTCTTGGCTGTTCCAAGGTAAAACCAGCTGCACAACACTTGGGAGAATGAAGTATATTTATTTTTCTTGATTGGACTTGATTCTTCATGATCGTTAATGGTTTGATGTATTTTTAGATGTGAAATTTAGTTTTTCATTGTGAGTTTTGTGATTGAATTTTTGTTTGCTACCATGAAGTAGTTGACAGTCAAATACTCATAATATATAAGTTTGTTACAACAAGTCATAATGTAGCCTATGTAATAATAACATTTGTGTTTTTTCTATTTCTTACAACGACAAAGAGATAATGTAATCTACACCCTGATAGGTGTTATGCATATGTTATTCATATATTGAAATCACAAGAATTATCTCATTTTCTTATCCTTCATTGTTTATTTTGTGTTAAAACAATATGACTTTGCTTTTTCTGAGTTTTTGTTTTGAAGATACTAAAGATAATGATTTTAGAGTAATTTTTGTTGTATTCTGTGTGCAGTTGAGTTGTAGCATAGACATGGATGAAGAATGATCAAAAGTATTGCATTCTGTGCGACCTCCTCGCTCAGTGAGTCAGACCTGTCCAACCCAAGCTAGCTGCTTAGTGGAAGGAGCCACATGGGAAAACAGTGGTCACTAGCAAGAGCGCATCCTACGTTCAACAGGTGACCACTTAATCCAACTGGACATGCACGCTGAGCGTGAGAGATGCGTTAAGCGCACAAGAGAGCTCTAATTTACCAATTGGTTGGTGAAGCATAAAAATAGGAAAGGAAACATATTTTGTTTCCTTCGCCACGAAGAAACAACAAAAGGAAAGCAATCAGTCAGAAAAGTATGTTTCCGAAGCTCTGGTCGATCCGTTTCAATCCATTTTTCTTTCCTTTCACCCTATCTTTACTTTTGTAAATCTAACGACAATGAAAGACTACAAATCACCCGTTGTTGGATTCTACCTAAACTTTCTTTGATATAAAGATTTTAAATTATCTTTTAATATAATATTGTTATGTTATTATTATTCATTCATGTACTTCTTTTCATACTAATGGTTCAATCATTCATCTTCTAATATGATCAGGTATGGTAAGCAACGTTTTGTGTCCCTGGCATACAAGTGAAACTATTGTTATCGCCAGCAACACTGCCAGAGTATCAACATAAATTGTTTATTGGAGTTCTGAAGATATCGTTTGGACACTACCAAAAAATAAGTCATTAAGTCATTAACGTTGCCGTATTAACATTCATTTTATAAAACATTGTAAAAAAAAAACACACACACACAGTAACATAGTTGTAAATGAATTAAATTCGTTAACATCATATTTTATAAAAACTAGTGTTGTTTGATTAATTATTTACATCATTTTTTAAAAACTTATATTTATATGTTAACATCCATTTTTATTCAAAGGAATGTTTGATCAATTACTAACCTCCCTTTTTATAAGAACGGTTGTTGTATTTGTCCCAAATTAAAAACCTAATTTTCTTCTTTTTTTGGTTTCACTCTCATCACTTCCACTGTCATTGCCACGGGCACTGCTCATCCTCACCACACAACAACAATGCCTTCCTTCTAGTATCTTCTCTTCTCACTCTCACACAACACACAAAAACATATCTTTTCCTCTTGTGTCCCTCAACGGAAGTATCAGGATCCGGTGGGGTTACAGTGTACGGCAACGGCGCCATCACCTAGACCAAAAAGCCCCTTTTCTCCGTCAAAGTGGGCTTGGCCTAGATGCTTCGCGGCGACATCATCATCGATGCTGAGCACGGTGATGTCACCCTTGCTGACGACGCCAACCACATCAACAATGAGGTGCTTGCTGAACTTTGATGTGAATGTTCTTTATCTAAAGCTCATGTCTTTATTGTCATTAGGTTGCTTTTATGCCTTTGAAGGAAGTTAATCGAACAGAATATATTCCAGTATCTGATGAGGTAACATTACTATGTCTATTGTTCACAGACTAGATCTGCATTCAAGTGGGAGTGGTGTTTGCCAATTCAAAACTGCTCTTCTTTGGCGTCTAGAGAATGTGACTTCTTATTTCATTTTTTAAGAATTTCTACATTTGTTTTCCTTGCTTAATATTTTCAATCTATCTAGGATCATTCCCCTACCTTCACTAATAAATGCCACTATTAGGAGAGTTGAAAAAAGCTCATGTTTAATGATAGTATAGCAATTACTAAGGTGCAAGTAGTGGAAAATGGTGCAGAACACGTAATGCAAACAGAGCCAGAGGTGCGAATAGTAAGTAGCACTAAGAGGAAGGTCTCGAAGCCCACTTACCTGAGAGATTACGTCTGAAGAATGATTCTGGAAGATTCTACAATCCTGAGGGATGATGCTGCGTATCGGTTGCTGGTACCTAGGAGACAAGAATAGCAATTCTGATATTTCAAATTCACAAACTGACAAATTCTGTTATTGTAATATCAATATAAATATACTATTATGTAAATAACAGCATCATCAATAAAAATCAGAAAGTTTCCCTTCCTTCTCTTTGTCTCTGGAGGCCCCTGGTTCCTCGAAAACCAGACTTCTCTGAGTATCCCTATCATTTTGGTGCTCTCGTTGCCATAACTAATCCATCCAAAGTCCCTACCTCCCTTGAGGATGCTATCCTCAAACTCACAGCTCAACAACTATCTATGGGTGAGACCTTGCAGACAGTCACCATTCAACTCAATGAGATCCTTCATCGCCTTCCCCCGACCCTAACTAATTCACCATCTCCTTCCCCAGCTCCACCTCCGCTGCACCTGTAATTACACACAAAATCAAACTCGATGTCCCTCGTTTTGATGGGACTGATCCCTTGGGTTGGATCTTTAAGATCACCCAATTTTTTGAATATCATGCAACTCCAGAAGCAGAGAGGCTTACCGTTGCTTCATTCTATATGGACGGCCGCGCTTTGGCTTGGTTCCAATGGATGACTGGCAGCGGTCAGTTTACTTCATAGTCGGCGTTCCTTCAAGTGTTGCAGACCCGCTTTGCTCCCTCTCACTATGAGGACCCTACTGGGGCTTTGTTCAAACTCACTCAGCGAGGTATGGTGGTGCAATACCTCTCTGACTTTGAGGACCTTGCAAATTGCACAATCGGCCTCCCCCCGCCCTTCCTACTCAGTTGCTTTGTGTCGGGCTTATCTCCGGACATCCGCCGCAAGGTCTAGGCACACCAGCCCTTAACGCTCGTCCAAGCGGCAGGCCTTGCCCGGCTCCAGGAGGAGAAGCTCCTTGACGGCCGTAACCCTCCCTGCAACCGTCCCTACCAGCCCCCACCACCCGCGGTCACCACCTCACCCACCCCTCTTTGTTCTGTTCCCAACCCACCACTGTTACCACCCCCTTCCCGTACCCTCACCCCCTCTGTGAAACGCCTCACTCCTGAAGAAATTGCATCACGCAGGGAGCGCGGCCTATGTTTCACCTGCGATGAGAAATACCACAGAGGGCATCGTTGCGCCTCTAGGGTATTTCTCCTCGTTGCAGAGGAGGACGAACCCTTGCTAACCCTTATAACCACAAATGACCTGAAACCCGACCCAGCCCCACCTGACCCGAATGACCCATACTCGGCCCAAATCAGTTTTCACTCCCTGGCTGGTCACGTGGCGCTGGAAACTCTCTGCTTCATGGGCCTCATCGATGACCACCCCGTGGTCCTCTTGGTGGATGGTGGGAGTACCCACAACTTCATCCAATTGCAACTCGTCTCTGACTTAGGATTGCCCACGCGCTCCACTAACCCTTTACGGGTCATGGTAGGCAATGGCCAACAATTAGAGTGCACGCGCCATTGTGAGGCTGTCATGGTGATCATCCAGGCCACACAGTTCATTGTTGATCTGCATGTCTTACCCATCGCCGGCGCAAATGTCATTTTAGGGGTCCAATGGTTGAAATCTCTTGGCCCCGTCCTCACTGATTACAATACTCTCTGCATGAAATTCTTTCATGTCGGGAGCTTTGTGGAGCTTAAGGGAGACACCGAGTCCACCTTGAATTCACTCTCTTCTTCGCAATTCCATAGTCTCTATCGCCACCAACCTGAAAGCCTGTACCTCCATGTGCAAGTGCTTTCTGAGCCTTCCACCACCAAAGCTAGCCCTGACCCTCCTCCCCTCATCCAAGCCTTAATTGACAGGTTCCCATCCCTCTTTTAACCCCCACAAACTCTACCCCCATTACGAGACATAGACCATCGAATTCACCTCCTTCCCCAGGCCATGCCGGTAAATGTACGCCCTTACTGTTACCCCCACTACCAGAAACAAGAGATTGAAAACCAAGTTGAAACAATGTTGCAAAAGGGCCTCATCCAACCCAACAATAGCGCCTTCTCATCCCCGGTATTACTTGTTAAGGAGAACGATGGATCATGACGATTTTGTGTCGACTACAGGGCTTTGAATGCCCTTACCGTTAAGGACAGATTTCCAATTCCCATTGTTGATGAGCTTCTGGATGAATTGGGGGGAGCTCGTTGCTTCTCGAAGTTGGATTTGCTCCAGGGCTATCACTAGATTCATATGTATTTCGGTGACATCTCGAAAATTGCTTTTCGCACTCACCACGGCCATTACGAATTTCGTGTAATGCCGTTTGGTTTGTGCAATGCTACATCTTCCTTCCAGGCTACTATGAATGCATTATTCCGGCCTTACCTCCGACGCTTTGTCATTATCTTCTTCAATGACATCTTGGTCTACAACGGGTCCCTGGCGGAGCACCTCACTTACTTGGAAGTTGCGTTTCAGGTATTGCTTGCTCATCAGTTTGTTCTCAAACTATCTAAGTGTTGTTTTGCATAGACGCAGGTGGAATACCTTGGCCACGTCGTCTCGCATGAAGGGGTAAAACCAGTTGCTTCCAAGGTGGAAGCCATAGCCCAATGGCCAATTCCTCGTTCGACCAGGGCTGTTCGCAGCTTCTTAGGACTTGTCGGCTTCTATCGGCGTTTCATCAGAGACTTTGCCACCATTGCTGCACCCCTGGTCCACCTTACTACACAGGAACGTTCTGTTCACCGTCTGCGCCAGTGTTAGCTCTCCCGGACTTTGACCTTCTGTTCACCGTGGAGACAGACGCCTTCGACGTGGGTATGGGAGTTCTTCTGTCGTAGCAAGGCCATCCCTTGGCTTTCTTCAGTAAGCCATTTCCAAAAAAACTCCTCAACGCGTCCACCTATGTGCGTGAGTTGTTTGCAATAACCACGGCCTTCAAGAAGTGGCGCCAATATTTGCTTGGCCACCACTTCATCATCATCACTAACCATCGGAGCCTCAAAGAGTTGCTT
The DNA here is from genome assembly GCF_004193775.1 of Glycine soja. Taxonomy (NCBI): domain Eukaryota; kingdom Viridiplantae; phylum Streptophyta; class Magnoliopsida; order Fabales; family Fabaceae; genus Glycine; species Glycine soja. Next base: position 49,693,880 of record NC_041015.1, on the reverse strand, counting down.
ACTCAGGTAATTCAGACGCCGGAGCAACACACTAATTTGACGAGGTTAATGGGCTACGACTATCAAATAATCCATTGGTCTGGTGCTCAAAATCAAGCTGCAGATGCTTTGTCACGTCTTCCAGAGCACGCCCCTTCTTCTCTAATGACCCTGTACCATGTCTCACTTTCATGGAGGAACTTCGCCGTCAACTAGAAGCTTGCGCCGCTTATGTGATGCACCACCGTGACATTTCACAATCACCGGAGGCACACCCTGAATTCACAATTGCCAACAACCTTATTCTACACCAGAAGCGTATTTGGCTTCCACGGGATTTCCAAATGATTCCCACCCCGCTCACTGAATTCCACTCTTCTCCAACAGGGGGACACATGGGCGTAGCCAAGACCTTTGCCCGCATTTCAGACAATTTTAGTTGGCCCGGTCTCTGGAATGATGTGACCAAATTCATTGCCCAATGTGTAGATTGTCAGCTTACCAAGTACGAAACGAAGAAGAGTGTTGGGCTGTTGTGTCCATTACTGGTGCCTCAGAGGCCATGGGAGGACCTTTCTCTGGATTTCATCATGGGCCTACCCCTTTATCATGGCAACTCCGTCATTCTTGTGGTTGTGGATCAGTTTTCGAAAGGCATACATCTAGGGATGTTACCAGCAGCTCATACAGCTCACACAGTAGCCTCCATGTTCATGGAAATTGTCGGGAAAATCCATGGATTGCCCCGAAGCTTGGTCTCTGATAGAAACCCTCTGTTTCTTAGCAATTTCTGGCGTGAGCTGTTCCAGATTAGCGGCACACAATTACGAATGAGTTTCGCTTAGCATCCCCAAAGCGATGGTCAAACGGAAGTGATGAATAGAATCATTGAGCAGTATCTCAGAGCTTTTGTGCACCGTCGTCCGAAAACATGGGGCAAGCTTCTTTTATGGGTGGAATGGTCCCATAACACCTCCTGGAACGTAGCAACAGGGACCACTCCATATGAAATTACTTTCGGTCACAAACCTTTTAATTTCCCAAACTATATCACGGGGTCATCCAAGTTAGATGCAGTGGAGGATATGCTCAAGGACAGGGATGACACTTTCCAGGTAATTCGGAAGAAGCTCCTCAAAGCTCAGGCCACAATGAAGCGTTTTGCTGATACCAAGAGAAGAGAGGTGATGTACGAGCCTGGAGATTGGGTTTTGCTCAAACTCCGTCCATGCTGGCAAACTTCCGCCAAAGGTGTTTCAGAGGTGCAGGGTAAATTGTCCAAAAGGTTCTATGGCCCCTTCAAGGTGATTGAACGCATTGGACCCGTTGCTTATCGCTTACAATTGCCAGAGGGAGCTCGCATACACCCTGTTTTCCATTGCTCAGTGTTAAAGCCATTTCAGGGAACACCCGAGCTTGAGGTTGCGGCCCAATTGCCTGATCATTTTCTCCAAGATCAGCCTATTATTTCTCCGCTAGCTATCTTGGATTACCGCAGATCAACATCAACAGACCCATGGCAAGTTTTGGTGCAGTGGAACGGGTTACTCCCTAATGATACGTCATGGGAGGATGGGAAAAATTACAGGAGGATTATCACCTTGAGGACAAGGTGATTTTGCAAGGGCCCCCAGATGATAGTATAGCAATTACTAAGGTGCAAGTAGCGGAAAATGGTGCAGAACAAGTAATGCAAACAGAGCCAGAGGTGCGAATAGTAAGTAGCACTAAGAGGAAGGTCTCGAAGCCCACTTACCTGAGAGATTACGTCTGAAGAATGATTCTGGAAGATTCTACAATCCTGAGGGATGATGCTGCGTATCGGTTGCCGGTACCTAAGAGACAAGAATAGCAATTCTGATATTTCAAATTCACAAACTGACAAATTCTGTTATTGTAATATCAGTATAAATATACTACTATGTAAATAACAGCATCATCAATAAAAATCAGAAAGTTTCCCTTCCTTCTCTTTGTCTCTGGAGGCCCCTGGTTCCTCGAAAACCAGACTTCTATGAGTATCCCTATCATTTAATGACTTTTAATTTTGTATATTAATGGACCAGCGAAAAACCAAAGAACACAAGCTCTTCGTATTTTAGAGTAGCCTTTTTTGGAATACATTTCTTTGCAAATTTGAAGGTATGGAATTAATTTTCCATTCCTAACAGGAAAATCTCACAACACATGTCCGAAGGAAAACCAGCGATGCTCGTGAAATGCAAACTTTTTATGGGCAGTACTATGAAAAGTATATTCAAGCGTTAGATAAGGCTGCTGATAAGGTCCGGTGAGTTTACAATTTAATTGAATCAACCATTTGGTCACTGACTTGAATATTTCTCTCTTATATTACACAATTATCTGTGAATTGTACTAATTTGTGCTAGCATAATTTCTTTTTAATTGCAAAAGGAGAATACTTAAATTAACTTCTTATGCTTCATCAGTGCCCAGCTCACAAAAGCATATCAAACTGCTGTTGTTTTATTTGAGGGATTGAAGGAAGTTAATCGAACAGAATATATTCCAGTATCTGATGAGGTAACATTACTATGTCTATTGGTCGCTGAATAGAGTTTACGTATAAAGAGAATAATTTGTTCATTTCTATATTTTAATTGCAGATTATGGAAGCTCATATAAAGGTTGATTGAGGAAATGAAGCAATTATATGCCCCTTATAATATTTTGCCACTTGATCCCAATACTGGAAAAGAGGCTATAATGAGATATCATGAGGTTTGTTCTCTTTAATTATGTTTTAATCCCCTTTTCATTTGAGTTAATGCTTGATACACAAGGTTCCCAGAGGTAACACCCTGTAATAGAACTTGGAAACTCCTGTTAAAGCAAATGAAAACAAAAAAGATCAAGGGTTGTAGAGTCACTGAATCAAAAACTGATATTTCCTAGAAAAATCAAGTCTTTTAGTGGTTTAGGCATTACCAGTGTTACAAACACAGGCAGAAGTTATGATGAAACAATGTATGGTTAATAATTTTCTCATCTTTTTTCCTGTCTGCCACCAACTTATTATTATTACTTTTAGCTTATGAATAAGCTCTGCTAGAATTTTGTTCAATTTGTTGATTAGGTTGCTTGTACTCATTTGCTTTTACAGATTCAAGCTGTTGTTTCTGCACTTCGTAATACCAGGGGCCCTTGGCCAAATTAAGGAACATGGCAACAAATTAAATGAAGATATATTTTGGACTGGCTTCAGCTGATGTTTGGTTTCCAAGTAGTGACTGAACTGTTCTGTGTCTACTATTTGGTGTTTAATTTCTTATACTTCATTCAAAGCTTATCTTCCTTGTACTCATGTGCAGAAAGACAATGTGGAAAATCCAAAGTCAGATCAACTACTCAAGGTTTTCTTTTTATGTATTGCCATGGCTTGGACCTTTATTTTCTGATTTAGACATACTGTTTTGTTTTTTATTGTTTCTTACATATTGTACTTTTCCATGTTTAGTTCGACGATCGTGTTTAAATGAAGTGAAGAAGAAACTCTTTAGAAACTACAAAAAATGGTGCTAGTATTTGGGTTGCAAAAGTAGCCTTTGGTGAGATTTGCATATCCTAATCTTGTAGTAACTTCAAATGCTTGTTTATTTGACTGTCAAATTGAACTTTAAGGTCTTATATGTACCTAGTGAGTTGTCTGTAGAGGTCAATCTGCTTTTGAGCTTAACTTAGCTAAGGTCAATTGTTGACATAGGCAAGCTGAATGCCCTAAATGAAACTAAACAAGCTTAATTCTGTATCTTTTAAGCAGGTTATATACATAAACGTATATACAAAAGGTGCATTTAATCCTGGATACATGACATTATTGTAAATTTGTATTTATAATACAATTAAAGTTTACTTGTATATGGATATTAATTATTGGAGCTAAGCCAACGAAAATTGTAGGTCAGTTGTATATGTGAGCTACTCTTTTATGAGCTGAAAATTTGTATTTATAATACAATTAAAGTTTACTTTTGTATGGATAGCCTTCTTTTATTTGTTTCCTTGGATTTTTCTGTATTGCAGGAAACTAAGACTCTAGGAGAAGTAAAACGGGAATAACAAAGCATTCTCACTATAGAAACTATGATGATTTAAATGAATAATTTTGGTACTATGCTTCTTTTTGATTTGGTTATTTTCCTGTAGAATAATTTTATTGTTCAATAATTATCGTTCCAAAATTGTACGTCAGTTGATTGTTTTCGACTAGGTTGGCCTATGCCTGTTGACTCTGATTTCTTCTCTGTTCCTTTCGCTCAGTAGAAACGTCAGGTTAACAAAGACGAGGTATGGAATATCATGTCTGGTGTGTGATTAGAGTTACACATAGGATTGTGTAACAAGAACCATTTTAGGCTTCATGCTTTGCTGGAACTCCAAAGAAAGTCTATTCCCATTAAGAAGAAACTTAATTGGAGAGTGCATGTGTATCTTGATGAAAACTGATTGAGATTCTCTAGGTTGCTCCCGACGTTCAGTGATACTATAAACATTTATATTTAATTGTAATTCAAATAATAACTTGTGCATTTATATTAAACCACTATAAACATTATTTTTACCTTTTTTGTTCCTGTTGTTTATAGAGTTTCAATCTGACACTTGTATTTAGGACTGTATATATAGGATCTTGGTATTTATTAGAGATGAATACAACTAAGTTCTTCCTCTTAGAGTTTCTTTTGAACAATCCACATGTTTCCTCAAACATGAAACATGAATAAGCCAACCTCTGTCCGTGAAGGAAGTGAGAAAGCTCACAAGAAGCAATCGTGCACCATAGATTATTAATTTTTTTGCAAAACTCACCGGTTAGTCAAAAATCAAAAATATTTTATACGACTTTCAACATTCGTTTTGAAAAAACCAATGTAGAAAGTACTTTCATATTTCAACATCAATTATAAAATCGATCTTAAAAAATATCCACTTTCAATGATAGTGGTTTCAACGTCGATTATAAAATCGATGTCGAAACTCCTCCAAAACTAATATTAAAATCCTTTTATGTATTAGTGGGAGTAATTTTGGAAGGAGTTAATTCTATAGATCAATCATATGTTGCTTGTCCATGAAGTCGAGTTTGTTATCATGGGAGAGATCGTCAAAGAGGAGGGTGGAGGTGGTGAGGGGAGAAAATGCCCCGGCTGAAAATTGCCTCTGACAGCGGCGACAAATTTTAGTTGCTGAGAGGAAGTGAGGGATCCAATGTGGAATGACCTATTTTAGTAAAATTAATATAATGATAAAAAATCACGGTTCACCGTGGATTCACGATATTATATTTAGAAGTGCAACTTTATGACATAACTCTATAAAATCAAAAGCTTGGGGAAATGATTTCTATATCATTGGCATGGATATGTAATGAAGTTAAACAAAATCTAAACTACATTGAAGAATTGTTTTGATGCGTACCTCAAGATATGTGCAGAGTTAATGTCAGGAAGATCCAACGAGAATTTATAAGAAACAGCCTTGTTGCCGACCACAATATTGAATAATGAGGAGTTGCAATTTTGATGAATGAAAATATTTGACAAGAGATGGGAAAGATCACAGATAATGAGTAAAGAAGTACAGAATTATATGGTTAAATGGACGAATAAAACTGAAAGTAAGAGGAAGTTTATCCTTTCTCATTTCTGAAGTAAGGTATTGAATGGCAATAGATGCAAGTTATTCCTTTATTCTATGGTAGCTCGTGAATAAGAAGCAGTTGTTTTCTGTTTTTGTTGTGTTTCTTCTTTGAACCGTTCACAAGTTATTATGTGCAATACAAGACAAAAAAAGTGAGGACAAAAGGTTTGATTCCTATCTTACTTGTACGATGAAATGTTTGAATCTCTTATGTCTGTTGTGCCTTGCGTTCGCTACTAGTCCAGGAATACCCCTGTTTCTTCTTCGGAGTGTATGATTGATATATTTGAAAGTATATTTCTCCATATAAAATATTGATTTGTAGATAAAAAAATGTATACTTTACTAGTCTTTGATAATTGAGTGTTTGGTTATGGTCCTTTACTTGCTCAAAGCCTCAAATCCGAGTTCAGGTGTTGATGTACAAATTATCTGGTGGGTGCTCTGTTATGATAGCGTGTGTGATTGGAAGCTTTAGTAGTTTCACATACGTAATTATTTCACTTGTCACGACAATAGACTATAGATCTTAGTTTAAGGATGTGTATGCTTGCATAAGAAATGAGAATCTTTGTTTAAGAATCCTTTTAGATATGCTGGATTTATGGGAAATAAGATATGCTTTGCTTCATTCACACGGTTTTTAATTCTTTCTTTTCTTTCTTTCCTTTTATTTTGTGATATAACTTTTTTTGTTTCATGTAGCATCAGTTTTTATCTCATTAATTTATTAGTTAATAAATTGTAAATTATAAAAAACTAAAAAGTATTGGTAGGGAAAATGAAAATAATAGTTGATTATAAATTAAAAGCTTTAATCATATTCCATGTAGCTTGGCTATGAAGGAGGTTAACTCCTTCCAAACATCTTTGAAACTTTAATCGTACGTAAGGGGTAGTCAAGAGAAATAATACAAGGTACTGTTATGATCAAGGCTCAACAATTGGTAATAACTTCTTACTATTATTGATAATATGATATAGCCATATAATAGCCTTACAAGATAAGAGTAGAAAATAATTAATGAAAGAGGTACTAAATGTACAACCAAAATAATGAAACTGATCCTGACTAACAATTCGATAATCAAATCTTAGCTGAAATATCTTATTTTTTGTTTTAGTCTCTAATAAATTTTTTCGTTATTTTAAATTTTTTATGTATAAAAAGTTTTGTTTCAGATTTTTATTTTATAATGATGTGATATCATTTCAACAATTCTTTTAATATATATCAAGAATTCAAAACAAATTTTAAGTATATATTAAAGACCTAAAAATTATTTAAATCTAAAATTTTTATTACAAAATGAGAAATCCTTATTACATCTAACAAATCATACGTTAAAACTCCCATTCCATCTACCTCTTTGAGGTGAGGTAAATATAAGTTTTTTCTTTAATTACTATGTGAGCCGATAAGCCTTCTCAAGCTTGAACTAGAAGTTTATTGAGTAAACTAATATCTTAGTTCCTACAATTGTGAAGCAATGTCGTATTAGTCCTTGAAATTAGGAAAATGCCATATAAATCATTGAATTTGAAACTACTGCTATTTAAGTCTCTAACATGTACTACTTACTACACTATAATTCTTAAATTTATAAAAGAACTAGCATCAAGAATAATATGATTAACAAAATTCAATGTCAGAGATTTGTTTGATATTTTATTAGATCTAGAGACTACTAACAACGGCAACACTTCACAATTTCAGGGATCAGTAAGTTAAGGTCGGACTGTTATCGGTTTAAGTGATGACAGTAAGATATTGGTGAGGCTAGAGCGGGGATTAGAAATTAAAACACTCATTTATGAACCCCTTTTATATGCTTCTAATAGTCCAAAAGCTAAATAAAGTAGAATACAATCATATCGAATACGTACCCTTTTAAAACCCAATTATTCCATCTAAGCATACATATTTAATTTCTTAGTGCAAAATAGTTAGGCACAGCAGGTATTAAACCATATATACAAGAGCATACCCTATTTATGAGAGGAAACAGATGCACATGCTGGAAGCATAATAAAAGCACAACAGAAGCCAAAATGCAAAATGTTTGTAATAGCTTGCAAGCAAATGTTACTATTAATGAGAGAAGCAACGTTAACATGTGGATTATAATATAGGCAGAGAGTATGATCAGCGTTGAAAACATTAAGGAAAGAACTATTCGGCCAACAAATGGTTTGATACACAACATCAAGTGCATAAAGATGAAGAAACTTGAAATAATTATCTGATTGGTGAACAATCATTACAATACATACAATTTTTCAACCTTTAAGTTTGTAAGCACAAAAAGATTTGAAGTAGTTACGGTCGACGAACAATTGTTACAATAGACATTCCTCCAATCTCAAAATTTTAAGTACAAAGATGCTTCAATTAATTACCCGGTCGACAAACAACTAATACGGTACGGTTATAGAATAAAATATAGAGTTAAATTTAGGTTTTATCATATTTAAAACAAACCTAGAGATGATAGAGTGTATATTTCACTCATACCAATAATTCAGAGATTAATTATGATAACCCAAGTGTGAACCTATTGTATGTGATTTTACAGATTGAAGCTGCTACAAAACACAGCGGGTAAAATTGTAAATTACACTCTTCAAAAAAATATAAATTATAGAAATGTTTAGGAAGTCTGGACTTTGGAGTCATTAAACTTTGATGCAAATGAAGTTCAAGTTTTCTCGTATAAATAAATTCCCTTTGACTTGAACATTTATTTCTACTTGGTAAAATCAATTTGAAGAGTCTGATTAGCATATTTAATCATGTCAAGTCAAAGGCAAAAGAAACCAACCTAAATTTGGATGAAACACACCTGTTCATATTATGTCTTAAACAAAATGTAGTTAAAAACATAGTTATGTTATAAAACTTTTCTTTCCATATCGCAGTCATGATAGTCGAACATAAGAGTCATGACACTGAATCGTCTTAGTTCTCGCGTCTACAGTGCTGACCTCGAGTAATTCTACCAACATATTGATAACATCGTCAACATGAAGTTGCTTGAAGTTGTGAAATGTCCCTACGATAGGCAGATGTAGCAACGACGTGACGTCATCCAAGGTGATAGTCACCTCTCCGATGGGCAAATGGAAACTACTAGTTTCCTTAACCCAGCATTCCACAAAAGCAAACATTATTCCTCGATTTTGCCTGTATTTAGGGAACATGCGAGCAAAAGACTTATTCCAGTGGCAGCTATAAGGCCTTCAATCTCTGGAGCAGGCTTCCCAAACTTAGTCATCTTCCTTCATTGGGAATATAACTTCAACTCAGGTCGTTCCTACAGACAATAATATCGATAATGTAAAATAAATTATTAACGTGTAAACTACGTGCTTTATGTTTTTAAAAAATTACATACCTCTCCATCCCAAACTCTCATAGCAATGTAATTTTCAAAATCTCTGAGAACTGATGTGTCATGGAGTCAGTCTGAAAAACCCTCAACATCAACTTCTTCACAGGTGCTTGTGGCACTCTTCGTTGAATTCCTCTGCGGTCGTAAGAAGATCCTTAACAACACGCTCCTGCTGTCATTGCATAGTCACTCACTTGTCTCCTCTCCACTGCTTTTCCTATTGCTCCACCTAAATAAGAATTCTTTTAAACTAAATAAGAATTTCTAAATCAATTTTCGTTTAAATTTTTGTTTCAAGCATTTCCAAACAAATTTATTCAAACTTTTCAATAATTTTTTATCAAAATTTTCAATTTAAATTTTGGCGTCAACACCTCCATACCTCCATCTATCATCTGGGATTATATACACGTACATCTCACGTCAGACAACAATAAATCAAGTTAAACAAGAGAGCAAAAGAGAAAGAAAAAGTAATTAACACCTTAAAAATTATTAATTAAAATGCATACCAATTGTTCTCTGGCTTAATGTACACCTACAACTTTAAAAGCTTACATGGACAACGTCATATCAGTAATTAAACACCCTAATTAACATCAAGAACCATACATCGTTTTGAGCATGCATGCAATAAACAAAGCATAAGGGCGCAAAACTTATAGATTACATCGTTTTATAAAAACACCCACCGTCGGTATGTAAGTCATCCCAGATATATATATATATATATATATATATATATATATATATATATATATATATATATATATATATATATATATATATAAAGCTGAAACCGACACCCATATATATTAATAGCTTCAGGTTTATGATTTTCTTATCTGTTACTATTTTCAATTAATTAATAGAAATTATTATTTTAGTGTTATTTTATGTTTTTAGGAATTTTAAAAACAGTGAAATTATCATTTATTATTTTCTTTAAAATGTGAAATAAATTTATATTAAGGAGAAAGAAAAGTTAGTAAGAAGCTCCAAAGAGAGCAAGTTGGAAAACTAGCCACAAGCTAATAAGCTAAAAAGAAAAAAAAAATTGTGCCCCTCATTCCTTAAATTTCTCATACTTCATACATATATAGCAAACAAACCCAAATTATTAATCCTATCGAAATTCAAACTAGAGATCCATTTGCTACTAGTACAGTTTTTTCTGAGTTAATTGATAAATTTTTAAAGAAAGAAGCATTCATATAATCTTGGAACATATTTTAGTTACAAAAGATTCTTGATCTATGAAAGAAAGATTCTTGATCTTAGCATACAACTAATGATGCATAATTAGTGCAACACACACGTTGTTTTTTTCACACAATTTAATTAGAAAAAGTTTTATCATATGTGTCTCTCCTGGACCTAGATATGCATGAATCCATGTACACGGCGTTCATTTGCCTAACCAAGGAAAATAAGAGCATTAAACTGTAGGTAACAAAAAAAAGAATATTAAACTAGAAGTTATTTAAAAAGAAAACTTGTTTATTGAACCGTTAAATAAACTTATTCAGATAATAAAAAAAACTAAAAATCATCTTAAATGACTTGTCGAGTATAACCACTAATTAAGCACACGCCTAGTGTTCTTATGACTTCAAAATAAACATCTTTTGTAAATATTTGGCGTTACATCTTTTTTAATTTTGAATCACTACCTTGCATACTGAGAAGCCATGGGACATTAATCCTTGGCTATATTTTCATGGTTAGCACAAATTTTAATTTTGATAGTTTTGATGAGAAAGTTAATTTTTATCGGATGCCAACATCTTGTTGCATTCATTTATTGTTTTATATTTGCTTAGATAATATAATAAGACATCAAAAAAGATTATTATTTTAGTTGTAGGTTTCTCCGGTTTCTTAGATTATTATTTTGAAAGTTCAATCCAATTTATAAATCAAGAAAAATCCAATTTTGTGTTTCCAAAAACACATATTGTATCAATACTTTTTATTTTCATATTTTTATGTCATATTAAGTTGTTTATGGTTATCTAATTGAGATTCAAACACATTAATTTCTTCATGGCTTTAAGGTGTTCCATGCAATTGCTTAAGCAAAATGTTGAATGCATTGAGTTAATAGAAGAAATTGTCAAACAATAGCATGCCTTAATTAAGCTAAATTATTTTTGGTTGGATTTGAAATAACTTAATCACGTATATTGCTTCAAAACAGAAGAGTACTCAAATATTATGCACAACAAGTTTAATGTCATTCTTCTAACATTAAATTTGTTGCACTGCAATACCAATAGATGAGTACTGTTCTATTTTAAGGTGATATATGTAGTTAAGTGGTTTCAAATTCAACCAAAAATAACTTCTCAGATGAGAGAGAGTGTAAGGCATGCAAAAGTTTGACATTTGTTTTATGAACCCCTTGCATTCAACATCTTGCTCATGCAATAAAACACACCTTAAAGCCATATAGAAAAATGATTGAATCTCAATTGGATAACCGTAAACAGCTTGATATTTTAAATACTGAACTGAATGTGTTTAATGAAAGCACAAAATTGGATTGTTGTTGATTTATAAATAGGATTGAACTCTACACAATTTTATTTAGGTAAGAAATCGGTGAAACTCTAGACCTAGAACAATAATCTTTTCATACAACGAGTGCCTCATATATTCTCTAAGCAATGTAAAACAATAAACGAATGAATGCAACAAAACCGTAAAAAGAAGGAATTAAACAGAGGACCCACAAGTCATCTTGAACTAGACAAAAATGCCAAGCTTGAGAAATTTCTTCAGGCAGGGATATGATTTGTGAATGAATGGACCATTAAGAATTAATATTTCTAATTTCACTGTATAATTAAATATTATTTTGTTTTTGGTGTGTAAAATTCAATTCCAAATATTCGATATTTCACCAATGATCACAAACATACAATCACAGTCACGTGCATTAACACAAGAAATGTCTATATTTGTTATAATCAGAAAAGAAAATTTGTTTCAAAGTGTATAAATAACTAGTGGTAGTAATTTGGATTTTTTTTAAGGGGCGGCCCCATGTACTACTATTATTTTTCAACAAAAAAAGTACTAGTAATTAAATTAAATTGAACGCACCTGTGCATTAAAGTGGAATCGATCCATGCCGTTCCAATTATCAAGATCATAAGCAGTGAAATGTTTGCAACAAGCAGCAACCATGTATAACTAATGATGCATAATTAGTGTAACACACACGTTGTTTTTTTCACACAAAAGTTTTATCATGTGTCCCTGCAGGACCTAGATATGCATGAATCTATGTACACCACGTTCATTTGCCTAACCAAGGAAAATAAGAGTATCGAACTGTAGGTAACAAAAAAAAAAAATTAAACTAGAAGCTATTTAAAAAGAAAACTTGTTTATTGAACCGTTAAATAAACTTATTCAAATAATAAAAAGAAACTAAAAATCATCTTAAATGACTTGCTGAGTATAACCAGACTAATTAAACAAATGTCTAGTGTTCTTATGACTTCAAAATAAACATTTTCTTTAAATATTTGGTGTTACATTTTTTTTAATTTTGAATAACTGCTTTGCATACTCTGAGAAGCCATGGGACATTATATTTTCATGTTTAATTAGCACAAATTCTAGTTAAAATAGTTTTGGTGAGAAAGTTAATTATGATCAGATGCCAACATCTTGTTGCATTCATGTTAACTTGTTGGCAAGTGTATCAAATCGTCACAAGTAGTAAAGTTCTCGGAAGTCCGAGTGTCGAATCCACAGGGACTTTGTTTGTACTTAGATTAATGCAAACCCAATTTAAAAGCAAGAGATAAGAATTTAAAATAAAAGATAAAGAAAGATAGAAGATAAGGTAAATAAAAGATAAGATATTTAAAGATAAAATTAAAAAATAAAAGAAAAAGATAAAAGATTGAAAGATCAAAATAGAAGATAAAATATTTAAATTGCGATAAAGATAACTACTTCTACGAAATTCAAATAAAGCCTAAATCTACCAAGCCTAACTACGTACTCCTAATAAAACCACAACAGTAAAATCAGGAATAACTACTTCTTAAGAAAAACCAACAATAGAAAAGTAGGGAATAAAAGCTATATATTAAAATCGCTAAAACCTGACAAGTCTAATTAGCCTAGATATATGGATTCTGGATTTGTCTGTTATCAGTACCAGTGAACTAATTCTGCCCCCACATCTATCCATCTACTTGTCCCTGATGCCTCACGATGACAAGCCTACCTTAATTACCTATCTTCCAAATGCCCTTTGCGAAGACTCAATAACTAAGATGCTTTAAGATTACATTCTAGATGTTTGCTAAAGCATGGGCATTGAGGCATTAAGTCATGCTAACCCAATGATTTCTTCACGCATTCATTCCTTATCCCTAATTAGGCTTTACCCTCTCCCGAGTGGCCTAAAGACTAACAGAAAACAAGGTCCGAGATGCAGAATAAGCAAGAAAGAAAAGCAGATAAAAGAAACTGGAAGAAAAACCCTCTAAAAGATAATCCGATAATTTCTTCCTTTTAGTGTTCTCTTAAGCGTTACCCTCTCCCGAGTGGCCTAACCCTTAAAACAAATACAAATATCCATTCCTTACCCCTAATTAGGCTTTACCCTCTCCCGAGTGGACTAAACCCTAACATAAAGCAAGTTTAGAGATACAAGATGTAAAAAGAAAGAACAATAAATAAATAAAGAACCTGGAGGGAATTCCTCTTTTTATTGATAACTCTTGAAATGCTCCATACATCATTGGCTTTTTAGGTCTGTCAGGCCCTAGCTAGGGGAGGGGATTAGTCACGAGGGTGGAAGAAAGAAAGGGAGTAAATGAAACCCCTAGGAGAGGGGGTTCTGTGGTGGTGTGTTTTCCTAGGCTGACCCTCTTATTTATAGGTAAAAACTTGGACTTGGGCTTTTTCTGATTTTCTTCTTTTTTTCCTTTATTTCTGCTCCTTTTTGCTTGTTGTACCTCCCTTTTTCACATCTGCAATCAAAATTCGAAATTAATTAAATCTTTCCAAATTAAAGCATAAATAACTGCTAAATAATTAATTCTAAGTTAATTTTAGACCGATTTTTCACTATTAATTCACTATTATTTAGCAGTTATCAATTCATTTATTGTTTTATATTTGCTTAGATGATACAATAAGACATCGGAAAAGATTATTGTTTTAGTTCTAGGTTTCTCCGGTTTCTTAGATTATTATTTTGAAAGTTCAATCCACTTTATAAATCAAGAACAATCCAATTTTGTGTTTCCAAAAACACATATTGTTTCAATACTTCTTATTTTCATATTTTTATGTCATATCAAGTTGTCTATGGTTATCCAATTGAGATTCAAACACTTATCTTCATGGCTTTAAGGTGTTCCATACAATTGCTTAAGCAAAATGTTGTGATCATTAATAATAAAAGTTAGATTCAAGTCATTTAACTGATTCTTGATCTATGCGCTTAAGAACATGTGAAGCAGTTGAGATGCTGCACCACTCTCCTTCTCTCTGTGTAAGTAATATCCAAAGTCCAAACCCTTTCTTCCTACAAGACACAAGAACATTGATTAAACCATAGTAACGAAGCCGCGACACCGCCGTCTCCACCTCCTCTGCACCCACCACCCTTTTGGCGTCAACACCTCCATCTATCATCTGGGATTATACACACGTACATCTCACTTCAGACAAAAATTAATCATGTTAAACAATAGAGCAAAAGAGAAAAACTCTAATACCATAAAAAATATTAATTAAAATGTATACCAATTGTTTCTTTGGGCTTAATGTACACGTACAACTTTAAAAGCTTACATGGACTACGTCATATCAGTAATTAAACACCGTAATTAACGTCAAGAACCATACAAAGAAGAAAAGAAAGATGGTTCCTTGAGAAGTTAAATGTTCTTACTGATTTGACTTATGACGGTGTCCATCAAGGCTTTTCAAAGTTGTTTCTTCATGGTGTATGTGTCCTCTTTCTCTCGATCTGTGGCTCTAGTTATCTTCAGTTTCTGGGCCGCGATATGGATATCATGTGAGGGAGCAATTGAGGTACATCTATATTAACATCTCACGGTAAAAAAAGAAAATGGAAGAGATCCTTACTAAAGGCGAAGGAGAGAGAGAGAGACAGAGTATTAATATCTAGTGAAATTTGCTGGAGCTGATCAACACAATATAAGAAAAGATCAACTAAAAATAGAAAAAAAAAAAAAAAAAAAGACACAGCCAAGGGTTCTTATGACTTCAAAAACCCTGGACAATTCTTAGGACTTAGTTTTCAAGCATCATATCATCCTTGCCAAGTCCCTCCCGAAACATGATACATCATGGTAAAAATCTGTCTTCTCATCTATCTCACTTTAATTTTATTCCATTTCTCTCTCTATCTCTCTTCAATTTTTCTAATTCTTGATCTATGTTATTGATTCAACGGCTAGGACCCTCAGAATCAGTTAATGTTTCTTGCTTCACCTCACGCACACCCCTTTCAAGAATAGTTTCTCTGCCTTGCATGCCAAGACTAACCCTCTTGGACTCACCTTGGCCACCCTCAGAACCCTAGCAATTCATCACCATAAAATCCAACACCGTGATACGTACCTTGTAACCGCACCCAATGACCATGAATCGATTATGAACTTTTCCTTTCACACCATGCAGCCGTGAGGAAATTCTTCTGTCTCTCACACTGCATGCATAACAACCCAGATATCCATTTCCTATAAGTACAGTTTTTTTCTCTAAATTAATTTATAAATTTTGAAAGAAAGAAGCATTTTAATTACAAAGATTCTTGATCTATGGAAGAAAGATTCTTGATCTTAGCATATAAGATTCTTGACCAAACACCTCAACAGTAAATGAATAGAAAAAACATACTACATAGATAATCAACAGAAAGAAAACAAGAAAAAGATATTGAGACAAAGATTATTATAAATATGTACAAGAAGGAATCAAATTAAGATAAGTAAGAAGTAGTTTAATGTTTCTGGGTGGTGTTGTGATACTTGGTCTTGATCCAATGGAGGCCAACAGAGTTACCCTCCTTCAGCTTCTTCACGCCGGTGGAAGCAACTACCTTGGTCTTGCCGAAGGCGTTGTTGTTCTGTTTCTTTGATTCATTGGAGACAGTCACTGGGGTCAGGCCCGTTATCCCACTTCTTCTTCTTTCAAGATAGATAGCTGAAAAGTTGAATTGAGGACTTAGAACACAACACAAGGATTTAGTATTATTTATGTTTATGATGTTTGTGTGTTGTAGATGGAGTTTGGGAACCGTTCACTGCGCTTTTATAGGACTAGTTGGAAAAAAGGAATCAATCAACCAATTAAAGCTTGTTATCATGTGGACTTCGCCTCAAATAATTACTTCATCCGTCTCTAAATAATTATCTTATTACAATAACTTGTTTTGCACACTATTAATAATAATAATGATAATAATAATAATAATAATAATAATAATAATAATAATATATAGATAAAATTAATATTTTATTATTATTAATTTATTTTTAAATTTTGTTTACTAGTAATATATAAAAAATATAAATAAAAAATAATTAATATCATATTAAAAATTAAAATATTAATTATTTTCAAAAATTTATTTTCTTGCACGATAATAAAATAGAGTATTAATCAACATACTTTCTTTAGGAAAAAATATTTAGTGTCCTACTCAGTTGACACTTCTTGAGGAATGCAAGTCTCTCGCCCGGACTCCTTGAATTGATGAAGATTCAAAATATAGCTTTAGTTTACGTTTTCTTTTCTGCTTCTCTTTTCAGTTAATAATAATCAGAAAATATAGAAAGCAGTTTTGAGACACATTCTTCATTTTATACCTAACTCTAGTACTCTATCCCTTAATACGTCAAAGTGCACCGTTCCCTTGATTAATTATTCACCCTTTCACGATATCCAAATTAAGACCTACCCAAAAAACAGAGAAAGAGAGTCACAAACCAGAATCTCGTTTGATCTCAATAAAATTCCTTGAAAGCCTACATTGACACACTTAAATCAGTAAGAACCTTTGACTTAAAAAAAAAAATTGATTCTGCTCCAATCGGATAGTAATCGAATACAAATTGAATTGATTTTTTTTCAAATTAGTTTAAGAAAAAATAAGTATATTACTTTATAAAACTAATTTTGTTAATCAAATTGTTTCTATAAAATCAGTTATATTATTTTTTATTTAAAAAAAATAATTTAAAAACTACTTTAAAATTGTTTCGACTCTTAAAATCGGTTTCAAATGAGTTAAAATTAATTCAGTTTAGAATCAATTTTTTTAATTCGATTTTAAATCAATTTCTAAATCAATGACTATTTTGAATATAAAATTAGACATGTTAAAATAGTTCGAAATCAATTCTTTTTAAGTTAAGATTCGGGCTTTTTAGGGAAGTAATTTATACATACCCCTTCACGGACCTTGTAACTTGTGCCCCTCATTCCTTAAATTTCTCATACTTCATGCATAGCAAACAAATCCAAATTAATCATATTGAAATTCAAACTAGAGATCCATTTGCTACTAGTACAATTTTTTCTGAGTTAATTCATAAATTTTTAAAGAAAGAAGCATTCATATAATCTTGGAACATATTTTAGTTACAAAAGATTTTGATCTATGAAAGAAAGAATGCATAATTAGTGTAACACTCACGTTTTTCACGCAATTTAATTAGAAATTTTTTTATCATATGTGTCCCGGCTGGACCTAGATATGCATGAATCCATGTACACGACGTTCATTTGCCTAACCAAGGAAAATAAGAGTATGAACGGTAGGTAAACATACGCCTAGTGTTCTTATGACTTTAAAATAAACATTTTCTTTAAATGTTTGGTGTTACATTTTTTTTAATTTTAAATAACTTCCTTGCATACTCTGAGAAGCTACGAACCTTTAATCCTTGGTTATATTTTCATGATTAATTAGCACAAATTCTAGTTAAGATAGTTCTGGTGAGAAAGTTAATTATGATCGAATGTCAACATCTTGTTGGATTCATTTATTGTTTTATACTGCTTATAGATAATGTCATGAGGAATTAGTAATAGGAAAATATTATTGTTTTAGTCCTATTTATAAATCAATTCGTACAATCCAATTTTGTGCTTCCAAAACACATCTTGTTTCAATACTTTTACTTTCACATTTTTAATGTCATATCAAGTTGTTTATATATGCTTATCAATTGAGATTCAAGCACGTTTTCTTTATGGCTTTAAGGTGTTCCTTGCAATTGCTTAAACAAGATGCTGATGCAATGAGTTAATAGAAAAAGTTGCTCAATGCAAGTATACTTTAAGTTATTATCTCAGAAATTATTTTTGGTTAAACTTGTTGACAGTAGTAGTAGGAGAGTACTCTTTGTGTCCGCATGCAAGCCTTTGACAATTTGTTCTATGAACTAATCACATTCAATATCTTCTTGTTTAAGCAATTGACACTAATTCAGATGTGATCTTTAACAACATTTTTTGAAATATTAAAGACTCAATTCAAAAGAAAAATTTACCAATGATCAAATGTAAAAAAAAACATGTATTTATTCTAGACCAAAAGTATATTTAAGTCTTATTTTTATAACTAAAGTGTTTTTATTCTTTAACGGTGTGCATTGCTTCATTAACTTGTAAGATTTCTTTTAAATAGAAACTAAGTATGGGATCAAAAATTTTAAATTATCCTATATAATTTATTAGCTTATGGGACAGAAGTATACTCCTAGGTCTTAAATAGCCAATCGATATTCGTTCTTAAAGAAGGGGGAACTTGGGTTAATAATAATCATTGTCACATAGGTTATGAATAAGGAAATCATAATTAACTGGCCCAAAAATACATATCTTAGAGTCTTGATTTGTAACTTGTTCCATGCCATTGATATTAATCTTTGGGGAATCTACTTGAATTTAGCAAATTCATCGATGAATTAGGTAATCCTAGTCTTTCTCTTGTTGTTGTCTTAAAATCCAGAATGTAAGACATTCTTCAAAAGAACCACCCAAGTCAAGAGTCTCAAATCCTTCGAAACACATGATAATTACTTCAAAAGAACTTGCAAGCTGGAATGCACCATCATAAACTACTCTCTGTCACTGTCAGCTTTTAAATATAATGGGCGTAAAAATCGATATATTAAAACAAACAAGCCAGTCCTCTGTGAATTAGTAAATATGCATGGTTTCATTGTTCAGCTCAAAAGATACTAAGATTCCCAGATTCAATCAACTATAGTTTCTAAAGCAGATATATTTTTCAACTTCTATCTTGGCCTTATGGTTGGCATACCTCCACTAACCAAGTCACTACCTGACACATCTTCTGAAATAAAAGGAGTCTTTATAGTAGATGATGAAGGTTGTGAACTGCATACTGTTCCAGAATAATTACTTGTATCATATTCAGCTCCCTTGGTATCGTACTCAGGTAACATAGAACAGATGTATTCAAGCTCTCTAGCTACTTCTGACATTTTAGGCCGTTCATCTGGTTCATCTTTGCAACACTTTAAGGCTAAAGTCAAAAATTTCTCCGCATATTCAGAAGGATAAGACTCGATACGTTTATCAACAACCAAAGATATTCCACCAGATTGGTATGCCACATAAACCTGAAAAAAAAAAAAGATTTTAAGTCTTAGAGATAGAGAATGACTATGAAATATTAATGTAACATTATTATTTTAGAATATTAAATATTAACGTTGATGCTAGAATACTTACTATAATATATATGATAAATTGATCAACCTACAAGTTAGCTACTGATTATTGGTCTGAGATTAATTAGCTTCTAAATTCTAATTAAGCTCTTGATTATGGCATTGGTCGATTGTAATCAAGTCATAAATAAGAGATCAAGTATGCAGCCCATTAACACAATTTCTCTCAAATAACTATCTCCTTCAACAATTTAATTAAGACTCAACCTTTGTCAAATACTTACTCAGAGCTATTTAGATAAAAACCTTAGATTAATAGGATAATGGTTGAAATCTGCAGCTGCAGACATGATTTCCTACCAAACTAAAGGTATTTAGATCAGAATACAAACAGGAAGGCATAACTGCTTAGCCTCACTCATGGACTGTATGCATGCAGGTAAAGTAATATGTTGCAGTTATAGAAATAGAACTCTCCACTAAAGCTTGATCAAATCACGATTATTAACAAGAAAAATCAAACCATACGTGTCTAATAATATTTTCTCCATGAAAGATTGGAGGCCTCCCAGTCACAAGTTCCAGAAATACAACACCAAGACTATAAACATCACTCTTGTCAGTCAATTTGTAGGTTAAGAAGTACTCTGGATCAAGATAACCCTGCATGTTTAAAACAGTGAGCAAACAATATAGAAATTAAATCGATGGTGAACATATAAAATCAACCTTAAGTCCTTGACAAATATATAAAAATAATTTCCAATCAATTAGTTAGATATTTTTTCTATTTTGGTTTCAGAAGTCCAAAAGTCAAATTTATTTTTAAATTCTCCCTAGCAGTATAGTGCATATTATGAACTACTAAAAAGTAGATAACTAAATCGAAGTATACTAGTAGACTGGTGATAAGCCTAAACATGATAAAAGTCATTGGGTGCTATAAAGTTCTAATTATACATTTTCCTTACTACAATACAACAAAACTTTTCCAAGAGGAACATAAACCTTAAAATCTAGTCATAGAAACCTTATCTTCTAAGTCTTTGATTTAGTGAAATTGTTCTACAGCCATAATTAATTGGTTTTCCATCAACCAAACCAGAGAAAATTGTAAAGTGATATGAGAGGATTTTATTAGCGCTGATGGTTTGATGGATGTAGAGCTGCAAAATGCTTGTGTTGAGTATTTATTGTACTCAACCAATTAATATATATGATATAGCTTATAAAAAATGGATTATCAAACTCAGATCCAGTCCACCATTCTAAAGGTCACAAAAAAGTTAAACCAAAAAATTGAGCCTTGAACATAACCAAAAAATTGAGCCTTGAACATAACCACCAATAAAATTTCTAAACTTATCATGAATGCATGCATGCTCAATTTTAGCATAACTGCAAAGTATATCCAGTTATGAAAACCATACCGGGGTCCCCTTTACCACTGTTGATACATGACCAGGTACATTTCCTTCAATATCTGGAACTGGGGCAAGTCGTGAAAGTCCGAAATCAGCAACTTTTGCTGTGTACCTAGAGTCCAATAATATATTGCTGGCCTTCACATCTCGGTGGAATATTGGAGGATTAGCTTCTGTGTGTAGATATAAAAGACCTTTGGCTGATCCTAGAGCAATCTTCAACCTCATGGAGAAACTAAGAGGTTCTTTTGAATTAGCTGTCATAAAACATTAAGCATATAGTTGAGGCAGACACTATACGTGCATGATACTTTATGATATGATGATAATATAGTACTATTTTACATTGTCAAGTGCATCATAGACTTTTTTTCTCTCATTAAAAATAAATATCCAAGTCTCTTTGTTCTTCGAATTGGAACCAGAAAGAGCAAGAGTAAAACTTATACACGAAAACCAAAATTTGTTGTTTCATGAAACGGTCAATAGAAAAGTGCAATGGACTAATTAGTTAATAGACAAAACAGTAAATTAGAAAATAAGAGCATAAAATATACCAGAAAGGTGATTCCTTAGCGCTCCATTTGGCATATATTCATAAACCAACATCTGCAAACACAGAATCAAAAAAACAAATTTAAAGGAGAAATAGAATAAGGCTAAAATGTGTATGTGATTCTTAATAAATATCTGAATTTTATATTTGTTTTCTAATAATTTTTTTCTTTGTTTGTATTCCATGATAAAACAAATATTTTATTTTTAATCTTTGATAAATTAGTAAATTTTATATTTACTCTCGAATAAAAAAAATTATTGTTATTAATTTCCTTGAAAAAGACTAATCACAAATAAAAAAAATATGATGAAATAAACACAAAATTATCTAATCTTTCATGAACTAAAAAAATGTCAACAACCAAAAACATGATTATTATTTTATTAGAAAATCAATAAAAAAACAATTATCAGGAAATAAATATAAAATTTAAGTATTTATATGAGATTGAAAACATATTTTAACTTAGAATCAAAATATTTTGACACGATAGTAAGCAAAAAAAAATATGAATTTTGATTTACATAACTTCCCTAGTTATATAGTTCAGACAAATTTATTTCTTAACTATATGTCAAAATAACCATTGGCTCAAGATTCATAAAGAACAGACCTAGTTGCATTTACATCCTGTGAATTCCTTCTTTTATTTAAAGTTATTCCCGCCAAGCTGTTTTATGCATTTACATCCTTATTTTAATGAAATATCTTTTACAGAAATGCTAGTAAAATATTTTTTTTTTCAACACAATCTTTATTATTGGCTGAAATTTATCCAATATCACAACTTGTTGGTCCCATTTCTTATTCATATATTCTTAAATTAGTTTTAATCAATATCTACCCTATTTTAGTACAAATCATCTCCTTGTGGAATGAGTCAATCAACACGAGACAGCAAGGTAATGCGACTTGTAGAACATAAATCGTCGAAAAATGAATCACAAATCAAAGATCACTGAAAATTATAACAAAATCTTTTGAGTTTACAGTTTTGAACTTGAAAACAAAAGTTACCTGTTCACCCCCTTGATCACAGTATCCAATCAGAGACAGAAGGTTGCGATGATGTAGCCTTGATAGCAATTCTATTTCTGTAAGGAACTCCCTCTCACCTTGCAGTGAACCCTCCTGTGCACGTTTTATGGCAACAACAGTGCCATCAGGAAGATGACCTTTATAAACCTTCCCATAGCCCCCTTCTCCAATTTGAGCAGACTCGCTAAAATTATTTGAAGCCAAAGCCATTTCGTTGTAATCAAATGATCTCACACCATCAATTTTTACTGAGATCCTAGATGCTGTGAAAAATATAGAAGCCTTACTTAGAGTTCTTCGAGCTCATTCTTGAAACTAGAATTCTATGTCTGTCTTTGAGGATATCTTATCCACACTATAATTTTAATTTCCATCTTTTATTCCTAATAAAGTGTCTTTCTATAAAAAGAAAACAAAGAAGATTCAGCATGCATCATTCAATTCTTTCAGAAATCAATTTGTTATGGCAGCATTCTTGAGAATTTGACAATCCATGCCAACAGGAATAGTCTCAGAAGGTTAATGTGAAAGCATTTTGAATGATGATAAAAGAAAATTAGATTTAGAACACAATTCAGTCAAAATATAAGATTATGTTTAATGACAACTACATTTCGGATTGTGACAGAGCCAGAGCACAGAAGACATGATTTCAACGAGGAAAAAATAATAGGTTAGTTCACTCATTATAAGGTACTCACCATTACGCTGTCTGGAAAGTGCACCATAATCTCTCAAGCGTATTCTCAATATAAGAATGGAAACAATTGCAGATAATGTAATTGCACAGGCAATTGCACCTAAGACTATTCCAACCAGTGCCCCTTTGCTTATCCATGAACTTGGAGAGGGGGAAATCACTGCAACAACAATAGGAAGTATATGAGTACAACTAACCAATCTTAAAATAATATGCAAATATTATATTCCATATATGGATATCTCTAGCAGCTTATTCACTTACTAGTCATAGTGATATTAATCCATTTTTAAATTGGCTTTCTTTAGAGTTGATTTTAACATAAAAGCAACATATAGCATATAATCCAGAACAGACATTGAACCTCAATCTTATAAAAAAAATCAAAATATGCATGAATTTGAAGAGCAATCAGACAGATGTCAACCCATCCTGAATATCCTAAATAGATAAATGTTGACAAAATGGACCTCAACGGAGCTTCAGAGTAGTCACGTATCAAATTGCAATAGAAGCAAAGGAAAAACTTAGTAACAATTTTTATTTGTCAAGCACAAATTATACTTGAGAAAGCTGACTTATTTTAAAGAATCTGGAGACCCACTAGCTCAATGTGCAGAAAACATTATACAAACAATTCACTTAGAGGGTTTCATAATTGCTGGTCCACCACCTGAATGAGATTCAACTTCAGTTTTATTGTTAAGTGTCCAAGTTCCTCTAAACACTCTAGCATATCATAATTTTCAGTAACTTACCATCCCTGTAAGGACCCACAATGAAGTCCAGAAGTTCATAAGGCCCAAACAAGTCACTGCTCAAAATGCCCCAGTCTCTGAACAAGTTTCTGATCCGGATAACCTCACTTGTACTGAAAAAACAATAACTTTTATTGTTGATACATTCAGGAAAAAGCTTTAAGTTCATTCTCAACCGAGGCCCTTCTTCCCATGCAAAACTTTTAATGAATAGCTGATTAATATCTACATTAAGACCATCTGTCAAGAAGCTCTCAAATGTTCTCTCGTATGTACGGAAATCTGAAAATCCGGGACTTTTCAACCGATAATGAACAACCAATGGAGCAACACAGAAACACTCTACAGTGTATTCATAAGGAGAGGGGCATTCTTGACTGGGACAGTTAACACTGTAGTTTCCATTCAAGCCATTGTCAATTTCTGGTCCACAGAACTGAACTAAGGTGTTATTATTTGTGCATACAGGATTTCCCTCAAGCCTGAAAAACATTAATGTGACAAGTTATCTAAGAAAGATGGAATTCGTATGCAACTAGCTTTGACCTTTATCATAAGGGCTTGTATTATTATTTTAAACATGCATGACAAGGAGAAAAAAAATGGAACTCTCTACTGCATTGACTTTACTACATCTGGAAAATAAGTTTAGAAGCATACAAGAGTGTGACGTTTGGAGGAAGATTTGTAGTGCCTGATATGATTGTTAGCTGATTATTTTGCATGTCCCTGCAAGATCACCAACACATGCTGAGCAAATCAAAATAATAAAAATAAGTAGAATCTACGCATAACAAAACACATCTAAGAATAAAGGACGCCTCAGAGAATATACAAACATCTGCATGTTCAGACACACACTGTCAGATAATACAGATGAAAAATAAAGGAAACATATACATTCCCCCAAATGCAAATTAATCTAGTAAGAAAATTTGTGTGACTATCATTTCAAGTCTTACAAGATAAGTCGTTCAGTTCCATTTAAGCTCCTGTCCTGCCAGATGGTAGAAGGAACGTATCCACTCAATGAATTGTTTGCAAATGACCTGTCATAAGAAAAGATGTGTCTTAAAAATATTGTTGATTTTATAGCATATTTTATAAAACTAGAACTTAAAAAATTGAAAATAATATGTATTGATTAAGAAATACAACAAAATATGTTTTGTAAGAAAGGTAAGCTGATACATACATGATGTTATTTGGTTTACACTTATACATTGCAGTTTGATATAGAAGAGGAAATGGTGAAAGCAAAGGCAACTTACAATTTCTGAAGACGTGGAAGACCAGAAAAGCTGGATGGAATTGTTCCAGTAAGCTTGTTGTTTGATAAGTCACTGCACAAATCCCAACAGGTAAAACAATAAGATAACATAGAATCCATGTTATCATATTTTGGAGATTTTCTCCAACCACTTAACCTAAGAGGAAAATATCCACAGTTGAAAACCAAATAGCTGATTGCAAGACCAATAGATTTGTATATTATTTAAGCAATAGAGGTTCTTACATGGTTGTGATATTGTCGGAAAGCTTATTAGTAGGAATTGATTCATTCAACTGATTGAAACTGAGGTCACTGGAATAAAAACAAACAGAAATCAGTAGAGCCTGTTACAGACAGTCTTGACCTATCTTTAAAACATGTAATGGCTAGCTCGTGATTTTTATCAGGTGCAGCAAACTCTGTTAATGTAAAATCGAAAAAAACCAACGCATAAACTGAGTTCAAAGAAAATGAGATAACTGAACTTACAGATAAGCAAGGTGTGGTATCCTGCTGAAATCAGGAATTGGTCCTTGCAAGTTGCAGTTCCTAAGGCTCCTAATAAAACCAGGTAACCAATAACGACATGTAGACTATCAAACTTACAGTCTGATCATTTCTCCTCACAGAACTAAATTGCTTGTTTGAGACAAGAAATTTTATTAAGCAGAATAAAGTGGAAAATATGAGGAGTGACAATGAGGTATCCTTCAAACGATGAAAAAAAAAGAGAGGAAATAATAAAACTTCTCTAAAACAATTTGGACATCAGGCAAATGCATCTGTAACAGTGCATGTTGCCAATGGCTATATGATCATCAAATGTTATGACTTGTGAAATACTCATTTGAACAGAGCAAGCAGAACGTGTTATACTAATTGAATGGAACAAATATGGTGTGTACGGCATTCTTTTATGTTTTACAAAGTGGTGAACTGTTTAAATATCATTTCTGAGAAGCAATATTTATAATTGTACTTAAATGTTTTGACCTTTATTTTTAATCTCCTTGCAATTTTTTTCTCCAATTGAAAGATCTATATACAAGAACGGCATGTAGACTGGTATTTCACACCATACACTAAAATGAAGGCTCAAACACCTAAGCTCCACTACTTGTAATTGGCATCGCACATCCAAACATGGAATCACAAAATGCACTTACAATTTTGACAATTTTGAGATGTTGCCATAAGATTCTGGAATGCTATTTCCACCAAAGTCATTGTTATCAAGTTGACTGCAAGAACAACAAGATCAGAAAAATACTTTAAAAATCTATTTATCAAGAAGGGAATACTTACTGAATACTATTGTAGACACAAAAACATTAAAAAAATAAACAAAGGATCTAAAAGCTTTATGATGATAAAAATAGTAACTTTCCAGTATTATGACACCTCAGGAAAATTAAAGCATCCACTTAGTTTTTAAATTTCAACTTTTTAGAATTTCACTTGCAAAATAATGATTTGGAATGCAAACAATAAATGGCATCAATTCCCGTAGTGGGAAAGGCTTTTGTTTTTGTTCTAGTCTGCCAACCCATAGCTTTACAGATCTCAATTAAATTCCATTTAATTACGTTACTTCAGCTCTATGATTTAGACTTGTATAAATCTATAATTTCCTTTTTCTTCTTGGATCCGAAGGAGATCTAAAACCTGTTGCGGGGAGGCTTTAGGGGGAGAGCAAGCCAAAGTGATGCAAGGTGATCTATGCACAAACTACTCACATATTGAGAGTTTGGAATAGAGTTCAGCAGGGAAATGACCAATGGATTAACGATTTAAAGATGGAAGGGGTGCATCATAACATAAATTTTCCATTTCTAAATAGTACATTTGTTAAAAATTTTCATGGAAAAGCATATCTGAATAACAAATTAAAAAGAAAGTAAATGAATTCTTTTGGTACCTTATAGTTGAAATAAAAATATTTTCAATTTATTATAGAGTCTAACTGGAAAGGTAATTTAGCCACCTAACTAAGAATTAAAAAAAAAACAGAGAGAGAGAAAAGAAAGGAAAAAGAAAAACTAAAAACCAACACATATTTTAATATGTAAAAATAGATGTTCTCATGTCAGTTTTTCACATGATAAGGCAAGTGAACGAAAAACGCTGAATAGGGCTCCATAATTTTTTTATAGGGCCCCAATGGAAGTGGAGTCCTATTAAGGTTCTTTGTGTTTACCACTCTCTTCAAACCCTACCATGTAAAATTCACTTGAGAGGATCATTCTGGTGAAGATCATACGAGTTATAAGAAAGAATGAATTAGCTAATAGAGATTAAAATTTAAAACCGAGGGGAAGAGAAGTGAAATGTCCTGAACCTACATAAAGAATATGTGCTCTATTCATCCAAACTAAATGAGGTTAAAGACATACATACAAGCATATTTAATACAGTTTAATAAACCATACAGTATCCTTAAGCTTGGCATCTCAGAGAACTCAGGGGGGAGATATCCTGTAAAGTTATTGTTGTCAAGAAGACTGCATATCCAAATATACATCTTGTCAACAAGATATAAACATGACAGTGATGGATTAAATAAAACACAGAAGAATATGTCAATGACTGCAATCATATCGTCACTAACTAACTTACAGATGAACAAGGCTTCCTAGTTGAAAAAGCTCAGGTAGGATTTGCCCACTAAGTGAATTGTTGTTCATGTGACTGCTCCATATATTAAAGGAAAGTCAAAGATAGTGAAATAGAAGAATTAAAGTAAAATAGCAAGACTGGCAATTTTTTAAACATTAGTAGTCATCATAGAGAACCTTACATGTGTTCTGTTCTGTTCAGGTTTGCAAATGATAAAGGTATGGATCCTGTAATATTGTTCTCATCAATTTGTATTCTGTTCAGGACTGAAAGTTGGCCAAGCTCTTCTGGCAGATCACCTGTTAGTTTATTTCCATTCAGGAGTCTGCAAAAACTTTACTTGATAAGAAGGAAAGCAGAAAAATGTAGCTCTTGTTAAAATGCCAGCCACTTTTTTATGCATCAATTTTAATTCATTTTTCAATCCTATAGAGACAAGTATTTAACTTCAACTTCCTTAGAAAACATTATTCTGATTGCAATAACGAGTTTGCTGATGTACCAATATGTATAAAATGACTTGGAATATATCAAACCAAGATGAACAAACTACTAAATTATTCAATCATACGGTGCCCAGCATACTGGCCTAGATGGACGATTCAACTTACAAGAGTCTCAAAGTTTTGATATTGCCAATCTCCTTTGGTATACTCCCACTTATGTTATTCCACATAAAGTCCCTTTCAAGAATGCAAATTAAAAGCATAATTAGAGGAAGAAAGTAATAGCAAGCGGCTGCAGGATGGAAATATTCAAATGAATCAAATCTACTATATTCTTGACCAAAAGTAGAATCTAGCAATTGCAAAACTGAAAAGTGTTAATTTGTAACAGGTTTGCATTAGAAATATCAATGCAGCTACAGCCATACAATATTTCCAGATAAGATAAGCGGCCAATCTCTGGTACCAAAGTTCCAGACAAGTTCAATTTCATTAGGTGCCTACAGACGAAAATAAAAGGTTGTCAAACAAGTGTGTCAAAACTCAAAAAAAAGTAGTATAGCAGAGAAGTTTTCCAAAGTGATGTGTAAAAAATAAGCAATACTTGGCATTGGATTATTATGCAATGCATTAAGTAGTATTGATTATAAAAGTAAAAGATAATTGATGAAAAAGGTAGATAGCAAGTTATATAGAGATTACGCTTCAACTTCAAGATATTTGAATTTGTCAATAAATTTGGGCTCACAACAGCCATTGTCAATCTATTTTAACTTTATCAGACCAAAGGGAGAAAAATAAATAAAATTTGGAACAAGAAAATGGAAGCTTATATATGTTAAAATGACTATATATTACAAAAAGAAATGTTAAGTGAAAGATTAAAGTCATACAATTGTCTAACATGTAGATAGTCATCGACTAATGTTGTATTGGAGCACGTAATCCCTTTCCATTCAGATTGAGATGCACATGGGTCTCCATGATCCCAGCTGCTCAAACTCCCATTAATATCAATCAAGCTTCTCTTTATGGCTCTCAATGCATCAACTCCATGTAATTGCAAATGAAATAATCACCATCAACAGAACCAACTAAAACAACATTACACACATTACAAGCATATTATTTTGACAAAAGGGAATCAATTGCTTATACCAATTTCTACTAGTGACAATTGGCAATTGAAGTTAAATATTGATAATTGTTATGGATACGTAATTTGAATTAAATCACATAACAGTTATATAATTTTTTTCTCTTTTAACGCTTCTTTTGAGTTAAAAAGTTATGAATAGTTTCTTCTAAGTTTTTATTCAATGGATGTTAAAGTTAGTAAATCTACGGTGTTTTGATTCTATTTTTTGTAGAAACTCAGAGGTCTAAAAGATGTTAAAAAACTGGAGCAACACACTTAATGCAACAACAACCGCTCAGTCTGAGGATCTAATCTAAAGGTTAGCGGTAACGTGCATGTCCGCTAAGCGAGCATCTGGCAGCTTAGCACGCATTTGGCGGCATAACACGCATCTAACACTTATTTTTAAAATAAATTAAAAAGGATTATATTTAAAAATAAATAGAGTTTTAGGAAAATAATGAGATTTTTGTAATTAAAAAAATAAGGAGAAATAATTTTATTAATTAAAATAATGGTTTTAAGGTAAATAAAATAAACATATGTTCTTAGAAAATAAAAAAGATGTTTTATTTATTCATTTGATGGAGAGTAAAATAAAGTTCTTTTTATAAAATTAAAAAAAATAAAGTAAATAAGTCATTTTTTACATTTACAATATATTTCTACACTCTCTCTTCCTCTCAAATTCATTTTCTCTTCTCCATCTCCCAAAATTCCTTTTTTTCTCATATACACTCAAATTTGTCCCAGTAAAATTATGATCTTGTACTCGTCAACCATTGGATCATCGTTAAATTTGAACACCAGGTTCGAAACTCATTTTCACACATCCCAACCGTTGGAATATGCAAAATAATATATGTGGTGAGAGAAACGTCCCTCGCATGGAGCTTTTTTTTCCAGTATACACCCAAACTTATCTCAATAAAATTATAATCTTGGGATCGTTAACCATAGGATCATCGTGAAATTTAAACACCAGGTTAGAAACTCATTTTTTCACATTCCCACCGTTAGGATTCGGGAAGTAATATCTATAGTGAGGCAAATATCTCTTGGAAACCCTAGCAGAAAATAGAGCTTGCAATCATTCTCCTTCTCTCTAACACGTGAGCCCGCTTAGAGGTAAGTGATGAACATGTGTAGGGATCCTTAGAGAATTAAATTGGGGTTTATTTTGAAATTTTTATTGTATTGTAAGTCTTCCTTTATGATTATAATTATGAAATTATTGTATTTGACGAATCAATTGATGTCCTAATACAAATTGGTTGATAAATTGAGTGTTCTTAGTGTTTTCGTGTTTTTGACCTATGATTTTAACTCATTTGATTTTGATATAATTATGTGAAATTGTTTGAGGGATTTTACTCCCCATGTTATGAGAAACATTTTTGTATAATTTATTTGTATTTTGAACAAGATTTATTATATTAGCGTAATAAATTGTTATATTATGATCATAAAATTGTGATTAAAATTATGTGTAATTAATAAATTGAATATGTGATGAATTGTGAGACGTTAAATTATGGACATGGGATGTGATTGTGAACAAGTATGTGATTAATACGTAATGTGATAATATTTATGTTGTGAGTTGTGAATTATACAATAACCCGACTGGTGTTTACCTTGAGAAAAGTGTTTATGTTAAAAGTGTTAAAAGGAAAGTGTCAGGTTCCAAGTTAGGAACTTGAAGTGTTAAATTGTAGCACAGTGTGTTAAACGTGTTTGAAAGCAAGTGTGAGATTGTGGGTATTGTATAATTCACAAGCACCATCTGCATGCAAAAGTTATTTCAGGGGTTGGACCTAAATTAGGAATGTCAGGTCCTGACGGATTCTTTGGAGTCTAGGCCTTGGAGGTAAAGACACTCAGTTTGAGTGCTCATTTAAGTATATGTTGATCTCATATGGTTGGAGTATTCTCGCAAAATAGAATGACACTGACTAATCACCTTATGATTTTACTTAGTGAGAGTGACTTGATATACCCATTGAGTGGTTCTAATGTGGTTTTTCACTAACATGATACCACATTACATATAGGTCTGAGTCTTAGTATAATTATTGCATAACGTCTGTGAATTGTTTGTTATAAAATTTGTAAGTGTTGTTACGTCTTGTCTTGAGTGTGTGATTCATGTGTAATGTGATTGGTGATTGAAAAATAAACTTTAAATGATAAAGTGGTGAAGTGACGTCGATTGTATTAAGTTGAGTTATGCTATAAATATTTCTATAATTTATTTTACTCATACCTTTGTTTATTTGTATTTTATTTATAAATGTGATAACTCACTTCCTATGTGTTGTTTGTGTTTGGATCCTATGATGATCTCAAACCTTGTGTTCGTGAGAGCAAATGACTAGGTGAATGACTTTAAAGAACCTCATGCTAGGACACAATGCTTTGATAGGATATGACATTGGGTATGGGTTTCTGTTTTAATCGCATAATGTTCCAAACATGTATTTTACTTTATTCTATTTCACTACTTAACTTGAGTTCTTTTTTAAACTTGGATGACCTTGTTTTGAGTCGGAGATATTTTTAATAAGTTTTATTTGGTAACAGTTAAGCGAATGTGACCCTTTTACCCACATGAATTTGTTTAAGTGATTTGAATAAAATTTCATATTTCTATATTTTTTTCTTAATTATATATATGTCAATGTAGAGGGTGTCACAGCACATCTAGCGGCTCGGCACGTATCTAACAATTTAGTGCGGTCACTTAATTCAGTTGAATTTTACATATGCACTCAACATGCACATGCAGACTTAGTGCACAACCATAGTCAAAAAACATGATTGTGCGGCATCTTGAAGATAAAAAAAAGGGAGCCATGCACAAAAAGGGGGGATTCGAACACAAATGAGCTAGGGCACAAGACAAAGAGAGGAAACTCACTCACTTAGGCGCCATTTCCTCCATTTTCATTCATCCCTTTTATTTCTTTTTTGTATCTGTAAGCCTATCATTCATGAGAGGCTAAACCATCCATTGTTGGGAGCTCAACAATCAAATACTCTTAATGTAATGATTCTTACTATCTATTTAGTATTATTTTGATATTATTGTTTCTTTTCTGAGTTTATTGTCATGTTTATGGCCTGATCCTCCATGCACATGTAATGTTATAGGGTTTATGCATTGGGAAGTATTTACATCCTAAGAACTTGAAAATAGCATCTAGGTAATTCATGTCTAGGGATAGAATCATATTATTTAACCTTATTTATGCATCTTTATTCTTAAAGCAAATTATTTGATGTGGCTCTTAAGGGATTAAGAGTGAAATTAGATAATTTGGACTCTTTCACATAAGGGATCATAATTAATTAGAGTAGGTTAATAGGTGAAGGTAATAATTGGAATAATGTTAGATGGTGAAAAATCTTTAATATTGCATCAAGAGTAATTTTGATAAACCAAGCATCCAATGCATCACGAAACTCTACCATCGACACTCAAGTGTTTGTTTTTTCTGTCTCTGTCTCTTGCATGTTCTCTACTCTTTATCTTTATTTATGTTAAACTTTATATCTCCACATCATTACTAGAAAATTATTAAATTTAGTTAATTATTCGCTTAAAATTTGAAATACACAAACTCTGACCTGTGGACCTGAAACTCGAACTATCATTTTAATTACTATTTAAACAAATTATATTGGTCAATTTGCCAAGAAGTTAACAAACATCAATTGCTTAGTACGAACAAACAATATATTATTAGACTAAAACATCCTTATTACAATTGGCGGTTGAAGTTAAACATCTATTAGTGCAGTTATTTCTTGAATGTATTATTGGAAAAAAGTAAATAATATTTCCTTGATATTCTGAAGTGACAAAATTTTCTGTCAAAAAAAGTTACAAATAATTTGAGACAGATAAATATTCCAAAAGTGACAAATAAAAATGAAATGGACGAAGTAATATCTTAATCTTATAAGACATAAATACAATATTTCCATATTTTGCTAATAGCTTTATTGACAATACTTTGCATGATTATATACATAGAAACAAATGAACTGATTGATAAATTCCATTTGGTAATATATGTTATGACTCCTATGAGATCTAACAGAAAGTACTCCCCAATAGAATAGCTACTACTTCCACAATCATAAAAGAAGGGCGTGCAAAGCATGGAATACCAACAAAAAAAGGGGTGGAAAAGAAATAAACCTTCAGTGGGCTCAGTGATCTGACCAGCAGTTAATAGTAAATAGCAGCAGAACCACAAGAACAGAACAACTTCACATCCACAACCCTTTGAAAGATACAACATCCTAGGAACCTGGAATTCACCAAACTTCTTGAATGTCTCTCCTGAACTGAGTAGGGTGGTTGTACTTTTAACCCTGGCAACAACAAAACCAGTTAGAAACATTCATACATTGCTGTACACTCAAAAACCACCCTATATACGATTATAAATCCAAAAACACAGATAGCTATTAAACTGAAGTAGAATACCCTTTTCAGAAACAACTACGTGAATGCATATCCAAGTGCAAAAATTCCCAGAAAGTTATCAAACTATTAGAGAATGGCCTTGTTACTAAAAGTTTTAGGACAAGAAAAAGAACCCCACTTGCCTGAAGAAAACAACTGATCAACCTATCCCAAAATGCATAAAGACCTGCATATATAACTTGCAAGCAAATATTGTAGGAGACAAGTACCACGTGGATTGAAAGATCAGCATTGAAAACTTGGTATGTATAGGAAATGTGATGACAGAGGCTATCACTTTCATCACGGTGGCTAATTCTCAACGTATACGTGAATGAGTAAATATAAACATTAAAAAAATTAAAAAATAACAATAAAAATATTATTATTTTATTAGAAACTTAATAAAAAATATTAAAAAATAAACACAAAATTTATATATATTTTAATCTATAATTCATCACATTTATTTATATGGTTAATCATTGACTTTCCGAAACCAAATAGGAAGGGGCGGGGATAGTAATATGTAATCGATCGTTTGTTTTAAAATAACTTTTTCAAAGGGTATAGTATAAACTACAAAGATATGTAAATTATCCCAGTTTAAATTGTTTTCTTAAGTTTTGAGTTCGGGATACACAGATATCATAAATATATATTTGGATAAAAAGTGTTATTCTCTATAATAACCTATCCAACTTAAATAGAATTATTATGGAAAGGTCAATTTACAATTATCAATAATAACACAATAAGTTATTGAACTGTGAAAGACGAGAGATTAAAATTATAATTTAACAAAAGAAAAATACACTTAATCATCCCATAAGACTACCTTGATGATGATGTCATTGTTACTTGACTTCACAATAGAAACCAAAAGAAATAACGAAAAAAATGGAAAAATTAACATGTCAAAATTTAGATTAAGGATTAAAAGTATAAATCAGAAATATTTTAGAGACAAAAAAAATAATAAAATCAAAATTAAAACAAAAGTGATATTTTTTGTAATTATTTATAATAGAAAATTAAAAATAAATACATTTTCCAAATAAACTTAAACAAACAGTTACATCATTTATGGTAAAAACCAAAACTAGATGTATATTCTGTAACTTGGAGAGTAGTACATTAAAAAACATCCAAAACTCTCATGCAGATCATCATATAGAATC
Source organism: Glycine soja (assembly GCF_004193775.1). Lineage (NCBI taxonomy): Eukaryota > Viridiplantae > Streptophyta > Magnoliopsida > Fabales > Fabaceae > Glycine > Glycine soja. The sequence continues at coordinate 49,658,526 of NC_041015.1, read as the reverse complement.
AATCACAAGGATAAAAAGTCGCCGTAAAAATATAAACTGCTAAAAAATTATTGATAAACTGATAAAGACACAACACCTGCCCATTTCAAATTATATTATGTAAATATACTTGCTATATACGATACATTTATACCAGTGCTTTTTTTTTTTTACAGTGGCCTTTATACCAGAGCTTTGCCATTTAATTTAATTCTGGTCTTAAGCAAAAAAATAAATAAAAAATCAGGGCCCGGTTGATAATCGGGATAAAGAAGCTGACATGAAATATTATTTAATTATAGTATATTTTATTTTTAACTTTGTGTAACATATTACATTTTTATTTTATTATTTGATTAGTTTGTTTTTATTTTAACACTCCCATTCATTAGGAGAAAAGGATGGTAACTAATGTAGGGTTAGTTGGAAAGAAATTAAAATCTAATTAATAATTGTGTTAGTGAAGGATCAAATTAGAGTATCACTTAAATAATTCAATCTTAACTTTAACATATTAATCATTTATATTTATTTAGTTAGTTGTTGTTAGGTGAGTTGGCATACCATAAACTTATCCTACTTTTTCATCATATTTATAAATTAAAAATTTATTTTAATATAGTTTGATTAGAAATAAATAGGATAAATAATTATATATCAAAAAACCATGCATTTAAAAAATAAATGATATAATTAATATGTGTTTGGATGAAGAATGATAAAATTAATTTTATTTTAAATTGATTTTAAAGTAATGTAATTTATGTTTAGATATTTTATTATAAAATCAAGTTAAGAAATTCATTAAAAAAATTTAGATTCAATACAAAAATTACTCAATGTTGTTTTAATACTAAATTATTCTCTAGCCTGAAACAAAAAGGAAAAAAAATCAAAATTATAAATTCAAAATCGATTCTTTAACTTAAACCAAACACTCATTAAAATAAATAAATAAATAATCATATAATTACTATTAGCCATCAACACCAGCATGAGGTATATATAATTATTAGATTATTATCATTATTATTACTATCATTATCATTATCACTACATCTTTATAGAATACAAATCATATCTCTGTAAGCCCAAGCATATGCATATCGGCCTTGCCTATTTTATTGGTCATATCTCATTCTCAACTACCCAATTGGCGGTCCAATAAGATGTTATTAAGGAATTTTCAAAACTGGTGACTAATTCTTCCCAAAAGAAAAAATCAAAGGCTAATTATTAAAATTTAATTTGATTATATGTAATTAGAGTGAAACGATGGAAATAGAAAGGTACGGTTTAACAATACAAGCCTAAGTTTCCAAGCTAGTTGGATAAAAGGCCGTGCATCGATTGTCCAACGTACATCATCATTAATCTTTGTCCAACTTAAAGGGCCCATGTTTAGTAGCAAAAGGAAAAATTGTATAATATCACAATCAAGTATTCATTTTATAGTTTAATGGATAATATACGTTAAATTTATGAGAAAGAGTTTGATCCTCACATAAACATGTGAGAAGGAGTAAAGAGATTCAAGTACCAGTAAGTCTTAAATTTAGAATTATTCTTATAATTAATTCAAATTAAAGAATCAAAGTTTATGGAGATATCTCAAGATTCTAATTACAATAATTAAAAAATATATTTTTAACTTATTTTTTTAACATAATTTATTAGTAGTTACAAATTACTAAAAAATATAAAATGATGATTGAGACTCATTAACCAAGGAGTAAGACTCACATGAATTTATGATTTACAAATTTCTATCAACAATTAAGAGATTTTTAGAATGGTGTTATAAAGGGTATATATGTTATTAGTATTTCTCATTCGTGTTTCACACTTTGAAAAGAAATACCTACTCTAGGGTTGGATTAGTGACGAAAAATTCAAGTTATATTTGCATAAGACTTGGGTTTAAACCTCATTATTACTATTAAAATAAACTTAGAAAGAAAAAAGAAACATATCAGCCAAACGCGCGTTGATATATATATAGCAATAGGACAAGAGGAATGACCTAAAGGATAAGTAAATGTGTATGTACAGATGTGCCCATTGTTTAATGACTTAAATTTTTTAACATCACGCCAATAAAATTCCTAAGGTTTGGCAAGTCCTAGGTTTCACATCTGTATTTGTGCTAAAAGAAGGGGAAGCTTGTGTTAGTTATCGGGTAAGTAACTCTATTTAGTACTTGAATAATAATTCAGTTCCTATATTTTTAAAATAAATAATATAATCCAAAATGTGTAAATTTTGCCACAAGTTAACTCAATCATTATGATAATTTGATCGCCAAAGTATTACACTTAATATCAAATTATTATAAAATTATATTATTTATTAACAAATCAGTCCATATACATGACTTATAACAAATTATTTGACTGATTAATCCTAACATTTTTATATTTGTGAATTAAATTCATCTTTTAAAAAATGTATAAACTAAATTATCAACTAATACATAATTCAGGTACTCAATAGACCATTTATCTGGTAGTTATCATTGGCATATAACTTACTACTAAGGAAACCATAATTAAACTAGCCGAAAGAAAGAGTCTTGATTAGTAACTTGTTCCATTTATTTAACCTTTGGGAAATCTAATTGAATTTAGCAAATTGATGAGTAACCCAGAATTCAAGCAAAAGAACTACAAAAATCAAGAATCTCAAATCCTTATAGCCTAAAAACACGTCATTGGTACTTCAAAAGTACTTGGAATGCTCCATCATAAACTACAATATGTCACTGTTACAAAATCGATATATTCAACTAACAAGTCAGTCCTCTATCAATTTATCTTACAAGTAGTACAAAAAGAATAAATGAAAATTATTAAATATGGTTTCACTCTTCAGTTCACAATAATTCTTCAATTTACAGGGTACTACTTAACATTCACAAACATCAATCAACTATATTTTCTAAACCACATATACTTTTCAACTTCTATCTTGGCTTGATGGTTGGTATACTTCCACTAACAAGGTCACTACCTGAAACATCTCCTGAAATAAAAGGAGTTTTTATAACAGAAGATGAAGGTTCTGAACTGAATATTGTACCAGAAGAGTCACTTGTAATGACATAATCATGTCCTTTCGTATCTGACTCAGGTAACATAGAACAGATGTATTCAAGCTCTCTAGCCACTTCTGACATTTTAGGCCTCTCATCTGGGGTATCTTTGCAACACTTTAAGGCTAAAGCCAAAAATTTCTCCGCGCACTCAGTAGGATAAGACTCAATACGTTTATCAACAACCAAAGATATTCCACCAGAATTGTATGCCATATTAACCTGAAAGCAAGAAGAAAAAATGAGAGATTTTTAGGTCCTATTAGGATAATAAAAGAAGATAAGTTAAAATGAATTAAACTTCTATTATAAATTAAAATTAACCTACCCAGAGGTTAAAATCAGATTTTAGAAAAGTTAGATGAGAGAACACTTATAATTATAAAAGAGAGTTATCAAGAAGAAACCAAACCGTACCTGTCTAATAATATTTTCACCATGAAAGATTGGTGGCCTCCCAGTCAGAAGTTCCAGAAGTACAACACCAAGACTATAAACATCACTTTTGTCAGTCAAATTGCGAGTCAAGAAGTACTCTGGATCAAGATAACCCTGCATGTTAAAACAGTGAGCAAACAATGGAGATATTAAATAAATGAAATAATAAAAACAACCTTAACCAATATATAAAAATTAATTTCCACTTAATTGGTTAGATACTTTTTCTATTTTGGTTTTGGGAATCCAAATTTTTTTTTTAAAAAAAATCTCTCTAGAAGTAGAATGCAAATTACAAACAACTGAAAGGTACACGACTGCCAACAGTTATTTTCTACACATAACTGACATAACAGTCCCTGACTATCACTTCCTATCAAGATCACATTCCCAAGTCCCAATGTTTCAAATGTGTTCATAGTAAACTTAAGTGGGGAAACAGGGAAGCATTTGTCAAATATGGATTATGCAGTTAGTATGGGAAATATGAGAGTATCATTTTTTACCTAGTGTGTCACCTCTTTATTACTTGTGATATTGTTAACTGATTGTAAATGAGTTACAACTGTCATATAAATATCAGTTGTAACTAATAGATTAAACTTCAGATTACTATAAATATCAGTTGTAAACTCAAACTCAGTACCTTGAATTCATTTTTCTCACTTTCAATACAGAATGTTTCCCAAATTCTCTCTTTCTCTCTGTTTTGTGTATACTCATTACTCAACAGGAAGTATCCATATTCAGCTAATAAGATTGTTTTCATGTAGTAGACAGCCAAAAATATTTAAAAATCCTTGTCTTTACCCCCCACCCCCCAACCAAAGAAAAGTAACACATAAAAAATGCACAAGTTTGAGTTTGAGAATTTTGTTTAGCAAATGATGGCATCCTAATTTTTTTTTCCTATTTTTTACTATTTAAGGTACAATAGTTTTGTCAGTTCCAGCACTTTCATATATATCAGAGCCCCTTACTTTTCCAAAAGGAACGGGCAAATAATGTCCATGGTTAAGCCATACTTCAATTAAAGTATTGTTCTACATTATCGTTTTTAATGCATTGTTCTAATCTTGTCCCAAAAGCACACATGCTCAATTTTAGTGAAAGTAAATCCAGTTATGAAAACCATACCGGGGTCCCCTTTACCACTGTTGATACATGACCAGGTACATTTCCTTCAGTATCTGGAACTGGGGCAAGTCGTGAAAGTCCAAAATCAGCAACTTTTGCTGTGTACCTAGAGTCCAATAATATATTGCTGGCCTTCACATCTCGGTGGAATATTGGAGGATTAGCTTCTGTGTGTAGATATAAAAGACCTTTGGCTGATCCTAGAGCAATCTTCAACCTCAGAGAAAAACTAAGGGGTTCTTTTGAATAAGCTGTCATCAAACATTAAGAATTGTTAAGACAGACAACATAGAACGGAATTTTCTTATTAAAATAAAAATGTCCAATTAGTATCTTTGTACTTCAAATCCAATTGGAATTGGAAAGAGCAAGGAAAACTTATACAGACAATACAGAAAACAGTATAATGAAATGGAGACTACTTAGTTAATAGACAATACGGAAAATTAGATAATAAGAGCTCAAATATACCAGAAAGGTGATCTCTTAGTGTTCCATTTGGCATATATTCATAAACCAACATCTGCAAGCACAAAGAAACAAACCAGACAGAAAAAATAAACTAGTCACAATAGGAATCAAGATTTAAGCGAGAAATAGAACCAAAATATTTTGAAAGGAGAATAAGCAAAAGAATATGAATTTGGATTTTCCTAACATCCCTAGTTAATTCATAGAAATTTACGTCATAATTATGTATCAAAATAACCATTGCCTCTAGATTCATAAAGAATAGGCCTAGTTGTGCTTTGCTGCTGTGTATTCCTTTATTTATTTAAAGTTATTCAGGAGAAGCTGTTTTATGCGTTTTTAACCTCATTTTAATTAAATATTTTTAGAGAAATGCTGGAAAACACAATTTAGAATACATTGGCTGAAATTTATTGAAAATCACCAAATATTGTGGGATCCATTTGGTATTTAATGTGTTCCATTCATTATTTTGTTGTTTCCAATAAATTTTAACCAATAACAGAGAATGTGTTAGAAGAATGTGCTACTAGCATTCCTTGTAGTTCTAATATCATGAGTTTTAATCAATCCTACTTTAGTACAATCCATAATCTAGTGGAATCAAGTCAATCAACATGAGACAGTATCATAATGGGACTTGTGGAAGATAAAACTTCCAAAAATAAGTCACAAATCAAAGATAACAGAAAATTATACTATAACAAATTCTTGAGTTTACATTTTCGAACTTTAAAAGTTACCTGTTCACCCTCTTCATCACAGTATCCAATCAGAGACACAAGGTTGCGATGGTGTAGCCTAGACAGCAATTCTATTTCTGTAAGGAACTCCCTCTCACCTTGCAGTGAACCGTCCTGTGCACGTTTTATGGCAACAACAGTGCCATCAGGAAGATGACCTTTATAAACCTTCCCATAGCCCCCTTCTCCAATTTGAGCAGACTCGCTAAAATTGTTTGTAGCCAAGGCCATTTCTTTGTAATCAAATGATCTTACACCATCAACTTTTATCATGATCCTAGATTCTGTGAAAAATATAGAAGCCTTTGTTGGAAATTTAATAGAATAGGAAGACAGTAAATTTAATCAAAAGCTAGAAATTTTGAAGTTGTAAAAGAAAAAAGAGGAAAAAGCAAATTTATCAAAAAGTGTAACGTATATCTATGGAGCTTATAAAATATTCGAACTGCAGTGACTTCGTATTATTATTTTTTTAACATTTGAAGACATAAATATAATAACACGACAAATTTTGTCTTTTTTTCTCATCTGTTGGCTATATAACTCATTACAAGGGACTCACCATTACGCCTTCTGGAAAGTGCTCGATAATCTCTCAAGCGTACTCTCAAAATAAGAATGGAAACAATTGCAGATAATGTAACTGCACAAACAATTGCTCCTAAGATTATTCCAACCAGTGCACCTTTGCTTATTCCTGAACTTGAAGAGGGGATAATCACTGCAACATTAATAAGCAGTATAAGTACCAGTGGTCAACCTTGAAACAGTTTGCAAATATCATATTCCATATATATATATATATATGGATGGCTACAGTTTATATTATACAGCAAATTATTCATTTATTAGTCCTAGTGACATTAATCCAGTTTTAACTGGCTTGGTTTAGAGTTCTTGACAGCAACAATAGCATATAATCCGGAACAGACATTGCACCTCAATAGTGCAGTTTTTAATTAATTTTGTCTTGGAATTTCTAAAGAATTAGAATAAACAAATCAAAATATCCTTGAATCTGAGGAGCAATCTGATTGATGTAAACTCATCCAGAATATCATAAATAGATAAATGTTGACAAAATGGACCTGCACCGCAGCTTCATAGCAGTCACATATTAAAATATCAAAGAGTAATGAAAGTAAAGCAAAAATTTAGTAACAGAATTTCAGCAAATTTATTTGACACGTGAAGCATGAATTATACTACAGAAAGCTTATTTATTTTTAGAATATGGAGAACCATTGGCTCAATGTGCAGAAAATGTTACATAAAAACGTTACACAAACAATTCACCTGACAGAGATTCAACTTCAGTTTTATTGTTAATAATGTCCAAGTACTTGTAAACACTACCATATCATAAGAAGTTTCTGTAACTTACCATCCCTGTAAAGATCCAGTAGAATAAAGTCCAGAAGTTCATAAGGCCCGAAAAGTTCATTGTCAGGAATGTCCCATTGTCTGAACAAGTCTCCGATCCGACTAACCTCACTTGTGCTGAACATGTGAAAACTTCCATTGCCAATATATTCAGGAAAAACCTTCAAGTTCATTCTCAACCGCCCTTCTTCCCATGCAAAATGCTCAATGAACAGCTGATTAGTATGTATAGTAAGACCATTTGTGAGGAAGCTCTCAAATTCTCTCACGTATGCATGGAAATCTGAAAATCCTGGACTTTTCAACCGGTAATGAACAACCAATGGGGCAGCACAGAAACAGTCCACATTGTATTCATAAGGCGGGGGGCATCCTTGACTGGGACAGACAACAATGGAGCCTCCATTCTTGTTATTGTCACCTTCAGGTCCACAGAACTGAACTAAGGAGTTATTATTTAAGCATACAGGATTTCCCTCAAGCCTGAAAAACAGTAATTTTCAATACTAATGAAACAAGTTGCAAGTTATCCAAGAAAAATGGAATTCATGTTGCATTTATTGTTCAACAAGATTTGACCTTTACCATAAAGGGTTTGTATTATTATTTTGAACATGCATGACAGAGAAAAAAGATGCAACATACACTGACTTCAGTACATCCGCAAAATAAGTTTAGAAGCTTACAACAGTGTAACATTTGCAGGAAGATTTGTAGTGCCAGATATGCTTGCAAATTGATTATTTTGCATGTCCCTGCAAGATCACCAACACATGTAGAGTAAATTAATACAATAAAATTAAAAAGCGTCTAATCATAACAAAACACAAATACATATACAGGATACCTCAGAGAATATACAGACATCTGCATGTTCTCACACATAATATCACAAAATAAGGAGGAAAAATAAAGGACATATATATGCATGCTCAAAATATACAATCTACGTGAGAAATATTGTGCAATTATCATTTCAAGTCTTACAGGATAATTTGCTCTGTTCCATTTAAAGTCCTGTTCTGCCAAATGGTAGAAGGAACATTGCCACTCAATGAATTTTTTGCAATTGACCTGTCATAGGGAAAGATATGTCTTAAAAAATCGTTGGTTTTATACCATGTTTAATAAAATTAGAACTACAAAAATTATAATATGTGTGTGTGTGTGTGTATACAGACACTTATGTTATTTGTATATGAGGTGATAGACACTTAATGTTTGGTTTACACTTACAGTATACATTACAGTTTAATGTAGAAGAAGAAAGGCTGAAATAAATAACAACTTACAATTTCTGAAGGCGTGGAAGACCAGAAAAGTAGGATGGAATTGTCCCGGTGAGCTTGTTGTTTGATAAGTCACTGCACACATCCCCATAGGTTTTTTTTTTTTTTTTTCCCCATAGGTAAAGCAATAATATCATTTGCAATCCATGTTATCATATTTTGAATATTTTCTTCAACCACTTAATGAAAGAGGAAAATATCCATAATGGGGAATCCAAATAATTGAAAGCAAGACCAATAGATTTGTATATTATTTAAGCATTAGATATTCTTACATGGTTGTGATATTGTCTGACAGCTTATTGGTAGGAATTGATTCATTCAACTGATTGAAACTCAGGTCACTGGAATATACACAAAGAGAAATCAGTAGAAACAGTTACAAACAGTCTTGGACGATCTTTTAAACACGTACATGACATCTAACTCATCATTTTGTCAGGTACAGACACTTCTCTTGATATGGAATCCAAAAAAGTCAATTCATAAACCGAGATAACTAAACTTACAGATAAGTAAGGTGTGATATCCTGCTGAAATCAGGAATTGGTCCTTGCAAGTTGCAGTTCCTAAGGCTCCTGATAAAACCAAGAAACCAATAACAACATATAGACCATCAACCTTGAGTTTGGTATCCTCCAAATAAAGAAAAAGGAAAATGTAAGCAGTGATAGTTTGGTATCCTCCAAAATCCAAATAAAGAAAAAGGAAATAGAGGAAATAATAAAAAATTTCTGAAGCAATTTAGTCATCAGGCAAATGCAACAGTAACAGCTTTTGTTACCAATGACAGTCAGCTCATTGAATGTTATGAAATAGTCATTTGAACAGAGCAAGAAGACCATGTTATACTAATTGAATCAAACAACTATGGGTGTGTATGTCATCGTTTTCATTTATGTTTTACAAAGTGGTGAACTGTCTAAATATCATTTCTGAGAAACAATATTTATAATTTATAATTGTATTTTAAATGTTTTTGTTGGTTTTGTGGAGGAAATTATAAAAAAAAAAAGAGGAGAAAAGATAGATAATAAGTATGCAGAGGAAATAGAATTATTCTATTCTAATTCAAATTGTTCTCAGTAACGATACAATAAATAGCAAAAGATAAACTAATTAGATAAACTTACTCCTAAAATATAAGAAACCAACTTATTTACTAAATCCTATTTTAAAAACTAAAAAAAATAAAATATTATGCAGTTACAAAAATATATCTTGAACAGGTTTGACCTTTACTTTTAAGCTCCTTGCAATACTTTTCTCTAATTGAAAGAACTATATACAAGAAATCACAAAGGTTTTACTATCTTAAATTGGTATTTCACACAATACACTAGAAATAAAGACTCAACCACCTCTATTCCACTCCTTGTAATGGTAATGTACTTGAGAACACGGGATCACAAAATGCACTTACAATTTCAACAATTTTGGCATGTTGCCATAAGATTCTGGAATGCTATTTCCACTGAAGTTATTGTTATCAAGTTGACTGCAAGAACAAGAAGATCCAAATTTTACTTTAAAAATCTATTTATCAAGCAAGGAATTAACTTTATTGATTCAGTATATATTGTAGAAAAAAAATTTAAAAAAATGAAATAAAAGCTTTACAATGACAAAAATAGTAACTTCCCAATATCATGATATATGACACCTTTGGAATAGCATGCACTTCGTAGTTTTTTAATATTCAACTTGAATTTTTCTTCTCACAATGCTGATTTGTACTGGAAACAATAAATGGCATTACTTCATATAGTGGGAAAGGCTTTTGCCTTTTGTTGTTGTTGTAGTCTGCCAACCCATAACTTTGCAGATCTAAATTACATTCCACTTAATTACCTTAATTCAGCTGAAGGAGGTCTAAAAACTGGTATGGGAATGCCAGAGGGGAAGGGCAAGTCAAAGTGGTGGCATGGTGATCTAAGTAGAAACTCAACCCCCCATCTATGTACATTCTTATTCACTCTTCTCTTTTCCCCCAACAAACTAAACATTGGCACTTCCTTAACACTTTTCCAATTTTCCTTCACCATTTTTTCTTCCTTTTATACATCAACAGATCATATTTAATTAATAACACATTGTCAATACTTCTTTAATTTAGCAATCTCTCAGTAAAACAGTTATCCTTGAGTTGAAGTACAGTTCAGTGAAATAACCAATGGCTAAACAGTTTAAAGATGGCAGAGGAGCATCATAACATAAATTTGTCATAAATCTAAAATTTAAAACAAAGGAATGAATTCTAACGGTACCTTTTATTTGAAATATGCATATATGTAATTTATTATAGAGCCTAACATGCTAGCAAGTAAGGTAATTTAATCACATAAGGAAGAATCTCAAATAGGGAAACAAAGGACAGAGGGGAAAAAACACAACAACTCATGTATTTTGATATATAAGAATAGACCCTCATATCAGTTTTTCACATGACAAGTAAAGCGAAGATACATAAAACAGTCCTAAATAGGGCTCCACAAATTTTGATAGTGCCCCAATGGCAGTAGAGTCCTATTAAGGTTATTTGTGATGACCTCTATCTTCACACACCTTATCATGTAAAATTCAAATGAAAATATTATTTTCAGTCAAAATCATACATTTTATAAGAAAGAACAAAACTATCTAGTAGAGATTAAAACGCATAGGAAGAGAAGTGAAATGTCCTGAACATACAAAAAGAATATGTGCTCTATTCATCCAAAAGGAACAAAACAAAATGAAACCTAAATGAGCTTACAGACATGCATAAAAGCATATTTAACACAATAAAAAATCATACAGTATCTTTAAGCTTGGCATCTCAGAGAACTCGGATGGGAGATTTCCTGTTAAGTTATTGTTGTCAAGAAGACTGCATGTCAAAAGATACATCTTGTTAACAAGATAAGAACATGACAATGAAGGATTAAATAAAAGCCAGAAAAACATGTCAATGACTGCAATTATGTCACCAATATGTGATAACTAACTTACAGGTGCATCAGGCTCCCTAATTGGGACAGCTGTGGTGGGATTTGTCCACTAAGTGAATTGTTGTTCATGTGACTGCTCCATTGGGGAGAAAAATGAAGGCAATATTATTTTCTTGGTAGGAAAAGTCAAAGGTAGAGAAATAAAAGAATTCAAGAAAAGTAGCAGGAGTGGTAATTTTTTAGACTTAGTAATCATCATAAAGAACCTTACAAGTGTCTCGTGCTGTTCAGATTTGCAAATGATAATGGTATGGATCCTGTAATATGGTTCTCATCAATTTGTATTCTGTCCAAGACTGGAAGATGGCCAAGCTCTTCTGGCAGATCACCTGTTAGTTCATTTCCATTCAGGAGTCTGCAAAGAAAGCAGAAACAATGAGGCTCTTCATGTCAAAATACCAACCATTTATTTATGCATCCATTTGAATTCAATTTTCAGTCCTATAGAAACAAATAATTAAATTCAATCAACACCATAGAAAACGCTATATGATATGATACAATGATGAGTTTGTTCATGTACTAAAATGTACAAAATGACTCAGAATATATCAAGGTGATAAAACTACTAAAGTGAACCATACAGTGCCCAGCATACTGGCCAAGATAGATATTCAACTTACAAGAGTTTCAAAGTTTTGATGTTTCCAATCTCCTTCGGTATAGTCCCATTTATTTTATTCCACATAAAATCCCTTTCAAGAATACAAATTAAAAGCATTATTAGAGGAAGAATGAAATTGCAAGCTGCTACAGGATGAAATACTCAAATGAATTAAATCTACTATATTTTTTAGCAAAAGTGGAATCTAGCAATTGCAGAATTGAAAAATGTAACAGGTTTGCATTAGAAACATAAATGCAGCTACAGCCTTACAATATTTGGAGATGAGATAAGTTGCCGATTTCGGGTGCCAAATTTCCAGACAAGTTCAAATTCAGTAGTTGCCTACAGACAAAAATAAAAGGACCTCAAACAAATTTGTCGACAGTAGCAGCAATGAAGTTTTCCCAAGGGATGTGTCAAAATGCAATCAAGAAAAGACTCATGAATTCTGAAGCTCACTTGTTTATACTACTTGACATTGGATTATCACGTAATGCATTAAAGTAGTATTGATTTGGTTCTAGAAGTGAAAGATAATTGATGAATAAGATAGAGAGAGCTAGTTAAACAGATTTTGCTTTAACTTCAAGATATCTGAATTTGTCAACATACAATGAAAATATCATCATACAGCATTGTGCTCTTATAGCTAACAGCCCTCGTTGTAGTCAATGGAGTCTACTAATTTTTCTAATCTAATCAACTATCGATTAAGAAAGATTGAACTCACAGCGACCATTTTGAATATATTTGAACCGTAACAGATTAAAGGGAGAAAAATAAATAAAATATGGACCAAGAAAGGGAAGCTTATACATGTTAACATGGCTATTACAAAAAAAGAATGTTAAGTGGAAGATTGAAGTCATACAATCGTAGAACATGTAGATAACCATTGTCCACTGTTGTATTGGAGCACATAACCCCTGTCCAGTCAGATGTACATGGGTCTCCACGATCCCAGTTGCTCAAATTTCCATTAATATCAATCAATTTTCCCTTTATGACTTTCAATGCCTCAACTGCATGTTAATAACGCAAATGAAATAATCACACTATCAATAGAACCAAATGAAAACAACATTATTACATATTATAAGCATATTATTTTAGCAGAAATGAAAACAATTCCTTATACCAATTTCTAAGATAAAATACTATTACTATTTGACTACAATTAATACCCTTAATCCATAAATGGTTGACTACAATGTAGCAGCTAAACATCTACCAGCGCATTCGTTTCTTGAGGGAATTATTGGAAAAAAATAATAAATATTTTCTTGATATTGTAAAGTGATAAATAATTTCAGACAAAGAAATATTCCAAAAGTAACAAATAAAATGAGATGGAGGGAGTATTATTTTAATTACTAGAGACATAAATTCAATATTTTCATATTTTGCTAGCTTTATTGATAATATTTTGCATGATTAAAGCATCGAAACAAACAAATATATTTATAAAAGTCCTCATCAAAGAGGGGGAAAACATTTGGTAATACATGCTATGAGATCTAATAGAATGCACTCCTCAATAGAAAAACTACTACCACTTTCAGAATCATAAAATAAAAATGATGCAGCCAATATACCTACTACCTTTAGAGAGGGGGAGGAATATATATACCTTCAGTGGGGTCAGTGACCTGACCGGCAGCCAATAGGAAATAGCAGCAGAACCACAAACAGAAAACAACTTCACACCTACAACCCTTTGAAAGATGCATCCCAGGAACCCAGAGCTCACCAAACCTCTTAATTTTCTGTCCTGAACTGAACAGTGTTTTACTTTCCTTGCCCTGGTAACAGCAAAACCAGTTAGAAACATTCATTTCTGTGCACTCAAAAACAGCCCCATATATATATGCTACTAAATCCAAAAACACAGATAGCTATACCAAACTAAAGCATGATACCGTTTTCAAAAGCAACTTCAAGTGTGCATATCCAAGATCAAAAAATCCCAGAAAGCTATCAAACACCCTTTTTACTATAAGTTTAGGACAAGAAAAAGAACCCCACTTGCAAGAAGAACACAACAGAACCTATTTCCAAAACGCAAAAAGATTGCATATATAACTTTCAAGCAAATATTAGATGACAGAAGCAACACGTGGGTTATAAATTTATAAGCCGAGTAAAAAAGAAGATCAGTATTGAAAACTGGGTATATATATAAATAGGAAGTGTGGTAAATGTAAAGTTCTGACCAAGTCCCTAACGCTACGTGGAATATTGCAGGTGCAGTTTAGTTGAGATGACGAAGGCCATTACTTTCATCGCTGTAGCTAACTTAATTCTCAACGTAGGTGCATGCGTATTATAGCAACATTATTAAACAAATTAAAAAGGAGAGAAGTTTTCTTCAGTTGAGTTGGTCATTGTAACTTGCGGAATCAAACACAAAAAGATTCATGCTATGTAATTAATCGCATTTGTTTATGTAGTTGGTTGTTTTGACTTTCTGGAATCAAGTAGTAGCTAGGAAAAAGGGTTAATAATATAGAATTGGTCGATCGTTCTTTATTCTAAAATAACTTTTAATTTTCAAGAGGCATTGTATTTGTATATCATAAAGAGCTAGCCGTAATTTAATAAAATTATTTACGAATAAAGATACGTAAATAATTTTATACTTAATTTCAATTCATGATGGTTGAATTATTTCCACAAGAATGAGGCAATCACTGAGGCTACAGAAAAAGAGCCCAGCTTGTAGGAGCAAGGGCCACCTCTTCCTGAGGACGTGAGAGGGGGGGACCCACTTATATATGCTTTAATTCAATGTTCAAACTTCAAAGAATAATTGTGTGCCGGTAATTTTTAAATTATATAAAATTTAAAAAGTAAAAATAAAAAATTAAACATTAGACTTCTTTATTTGATTGAAAATTGTTCATAAGACAAGTTCAATTTGTTAAACATAACCTTTACGTACAACAATAAAGCTAATATGAACGCTATCTATTTGTGGCCACTGGCCAGAATCAACTTTATATGAATTATATTAATTCGTCGCTTAATTTGATTGATTGTGGTGGGCACGCTTATTTAAACTTTGATAAAATTATTTTTCTAAGTTGAATTTTAATACTTTTTAAGAGAATTTTTCAATTATTAGAGATAATATTGTATCACAATATAATTATTTCAGCTTGATAATTACGATTGAGGTTGACTCTATCAAATAATATACCCACCCGGCCCAAGTGAAGTTTGACAAATTAATCCTTAAATTAATGGGTGATTGATTTCAAACATTGAGCTATCCTCCAACTTTATTTTATTTTTCTATAATATTATATATATATATATATATATATATATATGAAGTATTTATTAATTTTATTAATAATTAAAATTTATAAATAAAAAACTTGACAGATTATTTTTTATAAGATATTTCTTCTCAAGGACATTTTATTTTATTATTATGATTTAAATTCAAGACTTTCCTTGATTAAGGACATAAATCTAGATCCACCTAGATCCAAATCTAATCTTTAAATTGAACGAAAAGTTTCTAGCTAAGAGAAAAATTATGTTAGAGTTCCTAGTCATTATTAAGTTGCGTAATTTGAATTATCCGATCGGTGCATTTGAAAAACTATGCTAGACTAGACATGCGTAACTTTTTTTCTATAATATTATATTTTATGAGAATTCCTTTTTTTAGGATAATATGAATTCCTTTTTATGGTGATTTCTAACAATTGGACAATCAGCTGGACGTGTCTTTTGAACATGATATTATGGGCTAGTTTGTTTTAATTTATTTTTAAAATAAGTGTTTTTTAAATAAAATAAGTAGTTTTATAATTTTCTAACGTGTTTGTCTAAATTATTTTTACTTAAAACAAGGAGTTTTTTTGGTTTTTTTATAAACCAATATTATCCACTTCTTTAAAAAATATTTATATAAAAATTATTTATTTTAGAATTAATATTTTTAATTTTAAACAAACTCACCTATAATTATAATAAAGTACCAACTTACAAGTTAAAATATAGGATAATAAGAACTTATTATTTTATTTGATTATTTTATCATGCCCATTGATTAGTCCCAAAACTCATCCTAAAAGAGTTAGATTAAGAATAAACAGGATAGAATAAAGAAAATTGTATTCTTTCACCATCAGCTTATATTTACACAACTACTATTTTATTCAATCACCACACTATAATTGTTGTTTACCATAATGCCACCACCACGTTTATATAAATAAAATCTGTATTAGAAAATATATGTATATGGGCCTTGTTTATCTCGCCGGCCATATCTCAACAGCCCAATTGTCAATCCAAAAGTGATATAATTTAGGAATTTTCAAAATTGGTGACTAATCCATCCCAAAAAATTGTTATACTAAGAAAAATTAGTTTTTAAATATTTGATTTTAATCATTTTTTAAATTAATAAGTACTTGATTACAGGACTTTTTATCTATTAGTTGTGATTATAAAATTGAAAAATAATATGTTTAATTACAATTTTGTTTAAAAATATGTTTAATAAAAGTTCCTTTTATATAAAATCCTTAATCAGACACACTTTGCAAAGCAGTCTCTATTTATATTGGCACGGAACCTACATCTATCGCTGCTTTATGAGATGTAATTCTCCAGAGATTCATTTTCATGTTCCTTTTTATCTCTAGCTGTAATTTTAATGTCGAAGCATATTTTTGGTTCTAGTAAGTTAATGCTTTTTATTTTTGCTATTGTAAGTTCATCTTTTTCAATTTTAGTTTTGTAAATTGGTATTTATTTTTCGATTTTAATCAATGTAATTTTTTGTTTATTTTTAATTCGGTAAGTTTGTATTTTTATAATTTTAGTTCATTTAAGAGTCTAGTTTTTTAATTTATAATTCCATAAGTTTGAGGGATTAAAATTAAAAAAATACAAACTCACAAGAAATAAAATTAAAAAATAACTTATAAGAATAAAAAATAAAAAATACTAATTTATAAAAATCAAAAATATATATAAGTATATTTTAATAGTTAGAATGTCCAAATATATTTGTAACGAAGTCAGATTTTGAACCCTAACCATGCTAAGTAGCCTCATATTAAAGTCATATTTGTTTTATACTTCTATCAGATATAATTTTCATATTTTTTATGAATGGTATGGAAAATATTAAAAAAATGTTTCATTATCTTTGATGGGAAACAAATTTTGAGTGTTTGGTGCAATTGATTGCTACTCTTGAAGCATAGTTTAAAAAATTATAAGAGGATCAGAAAAATATTTTGATTCCAATCAATCAATAATAATATTAAATTTGTTTGACCTCCAATTTATTATCCACGTGTTGTTTTCAGCTTTTTTTGTGACGCACGACTGTACCCATCATTCTTTTTTTTTTACTTTCTCTGTCTTTTCTCATTACTGTACGTTCTTTCTGCCTTAAGAGTCAAAATCTTCATTACTTTTCAATTTCATTCGATCATGTTCTCTCTCTAGCTGTTTATTAAAAGTATTTTTCCTTTGATACATTTTTCAAACTAAGAGCCTCGTTATTTTCTTTTGTTTTACCATTTTAAATGGGAGGAATTATGTACATATACTACACTTGTTTCTATTCTTTTTTCTTCTTCTTCTTCTTTATACACAAAACAAGTGCATTAAAAAGATAGTACAAGATGTATTCTATTTTTTTAACCATGGCAATTAAGATTTGGAATTCCCCAATAGGTCTTCAAACTATCCCACAAGAGATACTCTAGCCCATATACAAAAGAAAAGTCATCAAAATGAAGTGGAGATACACTTATTTCTATTAATTCTTGATCATATCACTGAAAAAATGTATCTCAAAAATACTATTTATACTAATATGATATGAGTAATTACTAGCTAGTTACAACTGTAGTCATGTAGATATAAAAAAAAACCCTAGACATTGCTTTCAATTGAAAATTTTATATTTGTCTTAACTATATAGAGATTTATGGATAGGAATAGGATGACGCTTTTTACGTATAATTAATTTAGGATATTAAATATTAAAATTTGGGTCAACTATATATATTAATTAATCAGGTTTTACTTAATAAACCAAGAATTTCGAGTTTAAATTCTTAAGAAAGAAAGCTTTTTGTGGGAGGTAAATATGTATGTCCAAGATCCCATCCATGTTATCAATTTTAGTAAATAATTATTCTTTATTTTATTATTATATTTATCATTTTATTAAATTGTTAATTTAACAAATTCTTAATTAAAAATAGATATTTGTTACCATGATAAAAATTATGATAATAAGAAATAAGTTATTTATAATTTTAATTTAAATTGATCTTAATCGTAAGTTTACTATGAATATGACATCAATAATTTGGATATATCAATATATATGTAATAGTCGTTATTTGATAAAGATTAATATATCTTTTATTAAATTACATATATATATATATATATATATATATATATATATATATATATGATGTATATGTGGATGTTATTATTTAACTAATTCAATTGAAAAAATTTAACCGTTAATATTACCATGATATGTCAATAAGAAGTTTTCAAGAAAAAATATAATAATTTTCTTTTACATGAGATCATCATAGTAATTAGCAAGTTATTTATTATATTTTAATTTCGGATACCGAATATCTTAAGACACTAGTTGAATAAATATTAAATATAATTAAATACTTATAGAAAAAAGAGTTTACTCTTTAAAGTTTCATTCATGAAGAGTTGATAATAGTGGTCTCGGTATGGATACACATATAATCTTCATATTATTGAAGAAAAATTGTGCTGCTTTAAGAACACTTCCAGTTATACAAATTTTTTTTTCTATTTATTATTGTTGTATACACATCCGGTTATATAAATCTATTTTTTTTAATTTGTTATTGTTGTATATTTTAAATGCAAAATAGATCATCATAATTTTACACGACAAATGTTAGGAACACTTTTATGTAACTATCAATTTTGTCACTCAAATAATCTTATCATATCCTATTAGAATTAGTCAAATGTTTATGTTAAGAGTTGATAACAGTGGTCTCGATATGGATACACATATAATCTTCATATTACTGAAGAAAAATTTTGCTGTTTTAAGAACACTTTCAGTCATACAAATTTTTTTTTCTATTTATTATTGTTATATACACATCTGGTTATATAAATCTATTTTTTTATTTATTGTTGTTGTATATTTTAAATGCAAAATAGATCATAATTTTACACGACAAATGTTAGGAACACTTTTATGTAATTATCAATTTTGTCACTCAAATAATCTTATTATATCCTATTAGAATTAGTCAAATGTCTATGTGAATACTAGTAATTCAAAACAACATATATATTAAAACTTTGGATCAAAGGAGTTATAAAGTTGATGTGATAGTTGAAGGGAGAAGGGAGGAAGAAGTTATGAATTTAAATCTCTTTTACTTATCAAAACTAGCAAATTAACGGCTAACAATAGTCTTTAAAAAAAATTGGGTCAAACTCAAAAAGATAAGGCCAAATGATGTAAATGGAAAGGTTTAGCAATACAGTCCAAATTTTACCTAGTTGGATAAGAGGCACCACAGAGATATCCCTGTCGTCCAACGTGCACTATCAATCTCTGTCCAACTTGCGATAGAAAAATGGTAGAACTTAGAACACAATTTAGTTGCCAAAGGCAACGTTGTATAAGAACAAACGACTATTCGTTGCTTCAAAGGGAAGCAAAAGAGAACAAAGAAAGAAGAAACAATATCAGGCTCCAAACCTTTGATAGTAATAGGACAAGAGGACTGCCCTAAATGCATAAGCAAATATGGCCAAATATGTTCATATTGCTTCATAACTTAATTCAACATCACGTCATTAAAATTCATGAAGGTTTATTATGGGAAGGTTGGGCTAGCTTATCATTCTTATCCATTGCACATACACTTTTCATATATACATTTAGAATATCTTTCAACCAACGATTGAATATTAGTCTTAATTTTTTTTTAAAATACAAAAAATCACCAAAGTGAGTTTTTGCCGCTTTCAACAAAATATTTATCATATTCTATAATACTAATTAGACCTAAACATGCTTAACAGACGATATCCGTAAACGTCATAACTTTATTAAAATTTCTTAGATATAAAATTTTGGGTTCTGCCTCAATTCATGCATTGCATATGTAACTTTCATTGTTTTGCATCTATATCAGTGGCTCAACATGAATGTGGAGTTTATAAGGTTGTCTGATTGCAATAAGAGATTGTTATCCACGAGAATATCCAGTTCAGATGGGTTATGTGTTGGAATTTAAATAAATAAAGAGAGTAGCAGGGACTGATATAGATTAACCTTTCATTCTCTTGGGTACCCACACGATAAATATTGACCACACTTTCACGCCCATGATCTATTATATGAAATTTAAGAGGAAAAAAGTCAACAAATTTAATTAATTTTCCGTAATATCATATATTTATTTTAGTTTATAATTTGATTGAAATTATAATCATTTTTGTTTTCTAAAATATTAATAGTAACATATATATATATATATATATATATATATATATATATATATATATATATATTAAACTCATTATAACATAAAAATTTAATTTCATCAAAGGCAAATTTAAACAAAATACAAATGTAAATTTTAAATGTAATTTCAGTTAACTATCAATCTTACTACTTCTTAAAACAAGTATTATTTAAATATATATATATATATATATATATATATATATATAATTTTCATTTTGTTCGATTTTCTTAAATTTTGGATTAGAGATCAATTGATATAGTCTAATTTTTTTTTCCTCTTTTAAGTGTTCTTTATTTTCCAATTGATTAACTACCTTTTCAATTAATTACTTTTGATTGAACGTGATTACATTGAAAATGTAAATATGACGTACACTTATTTTTCCACTAAATGTAAATATGATGTAAACACATTTTATCACATTTGATTAACTTGGATAAAAAAAAATATGCATTAGTGAAACTATTTTTAAAACTAGAATTTTTTATATGATTATACTTTTATTTTTAGTCTCTAAATTATGATAATATGAATATTGTATTAATATTTATAATTTTATTTAATGACTGTATATTAATATTTCGATTGACAATATAAGTTTAATTTATTATAATCCTTTCGAAAACACAAAAAGAAGACTGTAGCCATGGAAGCATACAAACAGATATTTTCCGGGAGAAATATCTTTGAACTTAAAATATCTACTGAGATTTATTTAGCTGACTTGCATGATGTGATATCGTGGTAGATAACTCTCATATGAATCATCATCCAAATAAATGTTATATTTTTTTTCCTTACCGGTTTGATAGTAATATTTAATTCAA
Source organism: Glycine soja (assembly GCF_004193775.1). Classification (NCBI taxonomy): domain Eukaryota; kingdom Viridiplantae; phylum Streptophyta; class Magnoliopsida; order Fabales; family Fabaceae; genus Glycine; species Glycine soja. The sequence goes on along the minus strand of NC_041015.1, from coordinate 49,637,031 downwards.
TTATGAAGTTAATTAGATCATTTTGCTGGATCGGAAGAAATTATTATTTTTAGCTAATATTCTGATTGAATAAATGACCATTTTTTAATTTTAAAACACTAGTTAGTTTAATCTTGACTAACATTCACTTGTTTTTTGTTTCTTCAATGGCTCGAATGGTAAAACCAAATGAAGTATGCCAATTTTTATCTATAGAATGCTTGGTGTGGTTACCAAGCCTTGAATTCAAGTCATCTACGAGATATGAATCATGTTGATCTTGAGAAAGGGGAGTAACCACACATGCCTTGCTAAGCCACAATCTTTGGGGGCATGGATTGTTGTTTCTTGGACTACCAACCGAGTCCAAGGCGGGTTAGCCTGCGGGTTGCAGGTTAATTACATCGATCCGGGCTAAAAAAAACCTGTTTTCAATTCAATATTCTAAATTAATGTCTAAACCCAATCATATGGATAAGTTTAGTTGACAGAGAATAAAAAAATGAAATGAAGAATAAATATTTAAATTAAAGTAGAGAGAAAAGTGTAAGATCTACCAAAATATTGTAGAATTTTCTCATTTTTCACCAATTTGAACACAACAAAATATGACTTATGCGAGCTACTGACTTTTTAGGTTGGTCAAACTTGTTTTTTTGTTATTTGAAGAAAATGTCTTATATATTGTCAGAGATGAAAACATCCAATATTAGTATTACTATATTGTATATAATTTTATTATATATATATATATAAAAGATGAGAACAATTTGATCTTTTTCCAAAAAAAAAAAAAGCACACTCATTCCACCATTTGACTTTTCTCTTCACTTTTGAGACAGTACTACTTATTTTCCATCTCTCCACTTTATTCAACAAAAAAGCTTGATATACGTAGCATAAATGAGTTATAAAGTCGGAATCATCTCTTCCTAAAATAAAAAAAAAAGTCAGAGTCTGTTGAATAATTTTGAGGTGGAATAATTTGAAAAATAAATTTGGACGTCTAATTTTTTATATTATTTTAATTATAAATATATTACAACATATATGTCTTCACTTTGTTATTTCAAAGAGTTTAATCACTGTGCAATAGCAAAATGTAAAAACTTTTATATGATTAATTAATCAAAATTCGATCATTAATGTAATTTTCAAAATAATTATTATATATAATATTTTGGGATTAAATGATAATTTAAAAATAATTTATTTTCTAAATTTAATTATTATATGCATCAGGAATTAATGCTAGCAATGTTAACATTTTTTGACACTTTATATTTAATATTTTTTTCTGTAGTCGATTAAAATTTATAAAAAATTATCTTGATGGATTTCACTATAACATTAAGAAATAGTCATGAAATTAAATTAGAAGTGTTAGTATTGTCCAATCACAAAAAAAGAGAGATCTCCAAAAATAATATAAGAAAAGGTGTATAAATATCATTAATAATGGATAAGAAAGATGGTGGAGACCCAGGGAGACAAGGTGCAGTGTAAGGATGACGTGGCGGATCTGTATCCTAGTATCAGAGATGCCGTACATATTAAAGCATCAGAATCACTCGTTTGATTGAGTGGCGGAGACACGCTGCCCTAACTCAACAAACAACTTGTTGAATTCACATACATGCATATGCATGTTCCCGTTTCAATTCCTAGCTCCCATTCCATGCACTTTACGTCCCATCGCCATCTTCCACCCAATGCTTCATTATTATTGTTATTTTTCATTGTATTATATATTTTTTTAAATGTTAAATTTACAATTAAATTAATTTAATTTCAATGTTAACCTCTCAAAAAGTTGTTTAAAATTGATTTGAGTTAGTTTTAAAGCTATTGGATACTTAATCAATCACAACTCAGTATTTTTAAGTTTCATTTTATACAGTTTTTATCAAACTAATTTATCATATATAATTAATTTTCTAAATGAAAATTTTCTTATTAAATTAATTTTAATATACATCTTAATAACATACAAAAAAATTTAAAACAATAAAACAAATGGATCCTTAATCAGTTAATCTCACAACTACAACTATTTTTTAAGTTTAATTTTTTTTACGTGTTTTGGTTCTTAACACTTTCACAACTTTTAATTCTATATATACTATATATTTGTAAGTATAGAAAGAGCATACATACATGCATATATATATATATATATATATATATATATATATATATAGTAATTTCACTAATTTGATAAAATTCCCAAAATATTGTGTGATCATTTTTTAAGTAGCTAATAGCCAGAAGTATTGTATTATAGAACTATAACAAATAAGTATATATGATCGACTAAAACTTAAGTTTAAATGAACAATAAGTTTTTCATTTTTTTGTTTATTTTTTTAAAGAATATGTTCTGTATATATATATCCCTTCTAAGTTTCTTTGGTAATTAAGGTTTTTTTTTACACATCTTTGCTAATTAAGCTAGATCCATATACTCCGTTGTTATAGTTTTTAGGTTTGAATTTTATATGTGGTGCTCATGAATTGGTATGCATTTTCTTTTCCTTTTACAGTGGTGCACACATGGTGCCATTAAATTTGAACATATAACATCAAGCTCCACATTGCTGCCCTACATTTAATTGCTTTTGGTATACATATTTTCTTTTTATCACTTTTGATACTTCATCGAGCTAGGATAATTAACGAGAGGAACATTTTGTCACACTCAATGTTTTAAATTGATGATGAGGTGAACATTAACCGACGACATGTGATTAAAGTGAATTCCTGTTTTGTTATTATATATTTGTAACCTCAAAATCATATCAGTTATTATAACTTATTATTGAGGAGGTGAAACAACGAGCATAATATATAACACAGTACTAATGACAAAATCTAACAAGATGGAGATGGTAAAACAAAAAAAGATCATGTTGTCGCAAGGACTTAATGATGCAATGACTCCTCCGAAATATATGTATGCAAGGATTTTATTTTATTTGTTTTTTCTTTTCATCTTTTCTCCCTTGCTTGCTATTCAAAGTGTAAACTTTCACTAAAATGTTAAACCACCGAAGTATTATATAACGAGCTTTTTTTCCCCCTCCTTTGTAAATGTTAAAATGCCAATATATATATTTCTTCAGTGTCTTTTAAAGTCTTATTCTCATGGGGAAAATAAAGGAAGAACTGTCTTTTTTGTATGCCCTAATGTTTTTCTTTCTTTTTGAGGGGCAAATGTGAGGCCTAACTAAGATTAGTAGCCTTTAATGAAACTCATTGACCACCTATATAGACAACCACCAACTTTCAGCAATCAATAGCGTTTCTATTTGAACTTCAACAATGGTATTCTAAATCTTTACTTAGTGTTAATTGTTAAAAAAAACATTCATTTATCTTTTTTGAATCAATAATAACTAGTTAACCAGTCCGTGTGTACTCTGATTAGGCAAGCAGTATAGAACAACAAACTGGATCATTTCCAAGCTCCCATATAAAAATTATGTGAAGAAAAAAATTAAAGGAAAATTAATTCTGCAAGTTTAAAAAGGAAAATTAATGCAGATTGAAGAAAAAGGAAACAGATAAGAAAGTAAGACAATCTCAGTCAAAGAACGAGAATAATAAAATTATCGAATAGCTACCGAAAAAATTGTCGTTGTTAACTGGCAATTTCAAACTTCCCACTTGCATGGAAGCAGCTAACTAGCGGATTAACCGTGTGGTTCGGCTTTGCGGTCAATAGCCTATGAAGTATGAACATTAGTTGAATTCAAAACGCCAAATGGTTACTTCTCACACGCTGAGACCTAGCTAGCATTGGACTTATTGCTGAATAATTTTTCCCTGACTGTGACTGGTAACTAAAATACATACTGAAAAACTATTAGATAATCTTAATTACACTATTTTGTGTTATGATTTTAATCAATTTTTATATCACACATATTCAAGTTATAATTTATAAAAATGAATTAATAATATTTAATTAGAGTTGAATAGAAATTATTTGAAATCATAATAATCTTGAATCACCTTAATTATAGTGTCTCCTAAAATAAGAAAATTAAAGACTTGAATATCATTAGCTTAGAGTAATGATGCAGTATATATAATAAATTTCAATCGAATGTCATTCAAAATATTTTAAATATTAATTTTAATCTTTATAAAAAAATTAATATATTTTTTTCCTTACATTTATCTATAAACATGTTTTTTTTCTCTATGAAAGACTAAAATTACTTTACTTTTAATAAAAATATAGACCTAAAAAATATTAAATTTTTATAAGAACTAAAGCTAACATTCTAAAATATTTTGAGGGATAAAAACTTTTTTTGCTCATTTTTATATTACTTTTATAATTTACTTTTTTTTTCTTATCTTGACAAATTAACTATTTAATCACATATTCACCTTTTTTTAATCTCTTCATATCTATGAACAGTCTTACTGCCTTTTGGAATAAAAAAAATCCATGAACTGTCCTAATTAAAGATTTATGGTATGATAGATACTCTCAGCTCAAAAAGGAATCACTTTAATGAAAGGATAAATAAGATAACAACAACTGAGGAAAAAGGAAACATGACAGACATGGACCACAGTGACAACCTCAACTCATAACAAGATAACAATCATAATAATGAAATGAATCTACGGGGATCAAAAATCCCCTTATAACAACAGCTAAGCACACCATATAATAACATGCTGTTACTCTCAAACCCCTAATCCAATTCAGACCACGAAAAAAAGCAACTACATCAGTCCATGGCAACCCCCAACCCTACCAGATTCTCCCTTGCCATGGAGAGAACCGGGCAATGGTAAACACCCACTCCACTCCTTCATTTTCAATCTCAAAGCTTAATCAATTATTTCTTCTCCATTGCACAATTTCATGAAATCATTTAGTCACATGTGTTTATGTTAGTTAATTATTGTAAGAATCAATTTCATCAATCAATTATTCTTGCAGGGTTTTCTCCCCAGAAATCCCAACCGATGTTATTGTTGCAGTTGGAGAATCCACTTTTTCTCTCCATAAGGTACCAATATATTGTTGTATGTTTTGTTGGTAACATGTTCGTGGTTCGTGATTCGTGATTATTCTCTGTATATATCTATTTCTGTGATTTCGTGTGATGAATTTTAATTAAGTATTGAATTTTTTTTCATTACAGTTTATTCTGGCGGCTAAGAGTAACTACATCAGAAAAGTGATAATGGAATCAGAGGAGAGTGACCTAACAAGAATAGAGATTTCCAACATACCTGGAGGACAAGAAGCTTTTGAGAAAGCCGCGAAATTCTGTTACGGCGTTAACTTCGAGATCACCGTTCACAACGTGGCGGCGCTGCACTGCGCCGCCGTGTTCCTCCAGATGACCGACGAGTATTGCGACGGAAACCTTGCCGGAAGGACGGAGGACTTCCTCTCTCAGGTCGGCCTCTCCACGCTCCATAGCGCCGTCGCGGTTCTCAAGTCCTGCCAAAAGCTCCTCCCCTTCGCCGTCGAGGTCAACATCGTTGACCGATGCGTTGAGTTCATCAGCTCCAAGGCTTGCAGCGAGGCGAATTTCCCAAGCCAGTCGCCGCCGAACTGGTGGACGGAGGAGCTCGCCGTGCTCGACGTGGATTCCTTTGCAAAGGTGATCACCGCGATGAAGCAGCGTGGCGCAAAGTACTTGACCGTCGCCGGAGCGTTGATTACGTACACCGAACGCGCGCTGAGGGAGCTCGTCAGGGATCAGACCGGCGGTGGAAAAGGAATCCGGTCACCGGAATCCGGAGACTCGGATTCGGAGTCGAAAAGAAGCGAACAGCGCGAGCTTCTGCAGGCTATCGTTCCTCTCTTTCCGACGGAGAAAGCGGCGTTTCCGGTCAACTTCCTCTGCTGCCTCCTGCGGTGCGCGATCTACCTCCGCGCGTCGAGCGTGTGCAAGCGCGAGCTCGAGAAGCGCGTGACGGAGATTCTCGAGCACGTAACCGTGGACGACCTTCTGGTGCTCACGTTCTCCTACGACGGCGAGAGGCTCTTGGATCTGGACAGCGTGAGGAGAATTATCTCCGGTTTTGTGGAGAGGGAGAAGAGTACGACGGTGTTCAATGCCGGCGTCAACTTCAACGAGGACTTCTCCGCCGCGATGCAGCGCGTGGTGAAAACCGTCGACACGTATCTCGCCGAGATCGCCGCGTACGGCGAACTCTCCATCTCGAAATTCAACGGCATCGCAATCCTCATTCCCAAAGGCTCGAGAAAATCCGACGACGATCTATACCGCGCCGTCGATATCTACCTCAAGGTACAGAATAACATAATCACGTTCCTAAACTGGATTAACTATAGGAAACGACACCGTTTAGAATGAAACTAACTAACTAATAGTCTATTTGTTTTAATTAGGGTCTTGAATTAATTCAAAGTCCAGAACTTGGACATAATCTAACTCCCAAGGAACTAAGTAGCTTAAATCATTTTAATATATCATTAATTTGGTTCTGTAACTATCACTCCTAAGTCCTATATAATTCTTAAAATAATAAAAATATAAAAATAGTCTTTAGAGTATTGAATATTCATTAGTTTAGTCCTTACACTAATATTTAAAAACTAATTAGAAGGATATTTTTTTATATTGAGAAATTATTTAGCATGATTTTAATATTCATTAGTTTAGTCCTTACATTAATATTTAAAAACTAATTAGAAGGATATTTTTGTATATTGGGAAATTATTTAGCATGGTTTTAATTAGTATTTAAAATTCACTTATATATAATTTGTTTTATACTTTTAAGAACTATTTAAAAGAGCCAGTAATGTTTTAAAAATGAAATCCATGGTTTATTCTAAACTATTTGCCTAGTTCTATAATTTTTTATCTAACTTAAGTTTTAGCATTAAATTTTACTATGAGATGTAAAGTAGGTTGAATGAATAAGAAAGAAGTAAATAAAAGAAAGATTGAGGATTCTATTTAATTTCTCTTTAACAAAATCAAATTTTACTTTAAAACCATATATAAAAATCAAGTTTTGATCTCACCACTATCACCCAAATAAGAATTTAAGGTGATGTAAAATTGTTACAATGATTTTCTATGGGTGATAAATTACTATAAAAAAGCAGTGGAAAAAACTAAAAATTTAAACATGTACTATAAGAACTAGAATTTAACATAACCTAAAAACTAGTCTAGTAACCAACTACTGGCGCGTGTTGTTGCAGGTGCACCCGAACCTGGACGAGATAGAGAAGGAGAAAGTGTGCAGCGTATTGGACCCGTTAAAATTGTCCTACGAGGCGCGTGTGCACGCGTCAAAGAACAAGCGCTTGCCGCTGCAGATCGTGCTTCACGCGCTGTACTACGATCAGCTACATATAAGGAGCGGGACGGCGGAGGAAAAGGTGGCGCTGGCGGTGGCGGAGAAAAAACAGCTGCAAGCTGACGTGTCCTTGGTGAGGGAGAACGAGGAGTTGCGGTCGGAGCTGATGAAGATGAAAATGTTCATTTCCGATATGCAGAAACATGGGCACGGAACGTCGTCGTCTGGAAGGGAGAATATTGGGCTCGCTAAAAAGCCCACGTTCTTCTCGTCCATGTCCAAGAAACTGAGCAAGTTGAACCCGTTCAAAAATGGGTCCAAGGACACGTCACACATTGATGATGCCCCTGTGGACTTGACCAAGCCCAGAAGGAGAAGGTTCTCCATTTCCTAGATCAGTGTTTCTTAGTCAATTCAAATCTCCATGCTTTGTGAAAAGGGTTTTGTTAGTTATTTTTTAAGTAGTTACGTTTTCACTCTTGATCGTTAGTTTTATTTATTTATTTATGAAGGTGTTAATTTGTAATTAAGGAAAAAGTGAGACTTGATTGGATTTCTTATGCTAGATTTTATCGTATCTGTATGTTATAATAAAAAAACATGGAAGATGGATTTGTTCAGGATGATTTGACTTATTTGTTATTTTTTTTTTTTTGAGTTGTCCATTCAAAATGACATTAATTATATTAATATTATATTTAATCGTGACTATCCGTTTTCTTTACATATCAGCCCTTGAATATGTAAAAACACAAATCATAGCACACAAAATGGTATTGTTTGGAAAGGTAGCATAGAGAGACAGCTTATAAAAGCAGAAAAGCCAAGTGGTTGTGAACATTCTAGTTTCAATATGAATTAATGCAGATTATAATAAAATGTTTTGATTCGTACTAACTTTAGGGTATTTTAGTGTGTGTTTGTTTTCTGTTTGTGTACTCTATTTTATTTTTTATTGAGGTGGAAATTTTCTGTTTATTAAACAACTAAACGACGGATGTGTATTCTTCATAGAACATTACATCTGCTTATTTGGTGACTTTCCTTTTCAGTTGAAGTAAATTGCTATTCTCCTCAAAATGTCCGCTAAATCTAAAAGCTACCAATTCCATGCTTTTCCAATAAATAAAAAATGGTTGGAAGCATTTTAAATTTCAACGTGTTTCATTTGTCTTGTTCAGTTTTTTTATATCATTTAATATATGTATATATAGAGAAAGTTTAATACTTATAAAATAGTTTTATAAATATATTTGTGTGCACACATGTTTTCAACAAGATTTGGTAGGCCTAAGTATATTAATAAGTGGAGAAAAAGAAACTAATAATAATTTTCTTAGTAAAAAAGTCTATCACGAAATTGATTGTTTTCTTACATTTGAATTGTAGTTTAAAGAAGCATCCTATATTTACATTATCATTTAATTAAATATCACTATTTAATTACTTTAAAATAATTATTTTAAAAATTAATAAATTTATCATATATAATAAATTTTGATTGGATAATTATATAAAAAAATTCTAACTTCTCATTTTGCATATCCGTTCTGTACATATAATACATGTTCATTTGCCTTTTAAAAAAATATTTCAACATGTATCAGGCAATATTATTTTGCTTACTTTAAGGTATAATAAATCCCGTATAAAATTTGGACATGGTTTGAAACTCTTCTGGTTCCATCCTCCTCTCCACAACTATGGTGTCATAAAGGCAGCATCGACATCGCAACCATGCAACGTGGCATCTAGGGTTTCTTGTTCAAAATGTTTGGCTGATTCCACTACTCTTTTATTTATTTGTTAGTTTTAGTTTTTATTTTATATCTTTTTATAAGATAGAAGTTTGTGGCATAAGTTCGCTAGAGACCATATAATAAGGGGAAAAGCAAAAAAAAAAAAAAACCTTAATGAGTAAATTTTATCAAGCTATGAATTATATTGCAAATTTTTCTATGACAGACACTGTTTAATTAACGAAATGAACTTTTCCAACTTCATAGGTAAATGATTCGATGCATTTGAATTATAGATAGAGACCATATAATAAGGGAAAAAAATTTTAAAAAAAAACTTAATGAGTAAATTGTATCATGCTACGAATTACATTGCAAACTTTTCTATGACAGACACTATTTAATTAACGAAATGAACTTTTCCAACTTCATAGGTAAATGATTCGACGCATTTGAATTTCATTGCACATGCAAAGGTATAGGGTATAAATTAGGCAATATCCTTGGTACAGGTTCTGTTTAGCATGTTTAGATGCCTGTATGACGCGGAGCAATGAAATGTGCACATTTGTCATGTTTTCTATATTAGTTAGTGAGTTCATATCTTTCATTTTTTTTTTTAAAAAAAAAAGTGAGTTCTTATCTTTGTAATTCCATCTAGTCACAGGGATCTACTAGCAAATGATTTTAATTTTTTTATTTTTACTTTAAATTTATGATTTTTTGTATTTGGAAATGAATGATCAAACAATCCCAAAAGGGAACATGCTTCACTCTTTCTTTATCCATTCTTTTTCTTCTTCCATCCACATTAGTTTCTAAAGTGTAAAGTCTCTTGTAACAATGAGAGGTTAAACCCTACTGTTGGGAGCCTAGCAATAAATGTTCATGTAATATAATCTTTTCTTACTATCTATTGAATGCAATGCCAATTTTTATTGTTTTTTTCCTGCGCTTTATTTTCATTATTATAGTTCGATCATCCATGCATCTGTTTAGGAATTAAACATTGGGAAGTGTTTAATTTCTAAATAACTAGGGGATGACATATAAACAAATCATTGCTAGGAATAAAATGATATTGTTTAGCCTATGCATACATCTCTAAACTCATGCAATTGATTGTTTTATCTCTACAAAGAGATTTTGGAGAGAAAATAAATAAATTAGACTCTTCAATGTGAGGGATCAGGGTTGAGTATCTTAGTAGATGTGGGTGAAAATCAAAATATCATTAAATAGAGAAACACATTAACATTACATCAAGGGTGGTTAGGCATGCTAGGCTCTAACATTTAAATTCCGAAGTTATCATTTTCATTTAATCTTGTTTATTTTACTTGTCTTTTATTTTCTAATTCTTTCTTTCTTCTCTCCATTACAATTCCTTATCTATTGCTTACAAATTAGGTATATATCAACTCAAGTACAAACAAAATCCTTGTAGATTTGACATTTAGACTTTCGAGTAAATTTGACTACATACTTGAGACAAAATTGATGTACTTGTCAACGAGTTAACAGTTCCTTATCACAAAAAAAAAAATTAAACTCTAGTCTCTTATCCCGCCTCCTTGTATATGTTTTCGTGGGGTTTGCAAGAAAGACATAGAATAAATAGAGAGAGAGGTTCTCACATTTGTCTAAGATGAAAGACAAATTTGAGGATATATTGTATATTTGATGTATAATTTAGAATATGTCGAGGAAGAAAGACAAGAAATCATAGGTTGCACTTGAGAGAACCAAGGTTGTGACAGGTGTTGTGAAAGGGCTAAGTCGTACACAGGTTGAACAAGCAGCAACCATAAATACCCAAAATGTGACTGCTTATGGGCAAAATGAAGAGGTGTTAATTGATTTTTTTGTATTCACCGGTGAGACTTTTTGGATGAATCCGAAATACCTAGACCCGGAATCAAGGACTAACCACTCTAATTTGATAACTTAATAAGGATGAAATTTAAGAGGTGTTAATTGATTTTTTTGTGTCCATGTCATTGATTGATATAAAAACTATTGTTTAAAATTACACAATTTGATGTTAAATTGAAGAGAAAATATTTTAAAAAGCATTCAGAGTATCTTACCGAGTACATTATAGTGACTAGATTCCATTCTAATCTCCAAGCAGCTTTACTTGAATTTATGCAAACACCTATGATTTCACCTTGAATTGCTGCCAAAATGCATGCTAGCATTGTTCCGGTATACCTTAGTGGAAATACTTTAAGCAATTGGACATGTTTATTAAATTAGAAATAGTCATTTGAGAATGATAATAAATTAATAATCGCAGGAAACCTTATCTTTTGTGTGGCAAAACTAAACAAAATTATTATTAAGAGACTCATGATAGTAAACTGAAAAAACTTAATTGGTCCGTCTTATACTCTTATTAGATGTATGATATGATATTAGTTAACACAATTCATCATGATTTTGTTAATTAGTATTATATAAGTTGATCTGTTAAGATGCTCTTATAAATAAAAATAATAGATAATTCAAGCAAGTTCTAAAACAATAGACTAAAGAAAGAATATGATACATGCTTGAACAAGAAACCAAGCTATGTATGAGAAGCAATTGCAAATCAAAAAGAAAGTGTCCCAAAACATGTGAGTTGCGTGTGGAGACAATAATTTGAACATGATGACTATGATGACCTAGATAAAATTCTTTCCCTTTGTAAATACCGATAGCTAATGCTCCCCCAATACACAAAATTATCCCTCCACACTTAGCTCTACCAGCCCAAGTATGTAGCCCCAATTTTTCCAATCTACATTGATTCATTAACTAGTTTTAGTTATGCAACAATGCTAGGGAAGATTTGGGAGACTTATACATATCAAATGGTATAAATTCTAGATACCTGGATATGATAGAGGTAAAGAAAGTATATATAGGAACCAAGTTGAGAAAGTTGACTGAATAAGTCGCAGAAGTGTCTCTCGGACCATAATAGAATAATTCTTTAGTCAGAGTCATCCTGTATGTGGTGCCATCACATTGTTAGAAAAACATATTAACAAACCATCAATTATTATAAATATCCACTTTATAGCACTTGTAAAAGTTATATGGTTTAATCATTTCAAGGTAAACAATGTCATAATGCCTATGCTGTATTTGTATTGAAATCATAATTCCATGAAGTTCACATTATTTATTAAGTATAGAACACTAATTGATTGTTGAAAGTAAAATAAAGACAAAATACTTAAACTCATATATAGAGTTGTTCTTGTTGTCCGTATTCATTTGTAAGGTGTTTTGGGGAGAGGGTTTAGTTTTTATCTTAGGCATTCAAAGAAAGGGATAATCACAAGTGTTAGACAAATAGATCATGAAATTGTGATCTTTGAAAAATAATTAATATTTTTAAATGATAAATATTTAAAGTGTAATATGAGATAGAAGTAGTAGTTAATTTCTTTCATTTCTTTGATGAAGAGCTACACCTACATGTTTTACCATCAACAAAAAAAAAACACGGTTCTTTTTGCTTGCATGTGCAATGTTACGGCTGAACTGGTTGAACCATAGCCAAACTAATAACATTAAACCACAAGTTTGATGTACGATTGATTGGTTGCAATTGAAGGCTTGAAAATTAGAGGTAGACCAACCTTATTCTCCCACACTTCTTTTGTATATTTAGAAAATGGTACAACTAACTTATAAGCTTGGAAAATAAATGGCATATAGTCAAATGATTTCTCTATTAATGGTTGCTATTCAAGGGGCAATAAAGGAAATTCATTCTAATTTCAATACACTGCAACATATGTAGTCATGCCAAACATAGTCTCAAAAGTCACATTTCAATTCAAGAAAAAGTCACATTTCAAGAAGTTCATTTTACATGGTATTTAAAAAATAATGATATTGTTAGGAAATGTTTTAAGGATACTAGTTTAAAAAAGTTAGCAAATAATTTATTTAAAAAATTACAAATTACAGTTAGAAGTACATAAATCCATTAAAAATGTTAAAGTTTACTCTCTCTCTCCCTCTTTATAATTTTTATTTTTATTTTAGGACACCTAGTATTATATATTTTCTTAAGATCAAAAGTGCACCGGGTCATTTATCAATGAATGCTTTTATATTTGGTTAATCCAATTTTGAAGAACAAAATTAAAGAAAGCTATCCAATCAATGCATTAACAAAGAGCCAAAACCAAACCTTCGGAGTAAAATTCCTCGTGTGGCCTCTGCATTCACAATCCAAATCATTTTGCAAGTGAGAACATCAAGAATCAAAAGAGTAATTAAAAGAATACAATATCATTATTTTATGTGTTAGGATATTAATTTATTTATATTCGTATTTGTGGTTTGTTAACTTGAGTCTTTAGGGTTACTCTTAAGCGATTAAGGAAAAATATTATTAGAAAGGAAGATTTATTAAACTAAATTTGTGTAAATATACGTAATAAATTATATTTTTAATTTTTCAAAATTATCTTCAAAAGTGATGTTAGCAAAAATGTTTTTATTTAATATTATTATAAAGTATTTGAAAAATTAATTAACATGAGAACACAACATCAATAAAGATAATTTGACTCAATTTATTTTAAATTTTCTTCTTTTAAAAAAATTGAATCAAACACATTCTAAAAGGTTTTTAAAACTAAGTAGCTTGTTTTTTAAGCAGAAAAAGTTATTTTATAATAAAATTAGATTAAAAAAAAAGCTTTCAAAAATCTAACCTCGAGACCGTTACTTAGCTTCTTTCTTTTTCTCCTTCTTTTTAAGAGTTCTTATCCTTTTCTCGTTGCTCTCTTTCTAATAATCTCTTATTTGAAAAAACTAAAAATCATAAAAACTTCTATTTTATTTTTAAAATAACTTTTAGATTAAAAAATTATGTCAAACATAATATTAAAAAACATGAGTATTAGATTACACTTATACTAGATTATGTAATTTTGATTCATTACATTCTTTGACATTGAAAGAAATTATGAACAAGAACAATTGAGGCATGATTATTAAATTACATATATATATATTAGATTGTAATTTCAATAAATTTTTTGACATTGAAATAAATTATGAACAAATACCGTCGATGTGATCACAATTATAATCGCATTATGATTGCCTACACTTAAAAAATCCTGCCAATGTGACCAAAATCACAACCACGTGCTAATCATTTCTTAAAAACTTGAGTAAAAGTGAAGCAAGTTTCATAAGGAACAAATAACTAGAATAGAAAATATACCTTTCAAAGTAGAGTGCAAAGGGGGCAATACATATGGTATCAACAATGTGACGATATGCAATGAGAGAAAAAAATGAAGGAGTCATGAACTAATATAACCCTTGATAGCAACTGTAATGCATAAACAAACACTTGGACTAATATCATGCCTAATATAACCTAGGATAATGTCAACCATCCCCTGAAACTTCTCTTAAAAATCATTTTCTACTCATACCATATATTTAGAATGCATAGTGTATCTGCCTCTTGCCACTTTTATAGACATCCCGTAGCCCTTTTGGATCCAAGTTTCTGCCAAACTAGTGTGTTCTATGTTCATAACAGAGGAAAAAAATAATTTCTAAAATATTTTTAAGTATGTCAAAATATTTTACTATAATAATTAAGACAAGTTGATAAAATTTTATATTATTTATTAAATTAGATCAAACTACTTGAAAATTAAGGATAAAGACAAAATTTTAACATGACAATTAATTGATAAACAAATTTTCAATGTAAGAAAACTTCTTTTTTTTCTTGAACTAATGAGTTGTGGTATAGTTTTTATGTGTTAAGATATTAAATTATTTATATTTATATTTGTAGTTCGTTAACTTGAGTCTTTAGAGTTATTTTTAAGCAAGTAAGGAAAAATATTATTAGGAAAGAATATTTATTATATTAAAACAACATAAATATATGTAATAAATTACATTTTTAATTGTTTAAAACCATCTTCAAAACTGATGTTAACAAAAAAAATATTTAATATTATTATAAAATATTAGAAGAATTAACATGAAAACATAACATCAACAAAGATAATTTGACTCAATTTATTTTAAATATTCTTTTTAAGGAAAAAGTGAATCAAACACGTTCTAGGTATGGTCCAACCTAAACAAAAATATAATTTTCCACGCCTAACCTATATTTAGAATGCATACATAGGGTACTTGCATTTGCCATTTTTATATCATCCGAGTTCATTTTCAAGAATATTTACAATTTCAATTTAAGTCATACTCTAGCCCTTTCAATCCCAATTTCTGCCAAGCTAGTGTGCTCTATGTGCATAGCAAAGAAAAAAGTGTTTTAATTTGAAAAGGATTTTTAAGTATGTAGAAATATTTTACTATAATAATAATTAAGACAAGTAGATAAAGGCAAAATTTTAATATGAAAATTAATTGATAAACAAATTTTCAATATAAAAAACTTTTTTTTTTCAAACTAACAAGTTGTGGTACTGTTTTAAAATTTTATCTTTTTTTTTCAAATGAAAAATGTTAAACGATATAAAATGTTTTTTTTTCTGAAAACACTCATATATGGGTAAGTTTTCTTCATCGTCAACCAGCCAAACAGTTGTGTTGTGACAACAACCAAACTAATCTCAAATTAATTATTTTTTTTCCTTTTTTGTAGTATTCATATTTTGGAATTTGAACGTGACACCATATTTCCAAAATAGTCAATCTAATCACATTAAACCACAAGTTTAATGTACAATGGATTGGTTAGAATCTAAGACTTGTGAAAATTAAAAGTAGATCAGTCTTACTTTCTCATACTTCTTTTGCATATTTAATAAATATTACAACATTTATAGCCATGTCAAACATAGTCTCAAAAGTCACGTTTCTATCCTAAAAGAAAGTCACATTTCAAGAGGTTGGTTTTACGTGATATTTAAAAATAACGATATTGTTACGAAATAGTATAAGGATACTAGTTAAAAAAGTTAGCAAATAATTTTAAAAAAAAATTAAAAATCACATTTAGAAGCACATAAACCTATGAAAAATGTCAAATTTTACTCTCCCTCTCTCTCTTTTTCATAAAACCTTTTTATTTTAGGACACTTAGTATTATTATATATTTTCCTAAGATCACAAGTACACTAAGTCAATTATCGGTGAATGCTTGTATATTTGGTGAATCCAAATTTGAGGAACTAAATTAAAGAATGTGTATCCTATAAATGTGTTGACGAAGAGCCAAACCAAACCTTCGGTATAAAATTCTTTGTGTGGCCTCTACATTCACAACCCAAATCTTTTGCAAGTGAGAACGTCGAGAATCAAAAGAGTGATTAAAAAATATAATATTATTTTTTGTGTTAAGATATTAATTTATTTATATTCATATTTGTAGTTTGTTAACTTGAGTCTTTAGAGTTAGTTTTAAGGAAAAAAGAAAAAATATTATTAGAAAAGAAGATTTATTATATTAAAAAAACATAAATATATGTAATAAAGTAAATTTTTAGTTGTTTAAAATCATCTTCAAGTCTGATGTTAGCAAAAAAAATATTTAATATTATTATAAAATATTAGAAGAATTAACATTAGAACATAACAAAAACAAAGATAATTTAGTTCAATTTATTTTGAATAATATTTTTTAAGGAAAAAATGAACCAAACATGTTTTATGCAAAATTCAACTTAAATAAAAATATAATTTTCTACGCCTAACCTATACTTAGAATGCATGCATAGGGTACGTGTCTTTACCATTTTTATACAATCTGAGTTCATTTTCAAAAATATTTATAATTTCCATTTAAGCCATGTGGTGGTCCTTTGAATCTCAATTTCTACCAAATCAATGTGTTTCATGTGCATAGTAAAGAAGAAATGTTTTAATTTTAAAAAGAATTTTAATTATGTAAAAGGACCCCATTTGTGCATTGTTTTATTTATCATCTTCTATTCTTATTTGTAGTTTGTTAGAGTCTTTAGAGTTAGTTTTATGGATTTAAGAAAACATATTAGTAGAAAAGAAGATTTATTATATTAAAACAACATAAATATATGTAATGAAGTACATTTTTAATTGTTTAAAATCATCTTCAAGAATAATGTTAGCAAAAAAAAAATATTTAATATTATTATAAAATATTAGAAGAATTAACATTAGAACATAACATCAACAAAGATAATTTAGCTCAACTTATTTTGATTATTCTTTTTTAAGGAAAAAATGAATCGAACACATTTTGGGCAGAGTTCAACTTAAGAAAAATATAATTTTTTACGCCTAACCTATATTTAGAATGCATGCATAGGGTACTTGTCTTTATCATTTTTATACAATCTGAGTTCATTTTCAAGAATGTTACCAATTTTCGTTTAAGACATGTTGTGGTCCTTTGAATTCCAATGTCTGTCAAATCAACCTATTTCATGTGTATAGTAAAAAAAAATGTTTTAATTTTAAAATGATTTTCAATTATGTGAAAAGACCCCATTTGTGCATTGTTTTATAATAAAACAACATAAATATATGTAATAAAATACAATTTTAATTGTTTAAAATCATGTTCAAGACTCATGTTAGCAAAAAAAGAAAATTTAATATTATTATAAAATATAAGAAGAATTAACATTAGAACATAACATCAATAAAAATAATTTAGCTTAATTTATTTTGAATATTCCTTTTTTAAGGAAAAAATGAATGAAACACGTTTTGGGCAGAGTTCAACTTAAACAAAAATATAATTTTATACGCCTAACCTACATTTAGAATGCATGCATAGGGTACTTGTCTTTCCTATTTTTATACAATCTGAGATCATTTTCAAGAATGTTTACAATTTTCGTTCAAGACATGTTATGGTCTTTTGAATCCCAATTTCTACTAAATTAATGTGTTTCATGTGCATAGTAAAGAAAAATTGTTTTAATTTTAAAAAGATTTTTAAGTATGTAAAAGGACCTCATTTGTGCATTGTTTTATTTATCATCTTCTATTCATACTTGTAAGTCGTTAACTTGAGTCCTTAGAGGTAGTTTTAAGGATGTAAGAAAAAATATTAATAGGAAAAAAAGATTTATTATATTAAAACAACATAAATATATGTAATAAAGTATATTTTTTGTTGTTTAAAATCATCTTCAAGACTGATTTAAGCAAAAAAATATTTAATATTATTATAAAATATTAGAAGAATTAACATTAGAGCATAACATCAACAAATATAATTTAGCTCAATTTATTTTGAATATTCTTTTTTAAGGAAAAAATGAATCAAACACGTTTTGGGCAGAGTTCAACTGAAGCAAAAATATAATTTTTTACTCCTAACCTATATTTAGAATGCATGCATAGGATACGCGTCTTTGCCATTTTTATACAATCTGAGTTCATTTTCAAGAATGTTTATAATTTCCGTTTAAGACATATATGGTGGTCCTTTGAATCCCAATTTCTACCAAATCAATGTGTTTCATGTGCATAGTAAAGAAAAAATGTTTTAATTTTAAAAAGAATTTTAACTATGTGAAAGAATCTCATTTGTGCATTGTTTTATGTATGATCTTCTATTCTTATTTGTAGTTTGCTAGAGTCTTTAGAGTTAGGTTTAAGGATGTATGGAAACATATTAGTACGAAAGAATATTTATTATATTAAAATAACATAAATATATGTAATAAAGTATATTTTCAATTGTTTAAAATTATCTTCAAGACTAATGTTAGCAAAACAAATTATTTAATATTATTATAAATAATAAAAGAATTAACATTAGAACATAACATCAACAAAGATAATTTAGCTTAATTTATTTTGAATATTCTTTTTTTAAGGAAAAAATGAATCCAACACGTTTTGGGTAGAGTTCAACTTAAGCAAAAATATAATTTTCTATGCCTAGCCTATATTTAAAATGCGTGCATAGGGTAGTTATCTTTTCAATTGTTATACAATCTGAGTTCATTTTCAAGAATGTTTACAATTTCCGTTTAAGACATGTGGTCCTTTGAATCCCAATTTTTGCCAAATCAATGTGTTTCATGTGCATAGTAAAGGAAAAATATTTTAATTTTAAAAGGATTTTTAATTATGTGAAAAGACTCCATTTGTGCATTGTTTTATATTAAAACAACATAAATATATGTAAAAAGTACATTTTTTTAATTGTTTAAAATCATCTTCAAGATTGATGTTAACAAAAAAAATTATTTAATATTATTATAAAATATAAGAAGAATTAGCATTAGAACATAACATCAACAAAGATAATTTATCTCAATCTATTTTGAATATTCTTTTTTTAAGGAAAAATTGAATCAAACAAGTTTGGGGCAGAATTCAACTTAAGGAAAAATATAATTTTCTATGCCTAGCCTATAATTAGAATGCATGCATAGGGTACTTGCTTTTGCCATTTTTATATAATCTGAGTTCATTGATGTTTATAATTTTCGTTCAAGACATGTTGTGGTCCTTTGAACGTAAATCTCTTCCAAATTAATGTGTTTCATGTGCATAGTAAAGAAAAAATATTTTAATTTTAAAAAGATTTTTAAGTATGTGAAAGGACCTCATTTGTGCTTGTTTTATTTATTATCTTCTATTCATACTTGTAAGTAGTTAACTTGGGTCTTTAGAAGTAGTTTTAAGGATGTAAGGAAAAATATTAATAGGAAAGAAGATTTATTATATTAAAACAATATAAATATATGTAATAAAGTACATTTTTAGTTGTTTAAAATCTTCTTCAAGATTGATGTTAGCAAAAAAATTATTTAATATTATTATAAAATATTAGAAGAATTAACATTACAACATAACATCAACAAAGATAATTTAGCTCAATTTATTTTGAAATATTCTTTTTTAAAGAAAAAATGAATCAAACACGTTTTGGACAGAGTTCAACTTAAATAAAAATATAATTTTTTACGCCTAACCTATATTTAGAATGCATGCATAGGGTACATGCCTTTGCCATTTTTACACAATCTGAGTTCATTTTTAAGAATGTTTATAATTTCCGTTTAAGACATATGGTGGTCCTTTGAATCCCAATTTCTACCAAATCAATGTGTTTCATGTGCATAGTAAAGAAGAAATGTTTTAATTTTAAAAAAAATTTAATTATGTAAAAGGACCCCATTTGTGCATTGTTTTATTTATCATCTTCTATTCTTATTTTAGTTTATTAACTTGAGTCTTTAGAGTTAGTTTTAAGGATGTAAGGAAACATATTAGTATGAAAGAAGATTGATTATATTAAAACAACATAAATATATGTAATAAACTACATTTTTAATTGTTTAAAATCATCTTCAAGACTAATGTTAGCAAAAATATATTTAATATTATTATAAAATATTAGAAGAATTAACATTAGAACATAACATCAACAAAGATAATTTACCTCAATTTATTTTGAATATTCTTTTTTTTAAGGAAAAAATGAATCGAACACGTTTTCGGCAGAGTTCAACTTAAGCAAAAATATAATTTTGTATGCCTAACCTATATTTAGAATGCATGCATAGGGTACTTGCCTTTGTCATATTTATACAATCTAAGTTCATTTTTAAAAATGTTTATAATTTCCGTTCAAGACATGTTGTGGTCTTTTGAATCCTAATTTCTGCCAAATTAATGTGTTTCATGTGCATAGTAAAGAAAAATTGTTTTAATTTTAAAAAGATTTTTAAGTATGTGAAAGAACCCCATTTGTGCATTGTTTTGTTTATTATCTTCTATTCTTATTTGTAGTTTGTTAACTTGAGTCTTTAGAGTTGATTTTAAGGATGCAAGGAAAAATATTAATAGGAAAGAAGATTTATTATATTAAAACAACATAAATATATGTAATAAAGTATATTTTTAATTGTTTAAAATCATCTTCAAGACTAATGTTAGCAAATAAAAGTATTTAATATTATTATTAAATATTAGAAGAATTAACATTAGAACATAACATCAACAAATATAATTTAGCTCAATTTATTTTGAATATTCTTTTTTAATAAAAAAATGAATCAACCACGTATTGAGTAGAGTTCAACTTAAACAAAAATATAATTTTCTACGCCTAACCTATATATGCATGCATAAGGTTGTTATCTTTTCCATTTTTATACAATCTGAGTTCATTTTTAAGAATGTTTACAATTTCTGTTTAAAACATGTTGTGGTCCTTTGAATCCCAATTTCTACCAAATCAATGTGTTTCATGTACATAGTAAAGAAAAAATATTTTAATTTTAAAAGGATTTTCAATTATGTGAAAAGACCCAATTGTGCATTGTTTTATATTAAAACAACATAAATATATGTAAAAAGTACATTTTTAATTGTTTAAAATCATCTTCAAGATTGATGTTAACAAAAAAAATATTTAATATTATTATAAAATATAAGAAGAATTAACACTAGAACATAACATCAACAAAGATAATTTAGCTCAATTTATTTTGAATATTCTTTTTTTAAGGAAAAAATGAATCAAACACGTTTGGGACAAATTTCATCTTAAACAAAAATATAATTTTCTACACCTGATCTATATTTAGAATGCATGCATAAAGTAGTTATCTTTGTCATTCTTATACAATCTGAGTTCATTTTTAAAAATGTTTACAATTTCCGTTTAAGATATGTTGTGGTCCTTTAAACCCCAATTTCTGTCACATTAATGTATTTTATGTGCATAGTAAAAAAAAATGTTTTAATTTTAAGATCAATTATTTTAATTACACTTTTAGTTTAATTTTTTTTATATTGTGCGTTGTACTGTTAAATGAAAGGACCTAATTAAAGAATAAATATAAATTTAAGGATTCAGTTGAAAAAAAAATCAGAAAATTAATTAAAATATTTTAAAATTGAGTAATTTAACATTTGAAATATTTAAAAAAAATCCTTAAAAGCTAATATAAATAAAAATAAACATCATACCTAACTTGAATTAATTTATTTTGGATCGTTCAAAAAGATATGATTACACTATTTTACAAGATCTGAACTAAATTACATTTATAAAATTAGTTCGATTAATCAAACTCTTTTTTATTTAAGTATTTTTTATTTGAAAAAAATAGTTGAAAAATTAGTTAAAAAACTAATTCAAAATTGATTAAAAACTAATTGAGTTCATAATCAATTTTTTTAAATAAGTTTTTTGAATCGGTTCTAAATCAATTTAAATATTTAGATATAAAATCAAACCAATTCAAACAATTCAAAACCAAATTGAATTTGATTTTTTTTATGAAACTAATCACCTCTAATCTTTAGCATTTGAAATTCATCATCATCGCATCCTATAAGATGTAGAACAGTAAGAAAAAGCATCCAGACATATACCCCCACTCACATTTCCAAGATTTAGGCTGGTAGATTAGAAGACCAAATATTGACATAATTAAATTGATGCAATGATACATAAGCTACGTGGCAATCCAATTTCGATAACGTTTTTTTAAGGATTAATTATGTTATTACTCAATAAAATTTATGAAATGTTTAACGTCTTTTTTGTTATATCAAACTTATGCTTTAATTTATTGTTTTTCACACATGGATATTTCCTCTTTCGTTATAGTGTGATGAAACTTTTAGAAAATTCTCACAACCTTTTGGCTAAAGTTGGGGTTGGGGCATGATGAAAGAGTTGGAGCTTTAAACTCAATAGGTTTCTCTATTATTGACCATGTAGTTCCACTGCTGACTTCATTAAAATTTTAAACAAAGCTAGCACAAATTTTTGGTTGCAACTTGCATGCATCTTCTATCATCATTATTTTTCCGTTTGATAATTGATACCTCCTTTGATGTGTTCAATTGATTGTTTCACTGATCACTTTAGTGTGTTTGGATTAGCATTAAATTTATGTTGAATAGAAGAAATGTGTGTTTCAATGCAAAAATTTATAAGTAATTATGTTTAAGATATCATCTGAAAATTTGTTGTCCTTAAATTCAACTCTTTTTCAAACACGCATTTAATCTTGTTGGTTATAACTATTTTTCCTCTGAGAAATTACAAGGGATTATATATATATATATATATATATATATATATATATATATATATATATATATATCATTATTCATTGCGATAATATCTAGTAGTTGGTTAATTCAACTTTTTTTTTTCTTTTCTTCTGTACCTAATTCGAGTTTTTGTGTCCCCATTTGTGCATTGTTTTATTTATCACTTTATCCATTTCTCAATTATTATTAGTCGTAGAAGTTTATAGTTGATTTTCGTGGTCATAAATAAACATATGAAGATCTAGATCCAAAAAATAGGTCGAAGTGGTTGGCAAAATAAAACAATGAGAGTAGTTGAATGTAGATTTGTTTGTTTTGATCTCTCTCTCTTCTCATCTGTCACCTGTCATATCGTCATGATGAAGCTTGTGCTTGACTTACGTAGCACCACCAACTCCCATATAAAGGTAAATATAACATTGTCTTTTGTTAATATCACGAGGTTACATACATACAAGATATGCTAAAATACATATTTATTATTTAGTGATTTTTTTTTTTCAGTTTCATCGTTTTATTCCTTTAAAATGTTTTAATTCGTCTCTTAGATTAATTTGGTCTTGCTGTTAATTTATCATATTAATTATTTGATCAATTTGATGAGATATCGCAAATTCTGAAAATTGTTGCACTAATTGAATGTTAGTTATGTGAGTTAAAATTAATATTGTTGGTATAAAAACTAATGAAAAGATTACATCGATAAAAACACTTTAAAAGATTAAAGTGATTTTTTTAAATTAAGAAATCAAACTAAAATAAAAAGGAGGGATTATTTTGTCCTCTATGATTTATATGCATGACTGAGTTTCAAGCTCTGATTTTATCGTCTGTCATTCTGTCTTTATATCCAACAAACAAACAAATTATGCGACAAAATTAAAATGGATTTATTTGGAGATGCTAACTGATTTTACTAAAATAATATGTTGACTTTGTTTTCTCTGGAATCAAGGCTTGAATCCAATGCTAGCTAAGGATGAGTTAAAGTTTTTATTTTATTTTATTTTATTTAAAGAGTAACCAATATCGTTCTCATCTCTGTATGTATTATAGTCTACGTGCTCAGTTGGGGACAGAACCATTAATGATTATTGCATAAAAAAACATTTTTGCATTAAATCTTCCATTTCATACTTAAATATACTTTTTAGAAAAAGTACCATTTATTTTTCAAAAATTCTATTAAGAAATTGACAAAAATAATAATTAATTTTCTAAAATAGGTTGAATCAAACATAAACTAATTGAAATTGAGTTTATTACATCCACACAAATTGTAATAATGATAATAATAAAAATCTTAACATCATTTATACAAGTTCACCACATTGAAATTGAAGCTGATTTATCTAAATAACTTTTTGTAGATATTCATGCATTTGATTTTTTTTTTCTACCAATGGATATTAATATACGTTAACAGTGATTATTACTAATTAATTAAAATAATAAGTGTTTCTATTGCCATTTGTATTTTATTTTAATTTGCAATATTAATGACAATAGTGACTTAAACCTCATTTATATTAAGGAATGCCGGTTATAGATTTAAATTACAATATAATTATTATACACATAAAAAATAGTATATTTTTATGTTTAAATATTTTTTTTCCCTTAAATTTAAGGTTTCCCTTTTTTAATTTTCCAAATTCAAATTTACCTTTTTAGTACCCCAATTTCATGAAATACTTTTTTTTAAGTCTCTTTTTCGATAAAAATTGTCATAAGTGCATCCAAATCCAAATCGTCAAAAAATCAGTAAGGAAGGACTAAATATTTAAAAAAAATAAAAATTGAGAGACTATAAAAAGGTAAATTTTAATTTGAGACTAAAAAAATACACCCCTGGATTTGAAAGACTAAAAAATATAAAGCCTAATTTTTATTTAATAAAATCAAATTATTTGGATAAACATTACCCATTTAGTAATACTACTCTTTTAAGAATATCATGTGTACTAGTGTTTTATTAATTGGTAGAAAAGATAAAATAGAGATAATAAAAATAAAGAGAAATTAAGATATTTAAATTAAAGTAAAATGTATAATGTATATTGTATTTGGTTGAGGAGAGAGAGAGAGAAAAATTGAGAAGAAATAATGTGCATTTTATTTGGGTCTCCCATCTCATACTTCTATTTTAATTTAATTTTTTTTATATCCTCACAATCAAACAACATTAAGAAATACAATAAGTCTTGTGTGAGGTTTGAGTAGTTTTAAATTCAATTTTCTTAAAAAAATTTATTAGTCTTCTAGCTAAAAAAAAATATGAATAAAAGAAAATATCTCATTAAAAATAATTGATCAAGTTTTTTGATAAAGACAAAAGTTAATTATCCGTAAAATTAATTAATATTTTACATTAATATCATATTAAAAAAATAATTAAAAATGTAAGATTCACACGATTTCTACTCTATTTTTTCTCCCCTCCATCTATTTTTCTCCTACCAAGCGGAGGCTACGAGTAAAGGCAAACAAAGAACTAAACAAAATTTTAAGGCATTTAAGGATTTTCCATTATATTCCATTGATTTTCTTGAAATATAGGGACCAACTTTGACTATATTTTATGCGCAGTTTAAATTTCAATGGAGAGACAACATTTGACTTCTTTTTTTTTTTTTATCAGTTTTCCATTACGACAAATTAATGAAGAAATAAATACCACGTGGTGGTTTTCTTTGAATAGCCAATCACTAATTCAAAGAGTTTGACGGAGATGCAAACTTAATCTAATCTTAATTAACGGCTTTATAATCATATAATCATGTAGAAACTATTTCACTGTATCATACAAAAAGTGTCACATAATTTTTAAATTAGAAAAATAAGCGGTTTGTAAAATTCTTGAATGATGATGTAAATTTGTCAAAAAGGATGGACCTGGTAAGTTTGGAAGTTGGGTTTTGAAAGGGAAGGACGAAATTTTCATTTTTAATAAATATTCTCTAATTTAATAATCTTTTAAGATAAAAATAAAATGATTGGTTAGTGTGTGTAGACTTAATGTTTTAACTTTTAATCTTTTATAAAAAAATTAAAAATATTATACAACTCTTTTAATTTAAAAATAAAATATTTGTCCTTCCCTCGTTCTGTTTCCAAACCCAATTCTCAATCATGCCTTAATGGATTCATTCACATTAAAATGGGACTATATTTTCATATGAATTAATCTTATTTCAGAAGAGAGATATATAATTATAAAAAAAAGGAGAAGATTGTGTAATATTTTAGGAAAAAGAAGCGTAATTTTTTTTTTGTTATTATAAATTTACAATTTGTTTTATAGGTTCTCTTTTAATTTATCACTTAATTTGCAATAAGCATGCAATGTAAATTTGTTTCATATAAAAAGTGCTTTTTTTATTAATTACCAGACTAAGAGATTAAAGTGTAGAAAAATACTAAGAACAAAAAACTTATGCCCAGTTTAGCAAACTAGCATAAAATGAGAAGAAATTATACGTACTATAAAAGTAAAAAAAAAAAGGAATTAATGCGTTAATGAAAATGACATGCAGTGTAGTGAATGGATAATTCAATTAAATGTGATGGCACTCCATGCATGTGAGGTATCGACAATTTCCAGGGTTCTAATAAAGACATCTACCGGCCTTAGTTTAATTACCATTCAAACAAGACTAAGGAATGAAGGGAACCAATACTTACAATGGAAAGGAAGAGGAAGAAGGAGAAAAAGAAAGCAAAGTTGAACTTTTCCTAATAGATCCTATTTTATTTTTTAATATTTATGACCCACCACTCTAAAGGAATTAACACTATATATAGATGGGTTGAGGCTTGAGATCAGGAATAGAGATGAGAGTCAGGAGAGAAATGCATAAAATTAATTATTTGGATGATGCTAATTAAATTATAGGAGAGAGCGATACATTTTAAGCATGAAGTTTATTATGAAAAAAAAAACATGTTACAAGGAGAAATTTAAGAGTGAAAATAAAAGAATGTGTACTTTTTTCTAATATTGTTTTTTAATTTGAAACTCATGGTATGAAACATTTATTATGAGAGTATAATGATTTTATACATAATTTTTCTTCATTTCTTTATTTATCTTAATAATTAGTGAGAAACAATTTTCAAATTTTTTCTTATTTCAATTCATTTAAAATTGAAAACATATTTTTTCTTATAAGATATTATTACAACCCAAAATGGTTAATTTAAAAAGGGATTTTTGTAACAATGAAAAAGAGTTGTATTAAAGTAACAATATTTTGTACAATAATATACATAATCATTTTCTGTGTGATACCATCTCAATAATAAATTAATAAACAAAACATGGAGAGTGACAGAAGATCATAAAATTATTTTGCTTAAATAAAGTCTTTAATAAATTAATGATTTTTGTTTAAATCAATAATAATTTTTTTGTTACATCAAATCCTTTAATATATTAACACTTGAATCTTTGTTATATGATGTGACCATCTCAATAACAAATATAAATTAGAAATTGACGGTTGAAATAATGCCATATTATGACTTAAAAACTTAAAACTTTGATATATCAACCACAAAATTTTATATTAAGTTACAAAATAAATATGGTCATTTATGAGAATCTCAAGTATATTTAAACCAAATTACTTTCTTTCTCCTATCATGTGCACATGCTGTTTTTTTAGAGTACTTTTGATCTTGGCCGTTTAAGGAGAGTTATCACACAGTATCATGGTCCTAGTAGTACGTGTGCCTTGTTAGCTCACTTCTCTGACTTTTTACTCTCTCTCTGGTTTAAGTCAAGAAGCAAGAAAAGAGGTCACTGTCTATTATGCATTGCTCTGCTGTCCACTCCATTCTTTAATCCTTTGCTACCTTTTTGTTTCCTCTTTGGCTCTTCGCTTTTTTATAATTATATTTATCTCCAACTTTGACAAAAAAAAGAAAAGAAAAAGAGCTCACTTTCCTGAATCTTGATCCTTTCTTACTTCAATTTTGAACTCCTTAATGAAGCATGTATCTTCACTTCTTGTAGCTGCTACTGTAACCTCAACCCCAAAATGCCCTTCAATTTCATGCAAATTCTCTGGGCTGTTGAGCTTGCATGCTCCAATCTAACACTACACAGATTCAGATTCGCCATGCTTTGTTAAGTACTTGAGAATCTGAAGCATAGTACAAGGCAGCAACTTGCTTAGCTTCTTCACTGTGAATGTATCTTGGCCTGTTTTTTAAGCTCTGTGCTGTTCCATGAATCCTTGTGCTTCCTCTTTGCTTCCCTTCAGGTGATTACTCATTGAAAAATCTTACCTTTACTTGCTCCTGTAAGCCAACTTGTGCTAGTAACTTAGCTTGCAGATCTGGGGTGTTTTGTTTCAGTGGTTTTCATGAATGCTTGCTTCTGGGTTTAAAACTCCCAAATGGGTTCCACATTGTGGGTTTGGTTTCAAAAGGGACTTTGGGGTTTCTTTCTGGTGCTAGTGTTTGGTGTTTTTCCTCTTGATGTAAAGTGCTGCTTCTTAATGATTGGAACAATTGTGGGGTTTTGTTTTTTATTTTATGAAAGATGTTTTTAGTTGTTGTTTTGAGGAAAATTTAGTTGTTGAACAACTTTGTCTGGCGGTAGTGGTCTTTTAATTTCCTTCCTAATACATTAAATGTGGTATGTGAACAAAATTTGGGTTCTTAGCTCATTCATTCTTTTCAATGTAGAAATTCTGGTAGTTACTATTTCGTGTAGGAAAAAAGGGCCAGGAAGGAAGCTTACATTGGTTTCTGGTTGGCAAGAAAATGTGTTTATAAGAATTAACTGCAGAAATGTTAGTTCAGGTCATAAAGTCACAAGAAAGCTAAACTACCTACTCCAACGACTTAATTTGACAGTTAATGTTGTTTTGAGTTCTATTGCTTTCCTCTTCAGCTAAAATCTTAGGACTCTTTTTCTTCTGCGGTTCATCTTCTTGGCTTTGTACTTGGACCTTTTATAGAAAAGCTTTTGTGTCTCAAAAATGGTTAATGTTTCAGCCAATTGACTAATAACTTTTGCCGGATTATTAAAGAGGAATTGGTCATTTGATGGACCAAACATTTTCCTTCCCCTTCCTGACCAAGCTGTCTTAGCATAAACTTTTGACAGTCGTCTTCTTTACTCCTTATTTCTCTTTCTAATTGATCTGCAGCCATGATTTAGGTATGGGCATAGTTTGTTTCAACTGTAACCTGAATATTCTCCCTGTTGGTATAGTTGTCATTTGATATATTTTTCCACTTGTTGAAAACTGAAAATGATACAATTGTTTTCATTCAACTTCATGTAATATTCTTTTATTTTTATTTTGTCACATATCCTCTTAGTTTCTCTAAATAAGGATTTTGATTGATGTAAATGTAGATAACATGCTCCAAGAGGCATATTTTCATCAG
Organism: Glycine soja; assembly: GCF_004193775.1. NCBI lineage: Eukaryota > Viridiplantae > Streptophyta > Magnoliopsida > Fabales > Fabaceae > Glycine > Glycine soja. Next base: position 49,607,560 of record NC_041015.1, on the reverse strand, counting down.
GTTACTGTTGTTCTGTTGTCAGTAATTGTCACTCTGCAAAGTTGAAGCTACACGAGGCATTTTTTAAATATTAAATATGTTTCTGAATGTTAAGTTTTTTTTAACCACAAAAATTTTATTCCTCCATTATATGTCTGATGGTAATGAAAATCTTACAGTAAGAAAAAAGAGATTGCAAAATTTATTCAGTGCTTGCAACTGCCAATATGTATCTTGGTTGATCAGATGTTTCTTCTAGAATTAACTAGGATTATTCTACAAATACTTTTAGAAATGTTGCTGTTGCAATTTATATAGTGCTTAGAGCTTGCTTCGTCATGCTACTGTATTCTCACTTTGATTTGTGGTCATGGTGCTAATCCAGGAAAATATGAAGGATGACAGAGGTTACTTTGAATTCAAGTGTCAATATCTTATACCATACAGCCAAAAAAATCTCCATGAAGTTCTACTCCTTGCAAGCGCATCGTTTCCTTTTCATCATTGTTATTCTTTGTCCCCTGGTCATTGCTGACTTAAGTTCTGACAAGCAAGCTCTTCTTGATTTTGCTGCTGCTGTCCCTCATCGCCGTAACCTTAAGTGGAACCCAGCTACCCCAATCTGTTCATCTTGGGTAGGCATCACTTGCAATCTAAATGACACTCGTGTTGTTTCTGTGCGGCTCCCGGGAATTGGACTAGTTGGCACCATCCCTGCCAATACACTTGGCAAGATTGACTCACTCAGAAATATCAGCCTCCGCGCCAACTTACTCAGTGGAAGTCTTCCTGCTGATATTACCTCTCTTCCTTCTCTACAGTATCTCTACCTTCAGCATAATAACCTTTCTGGCAACATACCTACCTCATTGTCGACCCGCCTCAATGTACTTGATTTGTCATACAATTCCTTCACTGGTGCTATTCCAAAGACATTACAAAACTTAACACAACTAATCAAGTTGAACCTCCAGAACAACTCCCTATCTGGACTGATACCAAATCTCAATGTAACGAAGCTCAGGCGCTTGAATTTAAGCTACAACCATTTGAATGGTTCTATCCCTGCTGCTCTTCAAATTTTTCCAAATTCTTCCTTTGAGGGTAACTCTCTATGTGGGTTACCTCTAAAGTCATGCCCCGTAGTCCCCTCTACACCTCCTCCATCGTCTACTCCTGCCCCACCATCAACTCCTGCAAGACATAGCTCCAAAAGTAAACTGAGTAAGGCAGCTATCATTGCAATTGCGGTTGGTGGGGGTGTGCTATTGCTTTTAGTAGCTCTCATCATTGTTCTTTGCTGTTTCAAGAAAAAAGATGATGGAAGCCCCAGAGCAACTAAAGGCAAGGGTCCTAGTGGTGGGAGAAGTGAGAAGCCGAAAGAAGAGTTTGGAAGTGGGGTGCAAGAACCTGAGAAAAACAAGTTGGTTTTCTTTGAGGGAAGTTCTTATAATTTTGACCTTGAGGATTTGCTGAGAGCTTCAGCTGAAGTTCTTGGAAAGGGTAGTTATGGTACTGCATATAAGGCTATATTGGAGGAGTCGACAACAGTTGTAGTGAAAAGGTTGAAAGAAGCCGTGGTAGGCAAAAGGGAATTTGAACAGCAGATGGAGATTGTGGGAAGGGTTGGACATCACCCAAATGTTGTGCCCCTTCGTGCTTATTATTATTCTAAGGACGAGAAGCTCTTGGTTTATGACTACATCCCAAGTGGCAATCTATCTACCCTCTTGCATGGTATGCATTTCTTTTTCTCCTAGTTTCAGTTAAGGCTTTACAACTTGTTTTAGTTGTCTGTTATTCTGTATTTGAGATTATTCATGTTTTGCGTGATCTTTTATGTATACATCAATTATTCTGTATTTTGTTGAACATGATGATATTTGATTAAGGCAGGGTATACTATTGTTAAATAAGTGTAACAAAAAAATAATAATGGGGGCATCAATGTCTGACATCTCCAATGAATTTTAACATACTGTGAAAATGCAAAGTTGAAATAAAATGACCCATTGCTTCATTAAGAAATGTTGATACTGTATCTCCTAGTTATTGGATAGAAAAGTCTCTTCTCCTATCAATATCACCCATCTGCAAAAAAGCAGTAATGCAATATAATTAACACTGGTATCTCAATGAAATAACTGGAAAAAATGTACCAAGAAATAAATAATGATGATCATAAAGCAATATGATGCATGAAACTACTTTGGACTATTTAAGTGATATATAAAGAACACTAATTACTCTTTTACCAATTCCTTGCTTTGAAAATTATTTTGAGAAGCAGTTGATTATAATATATAATGATTAGTTAGCTTATGGTTAGACATTGGAGGATGTACACTACAAGCTATACATATTATGTAAATATACTTTTGATCTGTTATATTTAAGATTAAATTAAATTAAATTTATGCTCTCTTCATTGCATTGGGACTCTCCATTTGAAATTATCTGTTTTCAGGAGATGACTGACCTTATGAGTAAAATGTATCAAGTTTTGACTAAATTTAGTCATCATACTAAAATTGGTACATGCATCATTAACCACTAGTTGAGTGATAGACATTAGACACCAATTGATAGAGTAATAAAATACAATACTGAACACAAAAATAGTACATAATATAGCAATACACTTCCATTCCCAGAGATAAAAGTCTCCTACATAGAGCCTCTTCCTAACCCACTTGGGTCTTTGTTCCAATCATTGTGTTGCCTGCAACTGAAACTGCGCAATGTAGTCTGTCATAATCATCATGTATAATTTGTTATCTGCATTGCATCCTTACAATGGATTTCTTGTTACTGCAGTGAAAGCAGTAAAATATGATCATATAAGAAAGAAATGGAATTTGTTATCACATGTTGGGATTACTCTCATGTTTGAAGTCCTTCAGGATAATCTCATTCCTACTGTTTATGTAATTTACTTTCGTATGGGTTTATATGTGCTTGAGTCAGCTAGATCACTTTCACTTTCACCTAAATCAGATCTGAATTTGATGATAGGTAACAGGGCAAGTGGTAGAACTCCATTAGATTGGAACTCCAGAATAAAAATCTCTGTAGGAATTGCCAGAGGAATTGCTCACATACATTCTGTTGGAGGTCCAAAATTTGCGCACGGAAATGTTAAATCCTCGAATGTCCTCCTCAACCAAGATAATGATGGCTGCATTTCTGACTTTGGCCTGACCCCGCTTATGAATGTTCCTTCCACCCCTTCTAGAGCTGCAGGATATCGTGCTCCTGAAGTGATTGAAACGCGTAAGCACACTCACAAGTCAGACGTGTACAGTTTTGGTGTCCTCCTTCTGGAAATGCTGACTGGGAAAGCACCACAACAATCTCCGGGGCGTGATGATATGGTTGATCTCCCTAGGTGGGTCCAATCTGTTGTTAGGGAGGAGTGGACGGCTGAGGTTTTTGATGTGGAGCTAATGAGATACCAAAACATTGAAGAGGAAATGGTGCAAATGTTGCAAATTGCCATGGCCTGTGTGGCAAAGGTTCCAGATATGAGGCCTAGCATGGAGGAAGTAGTGAGAATGATTGAAGAGATCCGGCTATCCGACTCGGAAAACCGGCCATCTTCGGAAGAGAATAGATCCAAGGAGGAATCAACTGCTCAAACTCCATAATTAACACTTGCCTTTTTCTTGTGTTCCAAGCAAATTGATTTCTTGAACCTTTTTTTTTTTTCAGTTAGCAACATTCAGTGGTATATAAGAGTGCATGAAACAATTCTCACAGATGGAATTACTTCTGTTATTTTATTCCTTGGGAAGGTTTATTTTCATTAATTCTTCTGTATTAACGTTGTAATTCAATTGATGATCTTCATTCAAGAACAATCTATCCCCTTTAATTATTGTGCTGCTGGTTGTGTTAGCACTTAGCAATGTGCATTTCTGAATCACCAGATCAGGCATGGCTGGGTAATGATGTGATAAATTATACCCTCTTCTGTCTATTGATCTTTCAATGACAATGTGATGATACGTTAATGTATGCTTTAAAAGGCATCTGATGTATATGGATAACGTGAGATTAAAATTCTTTGTTGATAGTCATGGATGGCCTAAAATTGCACGACATGGTCAAGTAGGTAATCAGCCTACTATTGGTTTGTAGATTGATAATTTTTCACAAAAATTTGTCACGTTCCATATTTTTCACATAAATTTCATATACATCCCCCAAACGGTAATTGTATATGCTCTTGTTGAGGAATTGGTTCATGCTCTTATAATTGGTTCCGTTTGATGTTGAGGGATTGGTTGGTCAAGATTGATATAACTTTAAGTAGATTTTCTGTTAGAATTTATTTTGTACCACTGACTCAATGAAACATAAATCAGATCACTTCAAAATTAATTTTGTTAAATGCTCATTCAAACACATGCTAATTAGGCAAGATCCCATGCAGTTTGAAAAGGTATGGCAGAGGATCTGAATCCCAGGACATCAGAATATGGTTCAAGGCCTTGAAAACCTGCCTCATCTTCTAAGACATCAGAAATTGCTTCAAGGGGCAGAAAATTAGCCTCAACTGTATCATCATCTGCATGTTGTGTACGCATTTCAAGCAGAAAATCAGAAATGGAACGAACGTTAAGAAGCAAGTAGCAGAAGAATGCTGCAAGTGGAGCCAACTTGAAGCTCATCTTCATCAACGTGACCAAGAAGCACCCAAACAAGAAGTTAGACACACCAACTTCGAACCCAAGTTGGAGCTTCGACAAGCTCATTGCCATCAAGGCAAATGCCGCACTAGAAGTAAGGTTCATCATTTTTCCGTGCCCATTGTCATGTTTTCCTTCATTTTCACTACGGTCTTCCAGAAAAGACCATAGTGAGTTAAGTGTTAAGACCACAAAACCTACGTGTGCTTTCAACATGACATTCCTCGCATGTTATCCCCAACAGCATCTTTTAACGAAGAGCATGAAGATGGATGAAAATGAGGATACGACTCCGTATGCGACGATCTTCGGTGTGGTCCAGTGTCCGAACAAGTGATGGAATGAGGAGCTCAGGGCATAACAGATGAATCCAACTATGCTTGAAGCGAAACCAGTGAGTTTCCACAGCAAAGCAAAGGGTGGATTAGGAGTTTTGATATTGAGTTTTGGAGAGCTTGAATATTAATATTGGGTATTGTTATTGTGAGGAAGAAGAATAGTAGGTTTGAATTCAAGACAAGACGAGTTATTAGAGCATGATTAGGAGGAGCGTTTTATAAGAATATGGACTTTGATACTAAATTAATTTTGTTAAGTTGTGGAGCCACCGAATAAGAGAGTGTGGTTAGATAAGTTAGCTTTTTTTAGCTAGGGAGGTGTCATGTTGTTCAAACAAATTAAGTTAGACTAACTTTCAACTTATATTTACTCTAATTTTCTCTATTAGTTTCAATGCCTAACTTGCATATTTTCCGATACTCTCCTTCAAGTCCAACTGTGTTGGGGTATGTATTGGTCAACAGTGACTTGCTTACCGTCTTAGCTTCAAATCATTTTTTTAGTTGTAGTGTTTTTTTTTGGTTGCCTCCCTTATTCTTCATAGGATAAAAATCTTTGGATTCTATGTTATTAGAAACCTTAAAAGTGAACAAAAAAGTGTAGATATGATTTGTTAGAGATAGAGAAAAAGAAAAAGTATCAAATATTGTTTATGATATGAGTGTCTATGTATCAATACTCTTCTTCCTATTTGATTTGTTATTAAGTTATCTCTCAAAAGTCACAAGTGTGTTATTCTTAATTTTTATTAATTTACCTCGGTTTGTGTTTCTTAAGTTTTAGAGACCCAATTTTTTTCTTAATTCACAAGTGTATCAAATAGTGCCATGTTGTCTAAAAAGAAACACTTCCCAAAAATAAACATTAATCCATTCATACTCTTTCCTATTTGGCCTTCATAATTTAACACTTTTTGACCAAAATGTTAAGAATTGTGGGTATCCTAAAACAAAAATTTGTGGGTATGACTATCCCAATCACAGGTCTTATTAAAAACTTTACCATTTGTCAGCAGGAACCTACCTTGTGTTTTCTCTCATTTTTTTGTTTATTTTCTAGGTATTACTAGTGTAAACATAGCCTAATTTTATTTATTACATGTTTGTGTACAAATTTCCAGCACTGGTGTTGTCTGTTAATTGAGAACTAAAATGATTTATATGCCGTTAGCTAGAATTGCATGTTGGCCTAGTTGAGCAAGACTAATCAGAAAGATCAAGTTGTAGCTAGGTTGTTCCTCATTGTCATTGCCTTTACTAATTATCAGCATTACATTTAAAATTAAAGTTCCAAGTGCATAGTGCATCAATAAACAGGAACCCTGCAACCTGTGATTGCTTTATATCAATTTTAATAATGTTAGCACTAAGTGAATAGAAACAAATTAAAATATTAAATAAATGAGTGCAGTCAGCAGTGGTGGCCCGCGGCTAAGAGGAGATCGATCAAGAATGCATTTGGCAAAAGCATATGACGACCTTATCTGTAATGCATGATCATGTGACCTTTGAGTGTTCTAATAATAATATATTAACCAATCAGAAAAGCCACAATCACCATATTCTTGGAAGGTTAGTAGATTATATAATGTCATTTTCACATTTTGTTATACAAAGATTTCAATGACTGCTTTTTTTTTTCCCACTTATGCAATTAAAGACAGTTGAGTGTAACTTTTGGGGTCTGTGCGTGTTTGCATTGCATTACTGATGTATTTTTAAGAAATAAAGTGACCTGGTTTTGGTTCTCTTTTTTTGCCTTTTAGAGTTTGATACACATGACATTGGCTAATTCTATTGTCTTATATGGGGGTGGTGCCTTAGTGGCTCTATGGTTAACCTCAGGGTCTAATTGATTCTATCCCCTGGTGTGTATCAAATATGCATCATGCAAATATTTCAAACCCAAATTAAGCCAACTTTTTCAAATGCTGTTATTTCTTGGTTCATTATTATGCCACAGTTTCTCCAGTTGTTGGAAGTTGTAGGGCTTGCTTGCATGTATAGTTGGTTCATTCAGTCAGTACGTCCAGTTATCTGCTTTTCAAGGTACTCACATAATTAATTTCAGTTATTTTAGCTGATATGTGCATCTTGGCTACCCAGATTAATTAATTGAATTTGTTAACCTGCAGATGAATCTACAGTAACAGTTACACCTTTGGTTAAGGGAATGTGTCATTAATCTCTATACCTCACTTTTTTTTTTTTTTGCATATATACGGGCTTTTTTTATCTGAAATCGAAAGAAGATTTACAATAATTCATGCACTCTCAATATATATCCGGTTTAGATATTCTTTTAGCAGTTTAAAATTCTTGTGACAAGAAAATTGAAGGACATCTCATTTCCAAGAAACGATCGATATCCAACATTAAGGATGTAATTTAGAGGTTAAAATATAGTTATAATTGTTTATTAAAAATTAGTTGTTGTTCTGCTGGTGGTGTTAGCACTTAGCAATGTGTATTTCTGAATCACCTGATCATGCCTTGACTGGGTAATGATATGATAAACAATACCCTCTCTTCTGTTTATTAATCTTTCGATGCCAGTCTGGTGATGATACTTTAATTAATATGCTTTAAAAGGCATATCCATCTGATGAATAGGATAATAACGTGAGATATTAAAATTCTTTGATGGTAGCTGTGGCCTAAAATTGCATGACATGGTCAAGCAGGCCTAAAATTTGTCATATTTCACATACACCCCAAAAAGTTAAATGTATATGCTCTTGTTTTAACTAGTACACTGAAGGATTCTATATGCTTATTTATGTATTTTAGCTTTATTATTGAAACAAAAAACGTGGGGGGCAAATTGGAGCAATGAAATTTGAACTGGACAAAGTTCAATTTCCAACTGTTGATAATCCAATAATAATATTAACAATTAATATTTATTGATAAAAAAGAACTACTAATAATTCAGTTTTTTTTAAGCTTGCGAGAACTTAACTTCGGGCTAACTTAGATTAGAATCATTGGATCCTTCTGCGTTGCTTCATGTGGTTACAGGGTTTGTTCCATAGAGTTGCTTTTACGTATGAAAGTGTTGATCAGTGTTATCAGAAAGGCATCTGAAAAAGTAATAGAAGTGTAAGCTGTTTATTACAGGAAGAGAATCAAAAGATGATTATTTATTCAAACCCTCATATTGTATTTTGTGGAAGAAAAATGAAAAAAAAAAGTGTCAATTAATTTAAGCTTGTGTAGGATATTAAAGGTCACTTTTTATCCATTAAAAAATATCTTTACGAGAAACCAAATTGAGACTAGAAAAACTCATCTTGAATAATAGAACTGATTAAAAAGTGATCCTTTTGAAACGTGATGTGTATATAACTCAGAGTTCCGTTAAATGGTGAAAATGCGTTCTCTGATACCTTGATAGTAAAGGGAATTGTTTATTTTAAAGAAGCTGAATCTATAATTAGTTAATATACTTCTTTTCAATTAACAATGTGTAAAGAGATTAAATCTAGTATTAGTTGAATTAATGATTTATTAATTATTCACTTTTTATTATAATAATAATTAAGTTATTTTTATGAATTGTTAAAAAAAAATTTAGATAAATTCTTAAAACTTAAAAACATAAACATTTCTTCTTGAGCCTTTTTTTTTATTTCGTTACTATTGCTTTTGAAATTATACAATCAATTTTCACACTATTTAATCTATACTAATAATAAAACGAATAATTCTCATTTTATGTCTACATTTTATTAAATAATTTTATCTTTAAACCACTTTTTAAATTTTTAATTTTTTTAACCTACAGTAACTTTTCCTTACTTGTATATTGTAAATTAGTTTATTCTGTCATTTTTTTATTAATTATATATAACTTCTATTTTTTGTTTTTATTTATTATTTAAAAGATTTATAGACCCTGGTTTTAATAAAAACATCTACTCAATTTTTAAAATAATAAAATTTTTAATTTAAATATACAATCTTAATCCATTCAAATAATTTTTAATCATGTTTAATGATTTAAAATTAATTTCATAAAAAACAATCGAACAATTTTATTAACTTACTACTAATTTTTATCATCTAAATCAAATAAGGCACTTCATGGTGTCCTTCCTGGTACATATTTGTGAATTGTGACAACATATATTTTTACTGTGTCAACGTTGATCCAATTCAATAATAATAATAATAATAATAAAAAGAAAAACGTTAGGACGTTGATCTCACGCTATCATCCAATGACCAATCACAATTCTCTGTGAACTTTCTAGAATCTCGTTCTTCCTTTGCCTTCTCCTTCTTCTTCAACCCTTTTTCTTTCTCTTTCTTTCGCACTTTCATTCTCTAAAAAAATCTAAGTCCCTTTGGTCTTCATCTTCTGTTCTGATCCAGGTCTGTTTCTCTCTCTCTCTCTCTCTCCCTTTTACCGTTCCGATTGGTGACCCTTCAATCAATTTTTCAATTTCAGATTTTTTAGGTTTTATTTTGTTAATCGGTTTCTGGGTATAGCGATCTGTCGCTTATAACCTTTATTGTTATGAAAAGGTTTATTTTTTGGACTCTATTTTCTGCGTTTTATTTCTCAGTTATTTTGTTTTTTTTTTCTTCTTTGAACCTTAGGTATGGCTTCTAAACGCATCTTGAAGGAGCTCAAGGATTTGCAGAAGGATCCTCCTACCTCATGCAGTGCAGGTGAGCTTCTCGATCCCTTTCTCTTTTTTTCTTCTTTTGTTGGGTGTATGAAAAACAAGAATTGAAGGAGTTTTTGTTTCTACCTTTAAATAAATTTCGAAGGATAAAAACCACATCTTGGTGCTCCGTTTTCTTCTTTTTGTGGATGAGTTTTGTGCCTATGCAATTTTTGTTTTGTTTTAATTATCTGTTTTCCTTGGTATTTTAAGTATGTTGTTTGTGAGGTTCCCCCCATTAGATTTTAGATTCTAGATTGATAGCTGATTCAGAAAATGAAAATGAAATAAAGGTGTAACGTGCTTAGGTGGGTAATAAGATGCTAAGTGTTCTTACCATTTATTATTTTGGTCGATTATCATTTATGCAAAGTGCTTGGGGTATCATTAATTATGCATCCTTGATAGATTTGTTGAAAATAACTCCTTTAAAGTGAGGGGTTCATTATTAGACAAAAATGTAGAGGTAATTAACTGCTGAGATTGTGATAAATATATGCTCTTGTGTAATAAATTATGAAATTGTTAACTCCATTGAATTTTTAATTAATGGTTATCATTTAATGTGAACTTCTCACATTAGAGGAGGTGAATCTTATTTGATGTTTTGCTTCCAACTATTTTTATTAAGTATACATATGTATTCCTTAAGTTATTTTGTCTGTTCTGAATTGTAACTTCTTGGTTGGTTGTTTGGTGTTAGCTTCAGTGTCCCCTCTCTATATTTTCAATAACTTTTGAATACTTTGTTGTTTACTTTAGGCCCTGTGGCTGAGGACATGTTTCACTGGCAAGCCACAATCATGGGACCTGCTGATAGCCCATATGCAGGTGGTGTTTTCCTAGTTTCAATTCATTTTCCTCCTGACTATCCCTTCAAGCCACCAAAGGTACTCTATCCTATTCTTTTACTCTCATTAGCTGCATGTATTGTTAGGTATTCATCTTCTAAACATTTTCTTAAAGTTGTATCTTCAGAGGTCAATTCTTTTTTAAGTGCTTCTTGTTCCAAAGATTCACTTGTTTAAGAACTTGATGTTCATCAACCTTCCATGGTTGTGGAGGTTTGTTGGAGCTAGATTCTTGACAACCTTTGCACATTCTGTCCCAACTGTTAACCATATGAAGTTCAGCCTCCTTGATTTCAATGGTAGTGGAGATTTGTTTGAGATAGAACCTTGACAACCTCTGCACTGACTGCTCCAATTACTTGCCATGTTGACTTGTTTTTAACCTGGTTTGCACTAATGCAAACAGTTCACTGAGTGTGCCCTTGACTGGTTCCAGTTTGTGCCATGGAGGATCCCTCTTGTTGTTATATTTCTAAAGAGTCCTTTAGAATACAGGCTTGGCTCATGTGCTTGTATAGTTGTATATACTTAACCTTGTAATAATATGAGGGTAGCTGTAGTGTATCCTATCATTATTAGGCTAAGTATATACAAGCACATGGACCAAGCCTGTGTACATTCTAAAACCCTTTTATTCTAACTCTTAACAATTTTGAAAGTGGTTGTGGTATTTTGGGGGGGGGGGGGGGGGGGGGGGTTATGTGTATGGAATTTCCTATGAGGATTTGGGGCAATTATGGCGGTTCCTGTTCTTCCTTCTGAGGTGTTTGTTTTGTAGTTTTCTATGGGTATATTTTATTTCCTTTGATCTGTGGTTTCTTTTAAAGAATGTTATCCTCTCTTGTATATATTCTTCATCATATTTGATGCTGTTTATTATTTCAATCTGAAATACAAACTAATACAAGAAAAAAAGTCTTTTTCCCACTAGGCGGTTGGGCTGTCTTCCTTGATCAAATGTCATTGTGTCCTTTCAAAAACTAAATCTTCAATAAGGTCATTTTGATCTCTTAGTCCTTTTTAACAGTTTTACTTGTGTTTTTCTTGGTCTTCCTCTTCCAATGTTTCTAATTATTGGGATTTTTTTACTCCTCTTTACACTTTACCTCACACAGCCATACCATCATATTCCTTCTGTTTAACCTACCCTGTAATTCATTCATTCCTGATCTTGTCCTGTGTGTCCATCCATCACATTCAGATCTCTATTACACTTTGGTTATGCTCTTGTCACCTTACTGCCTAGTCTTTAGTACCAAAACTTTGCTGGTTTTATAACTTTGTAGTCAAATTTTCTTTTAAGCTTGAGACACCTGTGGATCACTAGCAACACTTGAAGCATTTATCTGTTTCATCTACCTAGCTTTTATGATTACATGTTTTTTTAAAAAAATTAAAGGATGCTCCCAACTATACAATATCAGGATGGCAAACGATTTTGCTTTGTTTTAGGGAAGAAAAAGGAAGGAGATAATAAGAAGAGAAAGGATATATTTTCTGGTTGTTTGACAAGAGAAAATGAGAATGAAAGTTAAAAGTTTTCTTTCTCTTATTTGGTTATATGGAAAGTTGAAGGAAAGAAAAAAGTGTAAAAATAAGGGTAATTAGTTTTCAAATATATATGATCCCCTTTCCATCTTCTCTCTCCTAATGGACAGAACACAACACAATTAGTCATGGGTCTCACATGTTTCACATTGTGGAAGAAAGCAAAAAATTACTCTTTTCTATCCTTCCATATATAATCTATCCATTTTGTGCCTACTAAATGGATGCTTAGGGATTATCATTGTAAAAATTTTCATGCAAGATAAATTTTTGTCAAGTAAAAAAACATTCTTATTTCTAATGTTAGAAAGAATAGAAACAGATGACACATATGTAAGTTTGATTGGGAAAGTGTACACGTATAAGTTGACATATATGAAAATAAGATTAAAAAAACTTTGGATAGATTTTTATTTTTGTAATTATATGGAACCACAATATTTACTGCCGTGCAAGGTTCATCTATCACATGCTAAAATGCATTTAATGTTCATCAACATTGGTGTCTAGGATGTTGTATCACTTATTATAATCCTAGGGAATAATCTCTAGTCGCCACTGGCACCAAGTCTAACAAGAGGCTATAATATATGGATGATATGCTGAACCTATGAACTATGTCTACTAAATTATGAGTTTTTCAATCTCTAAATTCTCTCTAAAAGATTCTGCTACTATATCTGTCTTCCTTCCCCTCAAATAACAGTGTGCAGAGAAACCTAATGAACTGGAGTACTGGGCAACACCTAAAACCAAATGAAACTGCATCTAAAATAACCAGACCATTTTAAAGTGGTTTTTATGTGGAAAGAGATGTACACTAATACTTCTATTTTTTATGAAATATTCAAGTAGAATAGGAATTCAATACTTGAAAATGTAAAGTTAGGGGTACAATTGGGCAGGGTTTGAGGTGTTCTGAACTCCAAACCAAATTCAATCAAACAAAACCAGGTTGGGTTGGATTCGGTATCCTTTTTTTGGCTAGTCAACCTGATGTCTATTGGGTGGGTTCAGGTTAGAATAGAATAAAAACATATATCAAAAAATAAAAAATGAGGAAAAAAAGGACCATCTCCCTACCAGCAGAATCCCGCAGCCTCTAACCTGCCACCCACAAGCCAGATATTCCATCCATCATCAACATTTCCCTCCCTGCTCTCTCTCCTCTTTGCTATCTCTCAAGTTATCTCTTTCAAGCTAAAAGAAGCTAAAACTGTCAAACAGCTTGTACTTTATTTTTAAAGATCTTATTTGACCTTTAAAGTAAGCTAAAAAGAAACTGAGCTAAAGATAGCCTTTTTTAGAAGTGATGACTTTAATATGCCTAAAAACTGCAGGTTGCTTTTCGGACTAAGGTGTTCCACCCAAACATCAACAGCAATGGCAGTATATGTCTTGACATTCTCAAGGAGCAATGGAGCCCAGCCCTAACCATTTCCAAGGTTTGATTTTGGTTTGCTTGTCCAGCTTTATATTTTAGTTTTGCATAAGGATCGTGGTTGTTTTCAACTTGCTGATTGTAGCTAGATGGATTTTCTGAATGACCATGTGATATTGTCTGCTATAAACTAAATTAATGCATGTGGGAGTACTGAAATAGTACATGTTGTGCTGGGTAATCACTTGAGACTGCTAAAATTAAACATTACAAAGCTTGTTGTGCCGTTGGGGAGAGTGTTATAAGTTGATGAACAGGGGTTATTTAATATGTAAAAAATCGTCTATTTACTATTTAGGATACTCCTAACTTCAGATTTCGTCTATTTAGGATACTCCTAACTTCAGATGTGTAAAAAATCGTCTATAAGTTGATGAACTGTGTATTCAAACTCTTAAACTTCTGATATGTTGACTTGAACAATAGTTTTCATGTCTCCATCGGCTGATTATATACCAATGAAGTTTTGGTTATTCAAGACTGAAAACTAATTCTACTGTTTTTAGGTCCTTTTGTCAATTTGCTCATTGTTGACGGATCCCAACCCTGATGATCCACTCGTACCAGAGATTGCACACATGTACAAGACTGACAGGGCCAAGTATGAGGCTACGGCCCGCAGCTGGACCCAGAAGTATGCCATGGGATGACCATATAGAGCTGTTTTTCAATGAAGCAGCAAAATCATAATTTATGTAAAAGAACAAAAGATATTTTGAATGAATTTGAATGCTTTATTTTATATTAGTGGAACTCCACAGTGGTAAGAAGAGACCTGGTTTGCCAATTTGTGAATATTTTCTTTGCTATACACTGGTGATGGAAGAATGTTGTGTTGTGCAAACTTTTCTGCTTATTCATCTGATATTCCAAACAAGTGACCAATATAATCATTACAAATTAGGCGCTAGCTACAAACTGAATTTGGAGACCAAACATAAAAAAGAACAAAAAAAAATATAGGATAGAGCTGTATGTAGGTTTATTTTTTTACTATTTTTTGGTGTTCATGCCACCTTTAGTCATGTATAGGGAGACTATACGACATCTTATTATGCTGCACGACTTAAGACTTGTGTATTCACTTTATTCGTAGTTAGACAGTAGTTTGTTATGCTAGATGTTGCAAATACGAAGGTATTTGATATACATTAAGGTCCTATCTTTCAGCATTGTTTTGATGGAGACAGACCAACTACAAAGACTCATCACAATGAGGAATATATTTGTCCTTTGGTATAAAAGGAAAGCTGAATCACTTGGGCGTGTTTATTGTGTGCTTCAATCTTGGAAAATGAAAGGCATGTTATGGATATGTTCAATTATGGGGGGGTCAGATATTTTTTTTCCTCCAACCGTGCCTTAATTCAAGTATCCAACTAATAAGATTTAACTGGCACTTCTTGTTCCTATGATTGTGATGCTGAAGAGAAAGCCTACGTTTTCTTCCCACTTTATTAATTCGTCTTATTATTAAAAAAATCGTTTTAGTAATGTTCTCTTTGCCAAATCATGCAATGAAATTAGACATCTTTAATACAGTTGAAGGATCGGGTTGACTTGTATAATTTTAAATTTGTTGTGCATGAAAAATGCATCATGCTGGAAAGGTTCTAGCAATGAAGCATGAGTGAGACACGTTTGCGGGTGAGGTCATAACAAGTTTCAACAATTGAAGCCTTGGAGGAAAAGTTAGCAAAAAGACTAATAATAATAAAAAAGACTGGTCACTTGGTTGACAAGCAAAATGAGCTGAGGGGTCACTTTTGTTGTATTGTACAACGTTTTGGCTCTCCCAGCAGGGTAACAAAACACGTGTTTGACTATCTTGCATGCTTATTTTGCCTTTGCTTCTTCTTCAAGCCAAAACCTAACTAAACCTTTAAATTAAGCCCCCATCATACGATGTTAACATCCCCTCTTTTCTAATTTCACGTATACCCGTTCCTCATTTTATATATAGGTCATGTTTGGAAAAGATTTGATAACTCACGTATAATATTCTTTTATTACATCTTATGTGGAAGTAACACTTAGGAGCTTCTATGCTTCTTTAAATTTGAAGTAAAAATAAGCAAGATGTGAACATAAAAGTGTGTCTAAAGTCCTAACAGACTGATAGTCAAAATCATGTAGAAGTTTATGCAAACAAGTTTATTTAACATAGTCACATTGACAACAGTTGTGAAATGTGTCTCTTCGAGGAAAAAGTAATTGGTTTCCTCAAATCCATGGAAATTAGCCATTACCCGGATGCTAGAAAGAACTTCATCGTGATGTTCACCACTTTAAATTTAACTTCAATCAACACTAATATGAAACATTCTCACCCAAAAGAGAGAGTCGTAAGAACTGAAAGTCTTGTTTGAAGGAGTTTGTTTTCCATTTATTTGAACATTTCAACAAGAATTTTCTTTTATATGTGATAAGAAATTTAAAACAGGAACTTTTTATGGTAAATGAACATTTAATATATTAAAAACATAAAAAAATTGTTCTACGCTTGCCTTTTTTAAGTAATTTAAAATATTTAATAAGATGTATTTAATATTTTTAACACTGTATATTCATAGACACACAATAGATAACCTTTTGTTAATAATATTATTGAAATAATTTACTGCTTGCTTGAATAAGATGTTTTAAAATTTCAATGAATAATTACAAAAAAACGAAGTTTTTTTCTTTTTTCAGTAAAACGCCATTTAAAAACGACAATTTATTTTGAAAGAAGTGTCCATGTCTGATTATGATACTTATAATTAACAATAAGAACCACCTAGACAGATGTCTTTAGCGATTGAGAATCGTTTGTTTTCCCTTCAAACAAAGCAGAGGTGGTCAGATGGGGTGAGGGGAGACATGGGTGTGTCATGGTCTTCCAGCTTTGTGTTTTTGTTTTTATTTTAATTTATGGTATCAAAAAATTAATTATTATTTCCGTAACTTTTGAAGGTTTTTTATTTTAAAATTTTAAAACAATGTTAATCATTACTTTATTAGTTACATTCTTATACATAAAGAAGAAAAATAATAGTATATCAAATGTAAAAAAGTAACCATTTAAAAAATTGAAAATTAACTTTTTTTTTAACTTTGTGTTATAACCTTTAACTAAAAGAAATAGAAGGGATAAATTTTCATACAACTCATTTAGTTAAAAAAAATCAGGTAAATGACACAACATTTGTTATTATAAAAGATTTAGAAGCTTAAAAGAGTAAGGCAAGAAAATATATAAAACTTTGTTATATATGTTTTGTTCAGTATGTTCATCATACTAAATTTTTAGCTGTGTCTAGAGGAAAGGAATTAGGTTCAATTGCTTGCTGGTGTTTAATAGCATGTTTGGTTATCGATTTAAATAAACTTAAAACCTCATTTAGTCTTAATAAAACAAACTCTTGTTTCTTCATTTCATACTTTGAAATGTATCCTCATCACAATGTCATCTGTGATGCATTTAAAATTACTAATAATCATATATAAACATCCTTATATATTAACTTCATTAATATTTTTTACTGTAAAAAAAATTCATTAATGTTTGTCAATTTTTTGTTATATCATGTGGCTTGTTACATGTATATTTCTTTCTCATTCTCTCTATCTTTCTTTAGTATCAATTACTAGCAGTTAAGTGTGCATAGATGATTTTCCTAAAATCTCAAATTATCTAAATAGTAAAACTTTCTATATTAGTATACGTTGGAGGCTCCTAGTCCCACACAATTACGGTGAGTTTTGCGTTCTAGTCAAAAGGGTAGCATCTACCTTTGTCCTTTGAGGTAAAACATTACAAAAACTGGTTTCTTGGCCACCACACAAATTTGGTTTCGTTGTTGAAATCAAATCCGTGCATATATATAATGATATTCCGACTTTTTGTTGCAGATAACTAATGCATACAACGGAGCAGTGTGTCCTGCAAGCCCCGGGTAGACAAACGGTGCAGAAATTTGTACTGAAAAGGGTGTTGTTACAGACTCATCATGTGTTGGACATACCCAAACCAACAGTGTCGTTAGTTGTGGTATTAGTCACCACCACAGTAAAATATAAATACTGAAAAGAGTCTTGTTACTTATATTTTTTTATTGAAGGTAATTTTCTTCGAATTATGTAATACTATAATAAATAATTAGATCGTTTAGTTAAGTAGGTTGACTAAACATGATAAGTATTCATGCCTTTCATACTCACTCTGTGGTTGAAGAGTTGTGGATCACAACTTTAGTGGATCGAATAATGTAAGTGCTCATGTCTTTTAAGCATAATACTTGAGTGACTATAACTATTAGGTCAAGTAAGTTGACTAAGAATAGCGAATTAAACTATAACTAAATAATTGGATTTTAATCTTTTGATTCCTCACATTCTATAAATAAGGGTGAATTTTCTTGTTTTCACTTAGGTTAACACACATACTAGGATTTGAAAGGTTATAAAACTTCTAGCTTTTTAGACATACGAGATTCAAATGTGAATAATAACAAAATTTTTCCAATAAATATTTAACGTAATTATATGTTAAGACTCTGAATTTAAATTTTTTAATCAAACTAGAACAATTTTACACAATTAATTTACATCCTCGGTGATCATTAGTTGTTTTTGGTTTTAGACATACGAGATTCAAATGTTGTTTTTCTTCTCTCACGGTTCTAGGTTATTGGACTGCGTTGGTAATAACTAGAAAGCCACAAACACACACACACCCCAATTGCGCAATTTCAACGTTACTGTTCTTTTGAGAGAAAAAGGTTTCCAAACTAGGGACTCGTCAATTGCGTTTGGCATGGTGCTAAGGCAAGCTTGACCAACGTGTAAAGTTGGGACGGTTTTCACTCTTCTGTAACCCTTTCACACAGAAACCAACTATTATAGGCAACAAAATAGTTTTTAAAAGTCATAACTAAAGCTCACAAGAGGCAACGTCATCCATGCCCCATTAGAAAGCACGCCCCTTGTGAATATAAGCCCCGCTAGAAGTAAAAGGAACAAAATGGAATTAGGTAGGGTTTAAAAGGAGATGATTATGAATTTTGAAGAGTAAAAAGGTGAAAGGGTTAATTAAGGAGAGAAGGAGTAGGAATATGTATGTGAGTGGAATTTTGATGTCTAGTAGTAAGAGTGGGATTATAGTTGAGGAAAATTTGGGTTAGGACACGTCACCAATTTGACAGCTGGAACATTGAAGCTAGTATAATTTTTTCCACCCCGGACAAGGACACATTCACACACGCACACGCAGTCACGACCCTCCTCCACTCACTCACACTCACTACCTCACTTGAATGACTCCAATTCAATTCCAAAACCCTACTCTCACGAGAAAAATGTTTTGTGAAATATCCAATGGGGCAAATACCACCCCGTGCACTATAAATACCCTTTAACCTTTCCTCTTTCATCTTGTTTTCTTCTCCGTTTTTCTCTACCTCCCACTCTCACAATCCCTCTCTCTCTTTCTATCTTCACTCCGGCTATTACTTATTAGCATAACTCTCTTTTGCTCTGCCTTCCCGCCAAAACCCTTCTCTGTGATCACCAAGGATTCAAGGTTGAGCGTTGAATTCTTGAACCTTGTTGTTGTTGTTGTTGTTGATGTGAGTGGAGTGAGATTTCACTTGAAGCGCATCCAAAGTTGGCCATATTCTCTTCTCTCTTTCTCTCTCTCTCTTGGAATATATCTCTAGAGACGAAAAGCAAAAGTTGTTACCCATAAAACATCTTGGTTTTTCTTTCTGCTTCACCACCACCAAAAGTGTTTCCAAACGTCTCAATTCCCCCCCAGCATATACATCTACTTGTCCACTTTTCCCCCATACCCTCTAAATTCTTCTCTTACTCTTTAAACCCCACCCTTCATGCACTCCAGCCAACACCATCACACAACAACCTTCCCTCTTCCCTCTCTCACTCAAACAAAAACATCCTTAACCACTCCAAAAACACTCTTTTAGGCATGTCCGTACACGCAAAACTGAAGCACCACCCCATGAACCTAGCATCCCCAAGTTCCCATTTTGAGGACGACCCACCATGCAAAACCAAGACCAAAACCCAAAGGAGGCTCCTTCGGATCATAATCACCGACCATGACGCCACCGATTCTGACTCCTCCGACGAAGAACAACAGCAGCAGCAACAAAAAACAAGAAGAGTGAACAGAGAAATCACCCAAATCAACATGCAACTTCCTCTATCACATAATAGTTCCTTTTCCCCTTCATCTTCTTATTACTCTTCAGCTTCCACCTCATCGGAACAAAACCTAAAGTGCAAGAGACCCAACAAAAAGCCGCCACCTTCCTCCGCCGAGGCCCGCCGCCGCAACAAGTTCCGCGGCGTCCGGCAGCGGCCGTGGGGGCGGTGGGCGGCCGAGATCCGCGACCCCACCCGCCGGAAACGCCTCTGGCTCGGAACCTTCGACACGGCGGAGGAAGCCGCCACGGAGTACGACAGAGCCGCCGTCAAACTCAAGGGCCCCAACGCCGTCACCAACTTCCCCCTCGCGCCGGAGGCTACGGCGCAGTCTCCACCGCTCGCCGCGGACAACCTCAGCTCCGACGGCGGCGCGTCGTACTCGGACCTAGTGGCCTCGCCGACGTCCGTCTTGGCCTACGAGTGCGACTCGACGCCGTTCGACGGTTTCCGTTATCTCGACGTTGACGCGTTCGGGTTCCACATCGACGCGCCGTTAAGTTTGCCGGAAGTTAACGTTAACGTTGCGCTGACGTGTCATCACGGGAAGAAGCAGGAGGAGGCGTTTGATGAATTCGATCTGGACGAGTTCATGACGTGGCCTTACTAGTGATAAAAATCTCAGGGACAGTTTGGTAAATTACACCCTGTTTGCATTGCGGAAGTGTGAGTTGGAAATCCCGAAATTGCCCCCCTCCCCCTCTCGTTGTCCAAGTTTGAAATTTTGTCGTACTCGTTGGAGCTTTGGAAGAGTGTAGAGTTGTTGGTACAAAATTTTATGTAGTCGCATTTTACTACCACCTGAAACGGCGATTCTTTGTGTCGTATTTGGTAGAGTTTAATTTGTAGTTATTATCATGAAAAGAAGAAAAAAAAAATGAAGTGTCAAAACTAGTGAGTGAGAAAAGGAGAAAAGGAAAGATGGTGTTATTTGAGAAGGAAGGACTATATTGTAATTTCGGTATATAAATTTTGATAATTATTTAAAGAAACTTTGGTATTGTCTATATATAGATCATGGGTTAACTTAGAGGGGACACGTTGTGATAAATTGGCCGCTGAATCTCAACCATCAGTGTATGTTCATTGTTCATACATGAATCATTCCATTTTCATTGTTAGATTTTTTTTTTTTGTTTATTGTTTTTGGTTTGGTTAAGTTGATGTCTTTGCTTTATGGGTTATTTATTTGTGTTTTTTATTTGCATGCGTGATTGAAATTGTTAAGGGGTGATTTAGTTAGGCAACACAGACATCATACTAATGTTTTGATGTGTTTTTTATATTAAAAAAATGCTTAATAATGAGATTCTTGCAAGTGGGATTCTATTGATTCTTCAAAGTGTACTATGTCGATTTGTCAAATCAGAGAATAACATTTCAAAATATATATTTAAGAAAGTTTGAGTTGGAAAGATTTGAAAAGTCTTATACATCTATTCGAATTCAGTGTTTGTTCTCTGTTTTTTTGAAGGTTAGGTTATATTACTCGTAGTAGAACCATACAACATTCGTGTCTAATCACAGAGCGCATATTAGAGGACAATTGAATAATATGAATGAATCATGATCCTATGAAAGAAAAGAATGACTACGATGCATAAATTTTCTATTTGATTGGAGAATCAACGAGTCAACAAATAACAAGAAATAGAAAATAATATGATCATAAATGTAAATTTAAATTTATATGTGGATACATGCAAGGACTAAAATTAACATATATAAAGATTATGTTTGAAAAAAGAAACTGAAAAGTGGACTAAAAATTGAATAATTAGTTAGAAATTAAAAAACTAACGGATAAATAAAAGTGGTTAGATGTTATCTTTATACAAATTTCAATTTTATTTTATTATGAAAAATATCTTTTTGGAGGTATTTGTTGAAATTAGAAATAGACTTGTGTTTTTTTAAATAGAAATTGAAAAGGAGTAGAAAGAAATTGATTTGTTTTTAGAAATGTACTATCAAGAAAACTATTGGTCAAAAGAAAATATAAACTCAGGCACTTGAGGAGGATAGAATTAATTTAGCTGATTTGAATATCTTGCACTAGTTGAGCCAACTTAGAGCATTAAGCAGAGTTAGTCCTTGTACCATTCGGGAGTAAGTTACAATTAGCAACATATGCATATAGTAATAAAGAAAAATAAAGCTATGATAAGCACCATATGTATATATTAATAAAGAAAAAGAAAGTTATAGTAGTAATAATTTTGAAAAATTAATTTCTTTTTGACCGACCATAGGTTTAAGTCTAAGTAATTAATCAAAGCAGTGAGTACACCTTATGCACTAGACTAACCGAATATTTATTTGATCTTTGACATTGGCTATGAGTCTTACCAATCTGAGGCCATGCCATGCTGATTTATTAACATAATGATAGCCCTAGAGCGGATTTATTCAAAATCAAGGTCCTAAAGCAACATTATTATGAACTAAAAAGTACAACCACTTGCAAGCTTTACAATTAAATATCATTAATAAAAATAATGTTTATGGAAGAAAAACAGAGCAATACTTCGTTGTTCATTAAAATGGAAAAATATTAGTTGTTTAGTTTTGAAAACATTTTTATTACAAAAATGACACCTTATGTTGTAATTAACAATAGCAACATAAATATTTTAAAAATTAAAAAGCCTAAATTTAATGTCACATTATCATAAATATAACAAATTTTCTCTCAAATATTTTTCTATAGGGATAATTCAATTTGAGATATAAAATATGGACACTTTTCTTATTAAGGGATAGTTTGGTTGTGTGGAGGAGAAATGAATTGAAGAGAATTAAGAAAAATATTTAAATTAAAGTTGAAAGAAAGAAAAATGAGATCCACACCAATTTTTGAAGAAAAAAAAATCTTCTTTTCTTTTCCATTTGAATACAATCAAACCACCCCTAAGTGTAATTTGTGACCTGGCTTTTCCCATTTTTCTTTTTGCTACTTTTCCCTGTTTGTACTTTTAATTTCAACAGGGATATTACTAATCATAATTCAGAACCCAAGTACATTAATATTCAACCATGCCGTATCACAGTTCTCTTTAGGTTTTATCAATCAAATTTATAGTTGACATCCAAACTACCGTATGCAATTTTTTTCTTTATCAAGTTGATTCAACATTGTCTGGCTCTATAAATTTTGACTTCGTAGTTCATACAACATGAAATCAGTAAAGTGAAAAATATAGATAAAGGAATACATGATGACATATTTACAACTTCCACTTTTTCTCTGAATTTCTTCCTGTAATATAAAAAAAATCGTTTCTTTTAATATCCTAATTATATTTTATTAGTCGTTATATTAAACAATGAAAAATAAAATTGTTACCTACAATATGATCTTATAAAACTGAAACTTAATTCTAAACCCTTAGATGTATTGCAAAATTTATGCTTTACTACTCGCCCAAGATTTTATAGAGTATCATTTAATTTTATATAATCAAAATATTTAAATAATTTACTACTCTTGCAAAAGCTTTTTATTGTTAAAAATGGGTCATGATCTCGGTTCATATTTTCCTTCTTTTGCAATTTTCCATTTTTTGTGATGGGCTTAGCCCCTTTTCTTCACAAAAGGGATACATGTTTTTTTTACACATATCGTCTAAACTTATATATGAAATTAAAAGAATATTTTCATTCTTTAATTATTTATGCAATTAAATTATTTTTAGAACTTTTTTATTTTCAATATTTTTCACTCTTTAATTATTTATGCAATAATTTTTTTAATTTTCTTAATTTCTTATTAATACTTTTTAATCAACATTAAATATACTAATATGTTTACAACTTACCATTAAAATAATATGGTATTTGATTATTTTTTTTAATTTCACATTTTTATTAATCATGAATTATTTTTAACTATCCATACAATACACAAAATACTAACAAATTTTTTTATAAAAAAATAAACTCATGAATATCCTCTTTTTTTATGAGATATAAATATCCTCGTACAAGTCAAAACTTTACCTACTATCTACCTGTAACTTCTGATAGCATCTTATCTAGAGATCCATATCACATATATAAATTAGAAATGAAAGCTTTAATAAAAGGAACCCGATATTTTTAACTATATTTAAAAAAATCTTCCAAGAAAACTATTTATAATTATCATCACTGGCCTCTACCTTTTGGTAAGATATCTCAATCTCAACATCTTGATTGGGCCACTTCAGCAATATCATGTCACAGCCCCATTTTTTTTACTGCAATTATGGTTCCCCTGTCCCCTCCTTTTTCAGTTTTTACATGCGTCAAAGATGAGACCAAATCTAAGTTTGATTGACCACTGCTTAAAGACAAGTAACAAAGTGGGCCCATGGGGCCCGTGAGCCCACAAATAGGTGGCTCCATAGTTAATTACAATAATGGCGGGTGGGCCCACCAAGCTGCTTCGTGCTTGCACATAATGGCCTCTCAAATGGGCCTTGGGCCCCACCAATAAAGCTTTACCGGCGGCTGAAGAGGCTTCCTAATAGTAGACACTAGGAAGTTTCAAAGGATGAGGTGCTTGGACTTTTGGTCACATAAAATGTTCATTAGTTGCATTTATTATAAGATGTGTCTCTTGATGAATCTCTTGAAAATTATCTGAAGTTAACATTGAAGATATGAAACATATCCTCTTGCGTGTGGGTTGTGTTTGCTTCCCCAAAAGTTAGATTTTACTAACCCTATCTTTTACTAAGCAAAATCTAAAATAGCTGGACTTAAGTAATTACCTAGTTTTTTCAATTTAGTTTAAAGTGTGATATTGAGTAAAGTATAAATGAGGATTGATACATTAGATTATGGATAAGAATTAACTTTTATCTTTTTTTTCATGAGTGGGGATTTGAATCCCATTAACATCATCACTTGGTGAACAATCATCTTCAAGAAGATTTCCTGACACTTAGGAACTAGTTGAATACTTATAATTAAATTCTTTTCATTCTACCATTTTAGCAGGAAAAAAATGTATTGCTATGCATAAGCATTCCAAGAAATAAAATAAATAAATACACGTAGTTACTACCATACTATTAGTAAAGATTATGAGTTTATTTGTTTTCATTTTTTATTTTTCATTTTTAAAAATAAAAAAATTACTTAGAATGAATAATTTTAAAATTATTTTTAAAAGTAATATTTCTTTTTTTAGTTTTTAATAGAAAATTAAATCAATTAATTTTCTACATCAAACTTTTCATTATTGATGTTTTTTCTTGTATTGCTTCATCTTCTTCCTCCACTTTTATTTTCTAAAAATTAATTGTCAATTTTTTTAGAAAATACTTAAAAAACATTTATTCTATTTAATAATTTTCAATTTTGTACTTTAACCGATATTTTTGAAACAATTATTAACATACCTCTTGAATATATTTTTAGCAAAAAGTGAGATTTACAATTTTTACTTTGATTCACATGTGATCATGTTATATGTTATTTATATGTACCTATTTAATCTCAGACAGTGACACCATTCTTCTAATCCTTGCACATTAAATACACTCAGCTTCCTTACGTCGATGCAGGACCTTCTTTTAGCATTTCAGCCTTGTAGTGGGTCTGATATTTTGAATAATGAGTTGCACCACATAGTTTTCTTTTATTTTCTTGTTTTTCTTTTTCATTTTAAATTTAATGGCTATGCACTATATATTAGTAGTTTAGTATTTCAAAACTTGTGTCTTGTGACATGATGAGATTACAAAAATTATGGAATTTTTGTTTTTATCATGGCAATCAGATTTTCGTTCAATTATTTTTTTTGTTATTTTTATTTAAATGTATTAATTATCATTTATTCTCTTATCGTTTTTTCTTACTTCTCCCGCTCTATAAATACCGTCTTTAGACACATGTTTCAAATATACAAAAAACAGAGAACATCTTCATCTTCTTTTCTCTCTTTGGATTCTTTTTCTTTTATTTTTCTTCTCAGTTTCTGTTCTCTGTTCATATTATAGGATGGGTATCTTATATATTGAAGGATTTGCACACTATACAAATAAATCCTTAAATACAATATATCTAAGACATGACTCGAGTCTAGCTCTTGCTTGGTGCCACCATCATGACTAATAGTAATAGATAACAAACAATTCCTAAGATATATGATGTGAGTTTGTTTATTTAATATCTTCTTTCGCGAATTAATCAACCAATAGAGAAAAAAAATTCCCAAAATCAATGGGTTAAAGATGTTAAAACGTGAAAACACTTGAATGGGATTGATTTGGTGGGCCCCACGGTTGGTGACCAAAACAGATACGAAGTTGAGAAAAGAAAAATAAAACCTAAATATGACGACCCACCACCCTATACACTACGTAGCCGCCATCCACTATCTCCATTTTTAGTATTATTGTTTTTTAATCTAAAATTATTAGTATTCTATGGTCTTACGTAGGATTTAAGTGAAACCATGTTATAGTACTAGATTGCAATTTGTGTACAGTAATTTAGCATTATTAAATGCTCTCACACTGTTTCAACTTTCAAGTACTCTTTCTTCTGAATATTCACTTCTTCAGGATGTAGATAAGAAGATACTTGAATAATGAACAGAGTATCCTTCCCTGATTTGGTAATACAGATGCTGACAAATTTTAGTCCCATAATATTGTCCGACCGAATTTAATTGAATTGTGTTTAGAGCTTCAATGACAAATATAAGATATTTTAGTTAATTTTTAGTTTTTTTATAATAGTTAAAAAATTTATTTGAGTATTTAGTAAATAAATATTTTTAATAGTTTTTTAAACATTACTTATAATATTTTATATTTTCTTTTTATTATCTTTTATATGTTTATCAATTTTTTATTTTATTTTTTTAATAAAACATGGTTTTATTCTATTTACTTTATAATTTTTTTAGAAAAAATAATATTTTAAATTATTTTGAAGAGCTATTTTTCAACTGTTCTAAAAACTATTGTCATTATAACTATTTTTACAATATATAATTATAATTAAATAAAAAACTATTTTATAATTTTTCTATAAAAAAAATCCTTAATGTATTTTGAAAAAAGTTTAAGCAAAATCCTATGCCGAGTTATCTACATTTTTTTTTGTTGGTTTCTTGATTTAGTTGATGGATACATTTAATACTACTAGACAAAGAGACAATAAAGTTTATATTAAATTGCATGAACAGTTCTGGAGGCTGCTTTTGCTAAGCATCAATCAATTTCACGACCTTTTCATTAACCATACATACAAAAGTAACTTCTAATTTTGTTCCTACAGTTTTATCTGCATTTTTAACT
Source organism: Glycine soja (assembly GCF_004193775.1). Classification (NCBI taxonomy): domain Eukaryota; kingdom Viridiplantae; phylum Streptophyta; class Magnoliopsida; order Fabales; family Fabaceae; genus Glycine; species Glycine soja. The sequence goes on along the minus strand of NC_041015.1, from coordinate 49,580,537 downwards.
TAGAGGTTTTACTCTCAGGTGCATACACAAGGTCAAAGTTGTTCATACACACATATATACTTTAACAATGCAAGTTGGAGCAATAATTTTTGTGTGTTTTCTCCTTTTCTCCCTCCATCATTTAAGTCCTAAAGGACTCGACCCTTCAATCTTCTCATGAGCCTTTATGTTTTTTTAACAGGGTGTGAAAGAAACTTTTCGTCCTCATTTCTATCACTGATTCGTGCATTATTACTATCTAGAAGGAAGCAGTAGGACCAAAATCATATTTGGGTGTGCGACATAATTACGTACCCCTTGGTGACATGTTTCTATGCTTTTAAATATTTTCATTGATGGGGAGACCCAAAAATCAGAAGCAAATGTGACATTTTCTTATAATTTAAAATTTATTTTCATATATTATGTTTGTACAATTTTTTTGGTACATATAATAAATATTTTTTTTATAGGAAACAATTAAGTTCAAACTAAATAAGACTACAAAGCAACAAAATACTCTATCAGAGTATCTAATACGGGTGATGCTCAGGACTTGAATTTGATATCGTAAGTTAAATTGGAATAATATTACAAGAATTGATTTACGTGTTCAATAGATATTTTATACAATATTTTTGTACAATAAAAAGAGAATAAAAAACAAGAAAGTATGTATTAAGATGATTGATGTGACTAAAAGCCAAAGATATGAAAATCAATTATAAAAAATATTGTGAAGATGTGATATATGAATAATAATGTTGTTATAACTATTTTTAATTTTATGGATTGCTTTGATAGCAAGTGTTTAGATTTGAGTTCAAGATACACGTCATCCAAGTTTTTCATTCATGTCCATAATTCTCATTTGACGCATAGCAAATATTTTTTTTTTCCTTCAATTGGATCCACCTTAACAATAAAAAAACATCAAAGCAAACAGATTTTGAGGCTCTAAAGGGGGCACCCTAAGATTTCGCAATCTCATTGGTACAAAGAAATGAGGGTACAAGTTGAGTAGCGGAATCACGTAAGGCAATGAAAGGGTAGCAAAAAGGAGAAACACAGTTGTGATATTTACATACAAAAGTTAGGAACATGTTGATGGAGTAGGCATCATCATGTGGCTTATATACACTCAGTTACATTCACATGGTGATAATTGCCATGCACTTGACACTGTGATGCTAGAAAACCCCACAGCCTATTTTCCCTTTCCGAATTAACTTGCTCTTCATTAATGATGAGTATCTGTTTGATGAAAATGTTTCAACCATGGAAATTGGAATATATGCCACATTTCTTTTTTGGGAGGTCACCTATGAAAGTCCCTTTATTGCATGGGAAATTTCTTGGTTTGTGTTTGTTCAAAGCTTAGTGTATATTGTTTAAATATTTTTTTTTTTGTTGTTGTTGGTATGATTGTTCATTGGGTAGGATTGGTTCAAGGTCTCTCTAAAATTGAAATTGAAATGAAGAACACATTAAAGTGTTAAACCAGTTGGTTCGTCTTGATTGGGAACAAGTATCTGGTTAATTCAAGAATCTTTCAGAGAAAAAATTCAATTGGAAAATTGGGTGTTAATTTAACTATGAAAACTCTAGCATATTCGTTATTTTAGCCTCTGACAGGGCTAAGGGACTCCAATTGATGTTTTACAACTCAAAAGGATCCTTAGAAAAAAGAAGCTTCAACTCAAAAGGCTACTTGATAGTTGATACTAGTACTAGGATTAACTAGTTTTCGTCCCCTTGTACAGGGTTTAGGTGATTTTGGTCCCAAAGTTTTTAATTGTTTAACTTTTTGTCTGCACATTTTTTTAAAATTGATAAATTGAGTTCATTTATTAAGTTGTCATTTAATTATTTAAGGACCTGTTGACCTGAATTAAACTCGTTGCAACCACAAGGTAATGAGGCAGATGTCTCAGGCCCCAAATTATCTAGGATCACAATTTTTTAAAATTTCATTAATAAACTATAATATTGTTAATTCAAGTTCCTAGGAGATAATTTTGTTGCAGTGAAAACGAGATAATTTTGTTTTGAGGTTTTTTTATACGTACTTTTTTAGATGATTAGGGGAAGAGAGACACTCTGTATCTCTCTAAATTTTTTAAATAATAAAAAATAAAAATTTAAATATAATTAATAAAAAATGATAGAATAAAAATATTAATAATATAAAAGTAGTCGAAAGTTAATATGTTAAAAGAAAATTTAAAAATTTAAAAAATTATTTAAAGATAAAATTGTCTAATGAAAGTGAAGAGTAATTAGTGGATGATTATCTAATTTTAGTTAGTGGATTAATTTTAATTTGCACAATTAAAGAGATTTAATTATTGTTATTACTTTAATATTATTAAGAATAATAATAAAATGATCTAAAAGATGTAACGAATAATAATAAAATAATCTAAAAAATGTAAACAGAAAAAATAATTACAAAAATTATAGTCCTTTTTATAAATTATTGGTATAGATAAATAAAATAGATAAAATTGGTTTCATCTCATTCCACAAATTGTAAGTAGAATAAAAAGAAGGTACTTCAAAACTGGATTTTGAAGTAGAATAAAAAGAAAGTACTTGATAGAATAGAATAAAATACATCTTATCATGTTTCACTCTCTATTTTATTCCTCTTCATCTAATTTCCCCTGGTCAATCCAAATATACCGTAAAGTTAGGAAGGTTTGGTGAAGGATAGGAACAAGCTTTTTGTGTGACACAAAGCGAAGGAAGAATAGGAGGAAAAGTAAAGAAAATCAACTGCATATGATTTTTTTGGTTAATACTTTTACTACAATTCTTCAAAGCTCAAGCTAGTTGAGAAACCAATTGTTGCCCGTTGTCTTCACCAAATCATTTATTTTCAAATCATATAGAAAAGAAGAAGACGTTTTCCACTACACCTTTTTCACAGGACCTTGTATTCTCATTGGTTATGTCTTGTCAAGACAATACAGATTAAACACCATATAATGAAACTAATCAACTCAAACATTTAAAAGATAATACAGATTAAACACCATAATGGAACTAATCAACTCAAAACATTTAAAATGTTGACTTGCTGAGCATATGCAATTTAACATTTAATGTAATTTGAAAGATATAAACTTAAATTTTCTCCAATATATTTTTAATAATTATAATATTAATATGGAGTATTCATTAATTTTTTTGATAATTAATTTTTGTCAATAAATTTAATTAGTTATCTTTGGTGGGTCTTTTTTATTAATCATATTGTTTTTATTTATAAGACTCAAATTTTATATTTTACTTAAATATATTAAACTCAGCTTCACTACTCAATCCAAAGATTTTTCCGTTGATATATTTCTTTATATCAAAGCAAAATACTGTTCATTAAAAATGTTTTAAGGGGAAAATTAATAAACGATTTATATATTATGATTCGGTCATGATGCTAGGGACCAAAGGTACATAGAAAATAGTAGAAAGTTGAAGTAAGTCTAATAGCATGCCTTTACCCTCACGCAAGTGCACTAAACACTATTCATGCGACAAAGACAAAATGTTCAAAAGTGCACTGAGTAGAAAAATTCCAAACGACCAATAAGCTTCCATATCACCCAAATTTGTGGTTATAAATAATTTAAATGGTCAATTTGGGTGAATAAAGCCATCACTTGTTCCGAATAAGACGAAGCAACCGGTAAATGTGATTAATTAATAAAGTGAATAGAAACAAAAACAAAATCTTGCTTAGGGGTCTTTTGATAGTACTAAAAATATTACCATAGTTTCCTAGAAGTCTCCTAGTCTTTTCGTCCTAAAGACCCATTCTCTCTGTGTTGTCCCAATTTTTGTTATTTTATGTTGAGGGCATTTGAATGAACATTTTTTTGTTAGGCACACTAGTCAAACTAATTTGGAGAAGAAAGTTAAAGATTGAGTAGGTAGATAAACTTGTTCAATATGTCTCAATTTCAATCAATTGATTGATAGGGTATGCGTTTTTGAGATCGGATTGGAGAATAGGGGATTGAATGAGACATGGAAAGGAAGAGGGAGCTGAATCTTAAACTGGGCCTTTGGTTTACCACAGATTTGGTCTTCCAAGTCAAGCACAGGTCCAATTCCACACAAATTGATGACTTTGAAATTCCAAATGCTCCAATTGCCTAGTCTATGGCTCTACTCACTCTAGAATCTAGATATTATAAGTTGGCATTAGAGATTAATTTGAGATTGTGAACTTTATTCTTTATTGTTCACCACATGCCATTCTTTGTTGGCCTTCTTGATTGCAATTTCTCCCTACTTTTCATTGTTTGTGTTTTTTGCTGAATTAGACAACTCTGATTAGAATATCACTATGTATTATTTTAGGTTTAGTTATTAGACTGATTCTCTTACCTTTTTTTAAATCAAATTTTGAATTAGGTTCTTAATTTTTTTAATTGAGTTTTTGAACTTTTTTAAGTGATATTCTTATTTAATTGTTGTTATAAAAAATAATCATAAATACCTAATTCAAGATACATACAATGGATCAATACTTTTAGAGTGTATTATAAGCACAATTAAATCACTTATTTAAAATTTTTGCAGAATTTAAACTCTGCAAGTCAATTCAACTTATGTATTTTTCTTTTTTTAAAAGTCTTACAATTATTGGTTGGTAACAAATACAAGATAAGATAATACAATAATATTTTTTGATATTTACTAAACATTGAATAAATTTACAAGTTATTATATTCTTATCCTACTTTCATATTTTGCATTATTCTCATATATTCTGACTATCGAGTCCTAAAAGTTGATAGAAAAATACCTTGAGTTGAAGAAATGATTAAAATCAAGGACAATTTGACATATTGAAGTACCAAACCAATTAATTTTCTCCATTTGTGTTTTCTTTTTCTTTTTGATCTACTTGCAATACTAATTATGTGTTTTGATATCATTGGTTCCATTAAACTCACATTCATCTTCGATCAATACTCACTTTGCTTCTACGTTTATACATATGTAAAATTTTCATTGATCAACATACATTAAACGGGTTTCCAAGCACATCCTAATACTCATTCTATTCATATATAATATTTTTTATTCCTTCACGTTCTCTATTTTTATTTATCTTTTAAAAAGTTGTTTCTAAAATATATATTTATATCTAGAAACTAGTTTTCAATATATATAAAAAATGCATAATAAATTCCCCGTAAACTAATCAAGGGAAGTTCATGCCTACATGTGATTTGAGTTCCCCTTTTTTGGTATTTTGGTTAGTTTTTTAAATAGGAAAATTTTAAATGATGTTTTCAATTTTATTTAATTTGGCATATATGGTGTATAATCAACGTCGCTAGCTAACAATACAGTTCCTACGATTTTTTTTACATGTCAATTTCATTCAGATAATCACTATGCTCCAACAGTAAATATCAATCATGCATCAATTCTTCTAATTGCAGGTTCAAAATCTTCTCTCATCTTTTCTTATTCTTAAATTTAACCAAAATTATAATTATAATTTCTAATTTCAAATGGACCTTACTCCTTTGCAATTCACTATCTTATATGTGTTTTTCAATTTAATAGTTTTATATCCTGCAAAATGAAAACCAATTTTTTTTTACACTTATCATACATATAAATAAATTATATTCTTATATTTAACAAAACTTGACATGTTTGTATATGTGAATTTAAAGGCATATGATTTAGAAGATTGAAAAGTAGGAATCGAAGTAATTTTACATCCTGCAACTTCTTGTCCTGTGGTAATATTTATTTGAGTTTGAGTGTTTGACTTTGACAGGTTTGACCATAGAGTGAACCCTTTCAGTGAATCATGGGCTATAACTTGTGGCGATTTCTATAATTTAATTATTTTTTTCTTAACGCTTTCTTTAGTAGAAACTAGTTATTGCCTTCTGGTATGCTTTCTTTGATTTTGGTATTTTTTTTTTCTGATCATGATATCTTTGTTTATGGGTAGTTTCAAGCAAGGGTTTTTAATTTTAAATTTATATGGAATTAATTTTCAATTATTACATTAATTAATATATGTGAATAAATTAAATTTAATTAAATATTTTATCTTAAAATGCATGCCATAGCGCCAGCGAGAAGATTAATTTTATGTATTTGGCAAAAGGACCATTAGATGGGTAAAATACTAACCTTTTGATGTTTTTATGAAACAACATCCATTTTTTAGTGAACGCTAAAAGCAAATAAATTTTGTTTATTTTGATAAAATGCTTTTTAATTTTATTTTCTGTTTTTTTTTAATTATTATAAAAATGTTATCTTAAAAATTAATGAAAATACTTTTCTTTTTGTATCATTTGTGTAATTAAAAAAAAGGAAATGAAAAAATAGAAATAAACGGAACTTCAGTTTTTCTTCTGGATAGTCAATAATGCTTTTATGCAGGTAGAAAATAAAAATAAAATTATTACAAAATATATTATAAGGCCCCAAATAATCCAAATTCATTAGGCCCATTCAGAGGCCCACGATACAAGCCCATGCACCCTACATTAATGCGCAAAAATAGAAAATAGAAAAATAAAAATAAAAGGAGCTGCAACGCACCGTTTTGTATCTGAAAGAAGGGTTTTTTCATTTCGTTCGCAACCACCGGCCATACTCACTGTTGTTCTCAAGGGATTCGATTCTCTCTGCACTCACTTCTAGGGTTTTCTCTGCGCTATAAGGTTTCTCTTTCGTTTTCGGTTATCCATTTCTTTAATTCTTGTCCATTTTTGTTTTTGGTTTTTGCTCGCTGATGTTTTCGCCGAATCGGTTTCCACTGATTTTGCGTTCTTCACTCTTCCATGTCCAAAATCGGTGCTTCTTTTTCGCGTTTCTTTCTCCCATTCAAGTTATCCGATTCAATGCGTGTTTCTGGAATCCGTTTGTCGCACCTTTTCGGCGTGTTAGGATTTGATTATTTAGGGCGAAAGTAATCGTTTTTTTTAAATGTTTAGTACACACATAATAAGCTAATTCAAAGGCACGCGTTGTTGCGTATGAATCTGTATTTTGTAGTTTCTGTAGATGAGAGTTCCTCCTGGTACTCGTTC